>NC_080058.1:18400015-18430015 GCF_026212465.1 Amaranthus tricolor
TATAAGAACTCAGTATTTATTAATATTTATTTCGTTTAATTGAATTTTCTTATGTAGTCAAATGTGAGGAGCTAGAAAAGATTTTTTGCGCTTTAAATTTAAAAATATAGATTGAATTTTTTGTTTAGGTAAAAATGTAAGTTTTTTTTTCAAATATAATATAAGTCTATCTCATCTTATATACTTCTATGTATCATGTTAAATTTGTCAACGAAAGTGCATTTTGGGAAGTATATTTTTAACGAATTATTTTGTATGAGATTGTTTTATTATAAATTAAATTTTCTAATTAATCATTTTAAGGTTAAAAGTTATTATTTTAAGACAATAAAAAGTATAACACTTTAAAATTATAAGGAATTACTTCAATATTATAAATAATCACTTTAATATAGTAAATGTATATAAGTGCATTGAGTAAACCCGTTAAAAATCATCTCATCATAAGACCGTAATATATGAGAATTTGTATATTTTTAATGCGTATGTATACTTATCATATTCAGTTGCCTAACAATCACACCTGAGAAGAGAAGACTTTTGCGCGTTAATTTATATATATAATACAAGTTTATTTACTATTTTTTCCATTTCATATCAGTTGTAATATTAGGCAAAATGACACTATTTATTCATCATTCATAATTTGTGATTACTTTTAACTTAGATGTTAAAACATAGTGAAGTGAGATCTTATTTGTTTTATTTCATTGCAAATATTATTAATATATAATTTTATAATTTTTTATGATATAAAATTAAAAATATTAAGAATTAAATTAATAAAAAAAATTATCTATCCGTAGTAAGTGAAACAAAGTAGAAATTACACTTTTTGAAGCATTTCTTAGTCAAATTTTAAAAAGTGGAAAGTAGAAATTACACTTTTTGAAGCATTTCTTAGTCAAATTTTAAAAAGTGGTCTAAATTCTAATAATGTGAAGTACTTTCCTTTTATTTTTTAGTGAAAAAAATTTAATTACTTTTCGCTAACCCATTCTTACATCAACTCTATGTCATCACATCAAATTCATTTTTCCTGTCTTACTTAGGGCATAGAATTAATTAAAAACTTAGGTACACCTTAATAACTATTACCAGTATACATTTAGACTCCCTCCCTTTACTATTGATCTTCCCATAAAAATACATACTGAGATCATAATCATTAATTTAAAATATTAAAATTAAAATGAAGAAGTTAATTATTTCAAAACTTTGTAGTATAAATAAAAAAGATTTATGTCATATGAAAGCATCATTATAAAACGGAGTTTCTAAAGTTTATTAAAAATGCAAATTTGTATGTATTGTGTATAAGTATTATACTCTTTTTATATCAAACATTTGGCCACCGTTATTTTCGGATATTGTTCATTTATTGGGTGTATTTTTAATTACATGTTAAAAGACATTTAAGTGCAATTTGGTTTGATTAATTTTAATTTAAGAATTATTAATAGGAAAAATTATCTAGAATAATTCCACGTATTGTCCATCTGCTTTGAATATCTTTAATATTAATTATTTTTAAATAATCCAATGTTTGAATATTATTTACTGACAGTACACCTTTTCACATTTTAACCGGTTACTGTAAGTAACTATTAGTCATTACGCTCAGTTCTTCTCCCCCTTATGTTTTTTCGTTGGTCTTACCCTACTATTATTTGGTGGTAGATACCTATAATAGACGGTTAAAATATAAAAAAGAGTGTTGTAAGCAAATAATATATAAATGTCGGATTATTTAAAAATAATCAATAGTAGACATTATTTGCAACACATGGACAAAAAGTGAGTTTATTTTGGACAAACTTTTCTTATTAATACTAATTTTTGATAATTTTGTATTATAAATATTTAAGAGATTAACGATTAAATTAGTAATATTTACCCTAGAGAGAGTACATGTCTAACTAACTAAAATCGGTTGATTATTAGCAAAACATTTAAGAATTGTTGCAAATAAATTAATAGAAATTAACCTCAGGATGTTCCTCGCACAGGTCATCAGCGTCGTTAAAATACTCGACACCGATCTCTTTAGCAGCACGGGAGTAATCCGAACGGGAATAAGCCAACACACGGTGTCCTTGCTTTACAATCGTCTTGGCTAAGAACTGACCAAAATTACCAAACCCAATAATTGCGATTTTAAGCTTAGAATCTCTTACAATTGGATCAACAATATTTTCAATAGAAGCACGGGCCGTGCCATTGGACCCGACTGGGTTAGAGTTAAAGACCCGACCGCTTCGAACGACCAGGGTTTTTCGAGACTGGCGAACTGAAAGAGAGAAGAGTGATGGAGGAGATAGTAAAGAGCTTGAGCATTGTTGAATTAGCTTTGTGGGACCCGTTAAAGTACCAGCAGGGGTGGCGGTCGTGGTGGTGGAAAAGGATAGCATTTTTATTTTTATTTTTATTTAAGGTGTTAACTAAGAAAAAAAGAAGAAAAGAAGAATAAATTTAGGGTAGGTGGACAAAAACGGTTGCTATAATTAGCAAGGATCTTGGCAACGACTTACTGAGAAGGAAAAATATGGGATTTATAGATGAGGTGAGAAGTGGAAAACAAGGTAGCTTCCTTTTTTCTGGTGTGGTCTTTCTTGGACTTTTCTTTTCTTTTGCGATGATTCTTTGACTTGTCTTTTGATCTTACACTTCGAATTAAAAATAAATAGGATGGATGTAGTTTAACGTGGGTCCCACTAACTGATGTTAATAGTTATTTAATTTAGTTTTGTTGCTTTTCACATGTTTAATACCTAGGTAGTCTAAATAAATAATAGCCGGTGATTTGTTATATTGACAAATGATTGTTATGTGAAATATTTTAATAGGATGAAGCTATTAGGATTTTAATTTATCTTTTTTTTGTTTTATTTACTTTCTTATATTTATTTTTTTTTGTGATTATTTACAAATCACGATGATTTAATAGAAATTTCAGTCTAAATCCTACTATTTAATTTTATTTGATTATCATAACAACTACATTCTATTGCCTTAAATAATATCAAACGATTGGTTAGTGTTTCAGTATGAAACTAAATGTCAAGGAACCAACTCAACCAAAAGCTTAAGCTGATAGTTGAAGCCCCATGATATGTTATATACTCTAACACGCCCCCTCACACGAGAGCCCTTTGGGCTAGAAGTGTAGATGCAACACATGTTCTCCTCATACATGGTGCTCAATATTCCACTTTGAATGAGGGGTGGTTGAGATTCGAACTCGTGACCTTTTGTCACATTGGCTTCTGATACCATGTCAAGGAACCAACTCAACCAAAAGCTTAAGCTGATGGTTGAAGCCCCAGGATATGTTATATACTCTAACACTAAAAGTAATATAAAAAGTCGGAAAATAGAAGTATATCTTACTAAACAGCAGTTAGGGCTGCACACGGTTCGGTCTGGTCTGGTTTGACAGAAAAATCAGACCAGACCAGAAATTTCGGTCTGGAAATTTTTCAGACCAGACCAGACCAGTCAAGAGACCAGACCGGTGGTCTGGTCTGGTCTGGTCTACGGTTTTTTTTTTTGTATTTTTTTAATTGAGTAAGAATCTAAGATAAACGATAATTTGTAAACAAAATACATCATCAAATCCGAAACATCACAAAATTTCAATAGTTAAGTAAATCACTAATTTTATAATATAGAACATAAAGTAAATTCATAGTAGTCACTAGTCAGCACTCAGCAATAGCGACATCATACATGAATATGCATCATTGCATCAAGGAATAATTGATCATATTAACATTCAACATATCAAACGAGTAATACCAACATATTAACATTCAACATTCAACATAATTAACAATTTAACATTCAGAATTTCAGAATGTTGATTCTTCCAATACTACAATCAAACAAAATGGTGATTCTTCCAAATTCCAATACTACAATCAAACAGAATTTTAGATGCTGGTGTTTCTATTGAATTGTGAAATGGGTTCTTGTTTTTCTAAATAATCTTTTTGTGTACAATTATTTCATTCAACATTCAACTGAAAATTAAGCAATTCATTTGTCCATAACCAATTAACATAAAACTGAAAATTACCACTTGAGAAGTTGAGATTCTTCGAATTTAAACAAAAACTGATAAAAAAACCCTAAAAAATCAAAAATCAACCAATATACTTACATTACAAGATTCTACACTTGATTCCGTGGTGACTGGTGAGATTGGAGAATGAAGATTGGAGGTGGAGCGTCGAAGCCTCAAAGAAGCACAGAAGCACAATCGTCTGGCGATGAGTTGAAGGAGGCCGTCTGTCTTTTGGCGTCTGGCGTCTGTCGACTGTCAATGGGTTGAAGGCTTGAAGCTCGAAGAGTTGAAGCCTCGAAGGAGGCGAGCAATTAGAGAGGAGGCGAGGAATCAGAGAGGAGGCGAGGAAGATAGAAGAATGTTACGAGTTGGGAGAAGGAGGCAGCCAGGCAGGAGTAATAGCCCTAAGCCCCTAACATTTGAATAAAATGGAACTTACGGGTTCCGGTCTACGGTTTACGGTTTTCACTAGACCGGAATTTATTACGGTTTTTCAGTCCTGTCTGGTCTGAAAATTTTAAAACCGGGACCGGACTGTAAACCGTTTAAAAAAAACCTAGACCAGACCATTTAGACCGTAGACCAGACCAAATATTTAAATTACGGTTTGATCCGGTTTAATTTACGGTTTATACCAAACTCTGTTCAGCCCTAACAGCAGTTATAAGTTACAAGATCTGAAATATACAATCAAAATCAAGAAGTGTTTATAGATCCTACTGTGAAGAAGAAATATTCGAGACCTACAACCACAACGTCAGCCTTGTTCGCAAGGCGATCTTCCGAAAGTCCATTTGACGTTCAAGTTAATCCAAAGAATAGAAATATAGATAAAATATTAAAAGAGATAGTGGGGTGTCAGGAAAACTATTGATTGTCGGTAATGTCAGGCCCAATAATTAGTGACGATTATTTTTGTCTTTTTAGGAGTATTTTAGTCTATATATACTTATAGAAAAATGATAATTTTACCTGCCCTACGCATAAAATGCCCCAACCAAAAATAATTTCAATACTTTTAAAACTTTATTTTTTTGAGAGAGAATTTAGAGATAGATTCTTTGACATTAATTTTTTTTGACAAGGCTAAAAAATCTCAATGTTTTCAATATATATATATATATATATATATATATATATATATATATATATATATATATATATATATATATATATATATATATATATATATATATATATATATATATACATACATACATATATACATACATACATACATACATATATATATATATATATATATATATATATATATATATATATATATATATATATATATATATATATATATATATATATATATATATATATATATATATATATATATACATATATATATATATACATATATATATATATATATATATATATATATATATATATATATATATATATATATATATATATATATATATATATATATATAATATATATATCTATATATATATATAAATATATATATATATATATATATATATATATATATATATATATATATATATATATATATATATATATATATATCTATCTATATATGACAAAGAACTACGTGGGCTTTGATTCCTTCGGGATACGTAGGCAGCTTAGTATTCCTTTGGGTACTAGGTTCAAGTCCATTTTCTCCCTTTTTTTTTATTAATCATCTTTATCGACATTATCATTGATTCGTTTCTTATTAATTTATTTTTTTCATTCTTTTTAGTAAATATTTTAATAACGATGACAACTTGACAAGCAATGAATTTCACTAATATTCAAGTAATCATCAAAGGTACGTCCGGAATATTATAGTATTTTTTTATTATATAAATATTTAAAGAAAAAATAAAAATGGAACCGATGGTCCGACCCGCCCGTCCCGTGAGTTGGAACCGCCGGAACCGCCTCATGAACCACCAAGGAACCGTTTGATGAATTATACTTCAAAATTCAACAATCAGAATTTGATGAATTAGATTATGCTTTTATAATTAATAATTTCAACAAAAAAACAATGTGATACTTTACAACAAATCAAGAAGTACAAGTCTTCTTTTATGATTTACATATAATTAATAATTAATAATTTTGTCTCACATTGATATAGAACCTCTTTCTTAGAGTTATAAAGACAGTCATAATTTACATATAGTGTCCATCATGTTTATAAGTCATTATTTAAAGATGACTTAAATAACTCTATTAATAGAGTTTATAAATAGAAAAATAATATAAAATTTCATTAGGAGAATTTATAAGAAGTCAAAAATTATTACTCTTCATTATTATAATTTGATAACTTTGCCACATTAATAAATAAGGGTGGTAATCTCTTTTATTGAGCTATATATAAAAGCAATTTTTTTATGTCATTACTCATATTTGGAATAACGCTTCCTTATAAAAAATTCATCATTTGATAAATTAAATTAGTTATAAATTTGGTGAAATTTTTCAAAAAATTAATATAATTAGATAAACAAAAAGTAATCATAAAATTCTAAGAGTTTCAACTTGCTTTCAATTGAAAAATTAGTTCGGGTTTACAACAGTTCATTTAAAAATCGATTCGAATATAGATAAGTGCGATTATTTGCATTTATTATTGTCATTTATATGCCCCTTTTAGGTGTTTAGTGGTGTTCTAGGATCGTTTATAGCTTATTTGCTCCAAATTGGTACTCCATGGCCAATTTGTGGAAAAGTAAGTTAATCATGACAAATTTGAGTTGTTTTTGTGATTTTTTGTGGCTAATGATGTTTATAGGACTCAAAGAAAGAATCAAACCATTGATAATGTCGACCCATGTGAAGTAAAAGATCCAAAGATCAAGTTTTGCAAGCTATATTCCTCCAGGAGCTAAAAGCCGAGTTGGCTGAGGAGTGCTCTAAGACCTCAACGATTCGGCGGCAATCAAAGAAAAGCATTGGAGTTCCAGAAGAAAAATCCGACTCGGCTTCAGTGAAGAAGAGGCAACCGTCGAGTACGCGTTATAGGATGACATTCACCAAATTTTCCAAAAACAAAAGCCGAATCGGCGAAGGGTTGAAAGAAATGACCGCCAAATCAGCGGTAGAGGCTGACAAAAATCAATGTTTTTCAGAAGCAAATGCTGACTTGGCTTCGATCCTATGCTCGTGGAAGCCGACTCGGTAGTTTATGATTTCAAATGCAGTTTTATTATTTTCAGTCGTTCTTTCATTAAGCCTTAGGTTAATTCGTCTTATTAGTATAAATAAGCCCTTAATGACTGATTAGAGGTTTTCTCTCTTGCCTTGCTCTAGACTACTTTTACTTCATTTTTCATTGTTTTTGCTTTAGTTTTCAACCTTTAATTTAGTTCTTCATTAAGTTTTTCCATTAATCTTTCTTCAAGGATTGTAAGTTTCTTTTAGTCTTTTAATTTCCTTTGCATTTTAATTCCTTGTATTAGTTTTCATCTTTCATTAGTAAATCTTAATTATTGTGATTAATCTTCCTTTAATAAAAAAAACTAGTTGTTGCTCTTCATTTGTTGCTCTTTGATTTAATTGTTGTGTTCGTGGTACTTAATTATTTTTTCTCTTTAAATTTTCATTATTTTCATATTTACTCATGTCTAGTATCATCTTAGGGTTTGTGTTTATTGTATCCACCATGATCAGTGAGTAGATCAATGTTTTAGGGTTAGAGTTTGAACCTATAAGTTAAGTATGATTTGATTATCGAAAGTGTCTATGAAATTAGGATTAACGTTTTTAAGTTGTGCTAATAACCCTAAATTAAATATGCCTTGTCGGACTAGTCACTAGAACTAGCGTATCAGATTAGGATCGACGTTGCTTTAGGGTAAATTTTAGTTAAATTCTTATTAATTCGTTCAATAAAATTAGATTATGAGAAGCGAATTAGTAGGGCCTAAATCTAATTGTTAATCAACAAAGCGAGAGTTTGAGATTAACAAGAACATGTTTAACCACGTAATTAATCCGACATTTCATAGATACTAATGAAAATTTAATCATAAAAGACTTTAAGGAATTCCCGACATGCTAGATCTTTTCATCATATAGTTTAAACCCACATTTTCAATGCATTTTTAGTTTATTAGTTAAAAACCAAGCAAACACTTTTTCACCTTGAGCAATATAATTAGTAGAAATTAGCAAGTTTCTTGTCCTAGTTTCCTTGTGTTCGACTCACGACTACACGTACACCGTGTACTTGGCGTTTAATAAAATTTGCACCTCAAGTTTTTGGTTTCGTTGATGGGGAAGTGACAAACAATTGATTTGTTGGTTTTTGCTGAGTATATTGCTTTTCTTATCTACACCCTCCCCTAGATCTTACACTTGCCCTTGTTTGTTGTTGAATGAGCAGGAGATCCCGGTCTCTTGAACATTTTGATCTTGAAATTAAAGGCACAGCGCAGACTAAACGAAAATAGGAGGCGAGCTAGACAAGAGGAGGTAAGACTAAATGGGCCATAACAATAATAATAACTTCGGTCGCATGAGTGCACCTTCGCTCACCCTAAGTTCCATTCCCTACATCGTTAACAAAATTTTGGTACGGTTAACTTCGAGCTTAAACCTCATCTGATTCAGATGATTGAAAGGAATCAGTTCTAAGGACACCCTTTAGAAAGTCCTTGTGATCATATCGCTAACTTTATGGAGAGAGGTCTGATACGATAACCGCTAAAGATTTAAATGGAGGTACGGTTCGGCTAATGCTTTTCCCCTTCAGTTTAAAGGATAAAGACAAGGCCTGGTTAAAGTCTGAACCTACATGTATCTGTCGATCCTCGGAAGAACTAGCTAATGCATTTTTAGCCAAGTTCTATCCTGCCAGGATAACATCTCAGATAAGGACACAGTTGCAAACATTTAAGCAGCAATTGTTTGAGTCATTCTATGAGGCCTGGGAGTGGTTCAAGGACCTTCTGGTGAGTTTTCCTCATCACCAAATCCCAGATTGGCTGCTCGCCCAATCCTTCTATGTAGGGTTGCATGATGACCACAAGTACTCGGTCAATGCAGCGTGTAATGGTGACATGGATTCTAAGTCACCCGAGGAGGTCTTGAAACTATTTAAGACCATGAACAAGAATAGTTTCTCTTGGGGCAACGAGAGGGAACGAACATCGCATAGGAACACTATAGACAATGAGGCTATCAGGGCCCTCACAAAACGGATGGCCGCTCTATCTGAATAGATGGCCAAGGTAAGTATGGTAAGTAGTGCTTCTGGCTCTTCAGTTAATAATGTTTCTATGTGCGATACCTGCGGTGTTCCTGGCCGTTTTTGAAGCACATACCAAGTTTACGAGGAGGCAAATGATTTGTACAGTAGGCCAGTGAATGATCCTTTCTCTAACACTTACAATGCAGGCACTAAGAATCATCCGAACTTCTCGTACAGGAGAACCAATGTGTTGAACCCACCACCATACCAACAGCCACACAATCCACCGGGGTTTAACCCACGACCCAAACCGTCGAACCATCCACCCCCACAACACCACTACCATCCACCATCCAATGTGGAGTCACAGATTACAGAGCTCAAAAATATAGTGCAGGCACACAAACATTCTAGCAGCGCGCATATGAAGATGCTAGAGACTCAGGTCACACAGTTTTCTTAGAAGCAGAATATGTGTGCTTCTAACCAATTTCCTAGCCAGCCTAAAACACAAAGGCAAAGAGCCTAGCTAGATGAATACCGTGACAACAAGGAGTGATAAGCAATTGGTTAATCCTCCCCTAAAAGAGGTGACACCGACAGATAGTTTTTCTATAGTCCATTATTTTAATGCTGATAAGGTAGACTGTAAGGTTGCTATGAACGATGATGGTAATGTCAAGTCTAAGTCTAGAGTCACGGACCTTCTAATTAAGCATGTGCCTTTTTCTCAAAAATTGGCACAAGCTAAATTAGAGATGAAATATGGAAAATTTTAAAGCTTTTAAAAGATGGTCTATAGAAATCCCTTTCTTAGATGCAATTTCTAAGATCCCTGTATTTCCAAAATTTTTTAAGTCCATTATGTCCCAGAGTAAGAAGCTTGATAATGTGATTCAAGTGTCCAAGGAGGTGAATGTTAATGCTTTTATGATTTAGGTGTCACAACTGGGAACCTTACAGTGGACAGGGCCTTATGTGACTTAGGTGTTAGTGTCAGTTTTATGACGTATACGATGTATAAGAGACATAGGCATGTTAATGAATTGTCCCCTACCAGAATTTGATTCAAGTGTATAATGTGATTCAAGTGTCCAAGGAGGTGAATGTTAATGCTGATCGCCGCAATTTTTATTCTAAGGGTATCTTGTATGATGTTGACCTAAGAGTGGGCAAGCTAATCGTACCTTGTGACTTTGTCATCATGGACATACACGAGGATGCTAAGACACCCATCATTCTAGGTGGACCTTGCCTAGCGACAGCTAGCACCTTGATTGATTTAGCTAAAGGTAGGTTAGTGAGGAGTGTGGGGGAGGATAGAGCAAATTTGCTATACAAGATGCTTTGAAGTCCCCAATCCCCAGTGAGTCTATATGTCAGCTTGAGTTTGTTGATGATGTGTTTGCTGATCTTGATGAAGCCTATGAGATTGTGTTTTATTTGATTATTTTTAGCAGGTTGCTGATTTTGGGCAGGAGAAGAAGGATTAAAAAGAGAGTTCCAAACCTCCTCAAGTAGAAATGAAACCTCTTCCCTCTCATTTGGAGTATGCTTTTCTTGGTGATGATTCTACATACCCCATTATTTTCAGTAGTGAACTCAATGGAAATGATTTGGACCGATTGGTCAATTTGGTTAAAAAGCATCGAAAAGCCATTGAGTACACAATTGACTATATTAAGGTATCTGTCCGTCTATTGTTAGTCACTGTATTAATGTGGATCCTAATTTCACTCCTTCCATAAAGGGACAGAGGAGATTCAATACCAATATGAAGAAGGTTGTGAAGAAGGAGGTTCTTAAGTTGTTGAATGCTGGGATCATCTAACCTAGCTAGTGGTGTGCAACCTTCTGGAATGAATGCATACCAAAGGAAGAAGTTCTACCATGATGTCCGCTACCACTTTTGGGACGACCCGCTGTTTTTCAGGGCATGTGCAGATGGCATTCTTCGCCGTTGCATACCTGAAGTGGAGGTACATTTTATCATTAGGTATTGTCATGATCTACCTTGCGGTGGACATGCCGCCTCTTCTAAGACCTCTGCTAAGATTTTGCAATGTGGATTCTATTGGCTCACTCTTTTTAGAGATGTGCAGGCATATGTTATGATGTATGATCTTTGTTAAAGAGTCGGTAATTTGCCCAAGTCTAATGCCATGCCAATGCATCCCATTGTTGAGGTTTAGATTTTTGATGTTTAGGGTATTGATTTTCAGGGTCCTTTTCCTTCCTTATTTGGAAACAGGTATCTTCTTGTTGTTGTTGACTATGTTTCCAAATGGGTGGAGGCCATTGTACTAAGACCAATGATGCTAGAGTGGTAACCAAGTTTTTCAAAAGACAATTTTTCCCCGTTTTAGTTGCCCTCGAGCACTCATAAGTGATAATCGGACCCACTTTATTGAGCACAAGTTTGAAATCTTCTTAGGAAGCATGGAGTCCTACATAAGTATGCCTTGCTCTACCATCCCCAGAGTAGTGGGCAAGTTGAGATCTCTAACTGTGAGCTTAAACTCAAAACCGAACTATTACAACTCATCCTTGAAAAAATGGTGCAAAAGTCTCGAAAATATTGGTCTGACAAGCTCAATGATGCCCTATAGGCTTATAGGACAGCTTTTAAAACCCCAATCGGGACTACACTCTTCCATTTGATCTATGGGAAGCACTATCATCTTCCCGTGGAGCTTGAACACAAAGCTCATTGGGCGATTACGACTCTAAATTATGATCTGAAACGTGTGGGTGAGAAAAGGCTTCTATACCTTAATGAGGTTGACGAGATACGCATAGATGCGTGTGAAAGTGTCGTGCTATACAAAGAGAAAACGAAGAAACGGAACGATCAACGCATCAATAGATGAGAGTTCAAGGTCGGTGAGAAAGTGCTAGTTTTTAATTCTCGTCTCAAGTTCTTCCCGAGTAAACTTAAGTCTAGTTGGTCAGGACTGTATACTATTACTCAAGTGTTCCCTTACGGGTCTCTTGAAGTAACTGGAGCGAATGGATCGTTTAATGTCAATGGCCACCGAGTTAGCCACTACTTTGCTGGGGAGGCTCTCGGTGAGGAGGAGATTATGGTATTTAAGACCTAGTTTTTTAGGTCGAACCATGTCGAGCTACAGACTTTAAACAAGCGTGTTGCAAGAGGCAATCCGTACTAATTCATTTATCTTTTTTTATTTTTTTTAGTTTAGCGATTTTATTGCTATTTTGCTTTTACTTATTTGTTTAGTGTGTACGTTATATATAAAAAAAAGAGCGAAAATAAATAAATAAAAAAAAGAGGTGAAGAAATGAGGCAGAAGAAAAATTCGATTCGGCTTCAGCTGAAAAAGGTCAAATGCCAACTCAGCCTTATATTCTGGAAAATTGATGTTTAGTTAGTGATTAACACCAACACGTTGGTGGGTCAAAATTCATGAATGTCGACTAGACTTTTTGGCTGTCGGCAGATCTAAGTTGTTTAAAAGCAAATCCCACGCCTCTTTTCCCCATTCTCTTGAATATTTCTGATTTTCCTCATCTCTCTTCACCTTCATATCCTTTCTCTCTCTTCAAACTCTTCCTTCTCTCATCAATTCAAGAACCCATAACCCCAAATCTCCATTTCAGTTTCAATTCCCGTCTTCTTCCCTACTTTCAACTCTCAATTTGGGTATCAAAGAGTCCATTTACGGGGGAGATTCATTACTACTTGAAGTTTTGTGGGGATCTAGCAACATTTTTATAACTAATTCAATTAGAAGATATACATTTCTAATCCTTTACTTTTCCTTTTTGTGTTGTTCATCATTGTGTCGCAAATGTGGTTGCTTGCGATTATTTGTTGGGTTTGTAAAGTTTGTTTTTAGTGTGGTGTTGTTTTGTTGAGAAAATCTTGAGGATCTGTGGTGGTTAGTTTTTTATTGTCTGAAAATGAAATATTTGTTTAGATCAAAAAGAAGCAGGACAGGTGAATCTTCCTCCTCTTAGAGGGAGGCTAGATTACCATCCCCACAAGCCCCTGACCAACCCTAGAGTGCATAAGGCTCTACCTCCTTTAGCACCATGGGGTGTAGGCTCACCCCTTCGCAAGCTAAGGGGAAGAGTGCTACTCCATACAAAGTTCGTTGAGAAAAATGACCTAGTAAGTATAGGGCTTTATAATGGTATCAGAACTTTGCTGGAGAGGAGGGGACTTCATGGATTCATGAAAGTTGCATCAAACGTGTACCCACGTCTAACGCTAGAGTTCCTAGCGACCCTGACTCGTTACAAGTCTTCTGAGGGTCGCTACATTAGTTTTAACGCCCTCAACATGGTCTATACCATGTCCTATCTAGACATCGCGAGGGCGTTTAACTGGGTTCTCCAGAATGATGAGTATGTGGTCCTAGCTAAAAGGGACATCTTGAATTTTTGGTTAGTCATCACGGCCAACAGGCCTTACCGTAGCTCGGGCAATAAGATTATTCATGTTTACCATCTTGTGCTGGTTACATTTTCCGTTTTCTCTTCATGACAATATTTTGTTATAGAGAGCCTAGTGGGGTTTCCAAGCCCGAACTTGCTTCCAAGCGGTCGCTCCTAGAGTTCGACCAAGGCACCCCTGATTGGGTGAGTATTTTTGTGGGACGCAGCATAGACGTGCAAGAGTCTGAGAAGGGCAAGATCGGCATAGGGGGCATTGTCACACTTTTAGTCCTGTATTTGGGTATCGATATACCCGATAATGTCCCAAAGCTACTCAGCACCACCACCATCTTCTATGATAAGCCCACATTGCGTAGGGTATTCATCCAATATCGTCAACCCTACGTTTGTTCTTAAGTGATCCCAAACGGGCGTATAGTTAGTCTTACCCCCTATCCCTGAGACTGTATTTGACGTGAGGGGTGACAACACAGCAGAAATGTTTTGTAATCACGCTCTTGCGTATTCCCACCAGCACCCCGTAGAGCAAGCCTCTGTGGCTGCTGGCGTTCACATAGACCTACATGAAGGGGCATGAAGAAGAGGAGGAAGACTATGTTCCCTTTGAGGAGCAAGTGCTTAGGAACCCTAGTCCCGATGTCGATTTCGATCCCAGCTGGTATCAACAATTCGATGAGAGGTTCTCCACATGGAGAATAGGTTTGCAGAGATGGAGGGTTGACTAGACCATTAAGTCGGCAATCTGCAGACCTTCCAAGACACTTACGACGGAGACATGTACGATCACGATACACGTCTCCAATATTTGTGGATTTCCCAACAGGCCCAAATGGACTGTTATTCTAGGCAACCATATGTTGACCCTCGAGCCAGCATCTCAGAGATGGAGGCTCAAAGGGAGAGCGAGGTCACTGCCGAGCTTACAGCTAGGCGGACGAGAAGAAGTTTATTCTCCTTTTTTCATTGTGGTCACTGAGGGCCACATTTTTTTTAGACATCCCCTATCTGTGTTCTTTTGTTTTCTTTGTTTTTGTTCCCTTGCTACGCAATTAAGCATTGGAGACAATGCTTTTAATAAGCATGGGGGGAGTTAACACTTGTAAGTTGTAGTTTTAATTGCTTTCCTAGTCTATTTTTATTACTTTCTTAGATTAGGACTTAAATTTTTTTTTATTTTTGCCTTTTGTTTTTATTATGTTCATATTTTTGTTACCGTTATTCAAAAAAACAAATTTAGATTGTTAACCAATAATCTATGAAGGAAGTCAAGGCAAAAGGAGAGTGTTCATTAGCTGCTATCGATCTACATCCTTTGTCCGCAAGTATATCTCTATTCTCCGCAAGTATATCTCTATTCCTATCTCTATTTTCTATAAGGTTCTAGCTCCACTAAACTGTCACACCTTAACCTACCTAGCCATCCCCATTTAGATTCTCGCATATCACCATTATCAACCATTCCATATGATTTCAGCTATAAATTTTTACCAACATAAAGTCCTCATCCTCTTTTGTCCAAAATAGTTCTTGGATTGCGAGATCCAAGAGCTCCATCATTTGAGCCACATTGTTTGAAGTTTGGGTGATTGTTTGGTTTCATTTTGTTGTGGTTGTGGTGAAGTTGTGTTGGGATGGGTATGAGGTCGACAAGGGGTTTGGGATTTTTATCGGCTTAAAGGGAGATTAATTTATGAGAGCAAGGAAGATTAAGATAGGAAGCCTCTTTCTTTTGGGGAGCCATAAGGAGCGCCGGTGTTTCATGTCATAAGTGGTAATGATGCAACTAACGGTGCTATCGCAGTTCATCATTGGAGTATATTAGATAGCTTTGAATTCTCTTTTTGTGCTTTGATCTGCTTTATCCAAGTTAGTGAAGAGCCTATTTTCTATAAGGGTTGTTGAATACCCTTTTGCTACCCATGTTTTCTATCTTGTATATATATATTTTTGTACAATCTTAGCATTGCGTTTATATTATGTACTTGATTTTCATAGCTGAGTTTGTACATAATGTTCATTAAAAAAGTGAAACATGCTTGAAAAGAGAAAAGTCCAGCTAGGTTGAGAACCCAAAATGGCAACCTAGGCAAAAGAGCAGCATAAGTGGGTGAGCAAGTGAGACTTGGAAAAATTAATGATTGGATAGGACGAAAACAAAAACATGAGTTCCTAGGCAAAATAAGAGATAAAGAGAGATTCTAAACTTTTGCATCTCATTTGTTCTTTGAGCTGGCGACGTAAAAAGCAGGAGTCATAAGGTAAGTATTTGGGTGGACCACATTGGAGGAATAAGTGTAGTATTGGTTTCATTTCCACTGTCTGTAGGAGTTATAACAGGGTTAAAGTGTAGGGTTTTGAGGTACTTGATCTTTTATTACTTTCCATGGTTGTTGTGTTTGTAGTATGGCAAGTATGGGGGGAAGTGGTATGGTTTCTTAGAACACTTGTCACACTAGGGGATTAGAGGAGCCTAGGAAAGGGAGGCATAAGAAGCAGACCAGGTTCGGAGACCGTGTCTTAACCTTCATTTTTCTTTGTCAACCTCGATTTACTCGAGGACTAGGAAAGGTTAAGCATGGGGGAGTTTGATAAGTGCGATTATTTGCAGTTATTATTATCATTTATATGCTCCTTTTGGGTGTTTAGTGGTGTTCTAGGGTTGTTTTTAGCTTATTTGCTCCAAATTGGTACTCCATGGCCAATTTACGAAAAAGGAAGTTAATCATGACAAATTTGAGTTCTTTTTGTGGTTTTTATTGGTTAATGATGTTTATAGGACTCAAAGAAAGAATCATCCCATAATTTCGAGCCATATAAAGTAAAAGTTCCAAAGATCAAGTTTTGCAAGCATTCTGCCTCCAAGAGCTAAACGTCGAGTCGGCTGAGAAGTGCTCTAAGACCTCAACGACTCGACGGGAATCAAAGAAAAGCATTGAAAATTCGACTCGGCTTCAGTGATGAAGATGCAACGCCGAGTCGGCGTTATAGGCTAACATTCACCGAATCGGCGAAGGGTTGAAAGAAGTGACCTCTGAGTCGGCGATAGAGGCCAACAAAAATTAATGTTTTCCAGAAGCAAACGCCGACTCGGTTGTGGTCCCGTTAGGCATGGCCACGGTCCGGGTTGGTCCGTTCCGGTTCCGGTTCCATTTGGAACCTGTCGCGACCGGTTCCGGTTCCTTGGCGGTTCATGAGGCGGTTCCGGCGGTTCCAACTCACGGGACGGGCGGGTCGGACCATCGGTTCCATTTTTATTTTTTCTTTAAATATTTATATAATAAAAAAATACTATAATATTGCGGACGTACCTTTGATGATTACTTGATTATTAGCGAAATTCATTGCTTGTCAAGTTGTCATCGTTATTAAAATATTTACTAAAAAGAATGAAAAAAATAAATTAATAAGAAACGAATCAATGATAATGTTGATAAAGATGATTAATAAAAAAAGAGGGAGAAAATGGACTTGAACCTAGTACCCAAAGGAATACTAAGCTGCCTACGTATCCCGAAAGAATCAAAGCCCACGTAGTTCTTTGTCATACCTTTTATTTATAGTTGTTGAATGTTGATTTATCGTTGTCCGATTGATCCTATTCGTCTTCGTCATCATCATCTGGTTGGTTAGATGCTTCCGCTGACTCTCCTCCTGACGATGATGCAGATGTATCCATCATCATCCATGGATCATCATCGTCGTCTTGATCATCATCGTTCCTTAGTCCTTGTGTTCAAATCTCTGCTTGATCCCAATCTTTCTTGCAAACACATATTTGAATACTATGTGGAGCAAGACGAGATCTCTTTTCGTCCAAAACTCTTCTACCTGCACTAAAAGTAGACTTCGACGCAATTGTTGACGCAGGAATTGCAAAGATATCCTTTGCAATTATCGATAAAATGGGAAATTTTACAGATTTTTCTTTCCACCACTCTAAAATATTATAGCTACCTTGGTCAATTTCAAAGTGGTGTTTAAGATAACTATCTAATTCTAAATATGAGGTGGAGGGTGAAGAAGAAGATGATCCTACAAAACTATCATCTTGACTCATTATATTAGCTATTACCGAATTATAATAAGAGGGACGAGCCGAAACGCTAGCACGCCTAGACGTATCGCGTTTTGGGTTATATACACTAGCGTAATAATCATAGAGTTCTGCTAAATATTTTTTACATGTTCCAACATAATTATGTACATAAGTAGGCGGGCAATCTAACGATTGGTAGTAAAATCCTATTACTTTAGTAAGGACTTCAGTTTTAAAAACATGGGTCTAAAATGGTTGCAATTCCATAAATATAAGGAAAATTGGTAAAATATGTCTTCCATTTTTCCATCATATCTGCAAGAATCGGCTTCAAATATGTGTTAGTATCATCATGCGTATGTTTAAGGAGATGATAAAAAATAGTAATACACTCACTTATTACTAAGTGAACGTTCGGTTCATAAACATATGAAAAAATCTTAGTTGCGTGGTCATACGCTTCTAATATATTATGTACACCTATAGCTAATTCCCAAGTGTCATCAGCTATATAGCTATCTGTACACTCACTATACAGTTGTGTTATAACTGGACGATAAGCAATCGCCTTTCTTAATAAATCGTTGGTTGAGCCCCAACGTGTAGGAGTATCTAATGACCAATACACTTTTTTTAGTTGATATTGGTCACATAATTGTTTATATCGTCTCTTTATCTTTCCAATCCTAAGCCACTTCACTATATCTCTAATTAGTTCTAATAAATTGTTTAATTGTTTTATACCTGCTTGGCAAGATAAGTTAACTATATGCGCACAACAACGTATGTGTAATAAGCTACCCCCAAGGATAAAACTAAATGCAGGTTCGTTATACAAAAGTTCTATACATTTAATGTTAGCGGTTGCATTATCAGTTGAACAACAAAATATCTTATCTAATAAGTTTCATTCTCTACATATCTCTACTAATCTATATTTTATGTTTTCACCGGTATGTCTTTCTGGCATAGTCTCAAAAGCAATTATTCTTTTTTGAATAATCCAATTTTGATCTATCCAATGTGCTGTTACACACATATAAGATTCTAAATGTGGGGGAGCAGACCAATTGTCAGTTGTTATGCTAACCCTACCATTAAAAGATTTAAACATTTCAACTACTTCATAGCGCATTGATTCATATAATTTAATTGTGCGTCTTTTAAGAGTGCTCCTAGGGATTGCTCTATATTGTGGTTGCAAAGTTTTTCTAGTGTAACGCTCGTATGCCCTACTTTCACCATGGTTAAATGGCAATTCATCACAAATTACATACTTAGAAAATTCATCAATCATATCACTACGATTATATCTAAAAGGCATACCTGTGCTGGGAATGTCCCACTGTGTCTGTCGGCTTCCACTTGTGGTCCCGCTGCCGCTTGCTGCATGAGTTTCTTTTGTGATTCCATGCTTCTTTGCCAAATGTTTGTTAAAAGATCTCGTACCACCACCTAACACGTATTCACAAAACACAATAAATAAATTTTTATAAAATATGAATATATAATGTATGTATAAAAGACTTCAAAAGTATTTACCTCTGGCGAAACTGTATGAAACTAAGGGCTTTACTCCTTGACTTTCACAAATTTGACAAGTGCATAAGAAAATATCTGGATTGTCGGTTGGTTCTTTTGTGAAATACGACCACACATGCGAAACAGCTCTACCACTAGGAGGTGGCATTGCTGGAAAAGGTTGTCTTACTGGTTCATCTTCATCTAAATAAATAATTTAAAATTATAAAACTATAATTAAATAAATAAATAATTTAAAATTTAATTAATTTGAAGAATAAAATAAAACTAACCGATAGTTTGAAAATTGACTCGTTTACCACGAGCTTGTCTTTGTTGTTGTTCTTGTAGTTGTTTTTCATGTGATCTTGTTGATTACTGTCGAGATACATGTATCCCAATAGGGGTCGTTGGTTCCTCTTCTTGTTCTTCTTCTTCATCAATTTGTATTTCTCTTTCCACTTCTTCTGCATAATTATGTAATTCTGGGTCGTACCCTTCTGGATAATTTGGTTCATAATTATAATTACTAATCGAAGGTGTTGTTGATACCGACGGAGTAGAAGTGACCTTTCTTTTGGAGGAGCTGGAACCTCCCAATGATTTTGCCACTTTAGTAACTTTTTTTGAGGCTTTTTTCAAAAATGAAGACATGATTGATAATATTGAAATAATAATAGAATTAAGAAATAAATAAATAATTAATAGACTAATTATGTAATTAACTAAATTAAGAAATAATTAAAAGACTAATTATGTAATTAAGAGAATAATTGCGTAATTAAAGAATTAAGTAAAGAGAGTAAGTAGAGAGAGTAGGAGAAGAGATGAGTTGTGAATGAAAATGATTGAAAGTGATGAGTATTTATAGGAAAAATGGCAACGGCTATATAACGACTACTTTTCACGGTTCCGGTTCCATGGAACCGTTGGGCCGGTTCACCCGGACCGGTCCTGGATCCGGTTCCATGGAACCGTTGGACCGGTTCAACCGAACCGGTTCCGGTTCTGGTTCCGTGGAACCGTTGGACTGGTTCAACCGGACCGGTTCCGTGGAACCGTTGGACCGGTTCCGGTTCCAAACCGCGGTTTTTAGGTTCGGTTGATGAAGTTTTTTTCCGGCGGTTTCACGGTTCCGGCAACTTTTTTCCGGCGGTTTCGCGGTTCGGGGCGGTTCGGAACCTGTCGCAAACTTTGTCGAAGTAGTCAATAGATCTAGCGTGTGAGATTGGAATTGACTTTGCTTTAGGGTAAATTTTAGTTAAATTCTTATTATGTCGTTCAATAGAACTAGCGTGTGAGAATCGAATTAGTAGAACCTTAATCTAATAGTTCATCAACAAAGCTACAGTTTGAGATTAACAAGATAATGTTTAACCACGTAATTAATTCGACATTTCATAGATATGAAAGAGAATTTAATCATACAAGACTTTACCGACACCCTAGATCTTTTCATCATATAGTTCGAACCCACATTTTCATTACATTTTTAGTTTATTAGTTAAAATTCAATCAAACATTTTTTCACCTTGAGTAATATAATTAGTAGAAATTAACAAGTTTTTTTGTCCTAACTTCCTTGTGTTCGACCCGCGACTAAATGTACACCGTGCATTTGCGGTTAAATAAAATTTGCACATCAGATGTAACTTTGGTTCGAGTAATGTCGGCTTGGTAAACCTAAGAATGTGCACATAACTTTCAGTTTCAATTCTGACCTAAAAAAGTAACATATTTTTTAGTCACGTAACTTTCAGTTTCAATTCAGATTTTCAGGTTAGATCACATTTGAACAACTCTATATTTTGCCAATTTTGCTATTGGGTAAATTATATTTGTATTTGATCAATTGTTTAGTTGATGGTTTGTATTTGAAGACTAGATGGTTTAATTTAAAAAACGAGTTTAAAAGCATTAAACCGAAATCAAAGAAGCAATGTAATGAACACAAATTTTGAAAGGTCAATAACTCGAATCTTTTATCGCTCGAACAAGCAACCAAAAATCTACTATATAGATTGACCTAGTATTTTAAGAAATATGGATTCACCTATTACTAATGATAAAGACTTACTCTTCTCAACCGGAATATCAATGATCCCTTTTACTATTGCTAGTATAAAATCCTCGTTACCCCAAAATTAAAAAAAAAATTGGCTATAGATAATTTGCTATTGATAAATGATAAAGTTAATTCATCTCATAATAGATTAATACATAACTTTTTAGAATTGAACCTGAAAGTATTGACTTAAATACAAAATATTATACAGGAGTATATAGTTAGCGTTAGGTCATACTTGTACTGTGAGTTAACATGTACATGGTTATTGGAATTCCGATCCTAATCTACGGTTTTACGATCTTATGATTTAAAATTAAGCGATTGATTCAAATTGTAGGTATGGTCTTAAAGTTAATAGGATTGTACGATCCTACTTATATCAAGAAATAAAAAAGTAGGATCACAACACGGTTTCAGGATCCTACGATTTTATGATAAGATCGTACAAGAATAGTCTGCTCGTAGAAATATATCTTCAAATGTAGATTTCACTTATATTTAAATATATGTAAAATTATTATAAAAGTATGATTATAAAATTCATGTTTTTCTTGATTTGCATTTTAAATAATTATTAGAAGTATTATTTTTATAATTTAATAGATGAAGTCAAATAAATTGTGATTTACACCTTAAACTTATAAAAATAACAAATAGTAATATTGATATATTATCAGTTAATCAAAGCATATTAATGCATATTTGTAGGATCATACGATCCTAAGATTCGATTCTACCAATTTCGATTCTACCCCCTCATCGATCCTATGTAGAATCTTAAATATGTATTGGTGAAATAAAGGTCAAAATAAAAAAGTTATTGGAGTAAAAACATAAAAGAATATTGTTGTTGTCAATGGTATAAAATAGTTGTTAAGTGATGGAGAATAAATGAAACCTTATCCCCCCAAATAAGGTAGACTATAATACTTTTCCTTCTTAACTCCATTATGTTCTTTATCCTCATCTCTTCTTACAAATTGAGATCTATTTATATTTATTTATATAATTATATATTGTTAAAGTAGGCTAACGAATGCGGCTACATTCATCATCCTAGGATAGTGTATCATTATGTATCATTACATGTAGTGATGACCGCGGAGCGGGTTACCCGGAACCGAACCAGTCCCGAACCGCTTGAAACTGTCCCGGAACCGGAACGGTTCGCGACAGGTTCCGAATCAGCCCGAACTGCGAAACCGTGAAACCGCTGGAAAAAAAGTTGTCGGAACCGTGAAACCGCCAGAATCGGACCAAAGAACCGTAGGCCGTTCACCCGGACCACCAGTTCCAAAGAACCGCCCCGGAACCGAGAACAGGACCGAAACGATTCACCCAGCCCAACGGTTCCTTGGAACCGGAACCGGAACTGGGCGGTCCACTCGGCCTAGCCGTTCTTTGGAACCGGTAAAAAAACTAGGCGTTTACTAGCTGAAGATTCAACTCCCAATAAGGGGAAATTGAAGACTCAATTTTCTTAAATGATGATAATTCAAAACACATATTGATTAAACAAATAAAATTAAGTAATGACATTTAGTTGTTTAAATAAGTCTAAAATCATATTTGATATACATTTGATAAGTGATATATATATATATATATAAAAGTTTGAAGACGTTGGAATATGCTTAAAGAACTTAAGTTTATCTTAAAGTTGATTTTATAAGTCTTGAAATACGTTTCAAAGTCTTGAAGATAATTACGTTTATAATCAGGTAATTTAGTAATTATATTTGAAATATTTTAATAGGTCAAGGTTCATTAAAATTAACTTTGATATTATTTGAAATTAAGTTTGAATATTTTATTACACGTTTTATCTTAAACGTTTAAATAATTTTTATTTGAACTTGAATTTAAATATGTGCTTAAATTAATTTGATGATTAAATATAGTACCAGGTACACATGTTTTGTTAATTATAGTACACGGCTATATTTTATGTTAAATTAGTTGTTATGCAAACTAAAGAGTTTCCTATTAATAAGATGACATTTGAATTAACACTAAATATAGGAAATGACTATTTATGGTAATACTAATAATAGAAATTAATTTGGATAATTAATTTAAACGTTAATAAATCTGTTTTGTGCTTATTGTTCAATATCTTGTATGAGTACTAATGTGGCAGCATAGCATTGGATATTAAAGTCAAATTACAAGTACAATGACGAAATTATTTTAGCTGTCAATACACGTCAGTTTAAAGTTAAGCTCAAGATCTTGAAGACAGGCGCAGATGACCAGTTCAATAGAAAGTAACGGAAATGAGCCTTCTTGTTTTCCAAGATGTGTTGAGGCGTAACACTATATATATGAGGCTTCATTTCAGAATTAAGGATACATCTCTATGCACCTCTTCTTACAAATTTCTCTCTTGACTTGAAATTTATTGTAATTCTTAGTTCATCTAACTCTTACATTTGTAATAGGCTTAAGAGTTTAAAAAGTGTTAGATTAAGTTTAATACGCCTAACCAAGAATACTTTTCAAAGTGTTCAACTTGTGAATCTCTATTGTGAGATTTGGGATTTGCTTTTATTAAAGGGACTTGTAATACGGTTCTTCAAGGGGAAGAACGTGGTCTGAGGAGATAGTGAGATCTTCCTGTTTGTATTAAAGTCGGATTAATAAAAGGCGTTAAAATCCTACGGGTTGAAAGAGAACCCATTGGCGGGGAGTGGGTTGGTTAGAACCGAACCTCGTTAACATATCGTGTGTTATACTTTAAAGTTTATTTTCCGCACATACGTTATCGTTTACGAATTGACTCAAAACTGTTCCATAAAACATTTTTGACAGACTCCTCAAACTCTTGAGACAAGTTTCCAGAAAAAATTTTAAATAGCCCAAACTCTCTATTCACCTCCCCTTAGAGAATATTCAACCTTCTATTAACTTTCACTAGCCTTGGGGATTTTTTGTATAAATACTCCACACTTTCAATTATTTTCATTTACAATTCATTTATTCTCCTATTCTCTCTACTTACTCTCTCTACTTAATCACGCAATTATTCTCTTAATTATTTAATTACGCAATTATTCTCTTAATTACATAATTAGTCTTTTAATTATTTTTTAATTAAATAATTAGTCTTTTAATTATTTATTTATTTCTTAATTCCATTATTATTTCAATATTATCATGTCTTCCTTTTTGAAAAAGGCCTCTAAAAAAGTTACTATAGTGGAAAAATCATTGGGAGGTTTTAGCTCTAAAATAAAGGCCACTTCAACTCCATTGGTATCATCAACACCTTCGGTTAGTAATTATAATTTTGAACCAAATTATCCAGAAGGGTACGACCAAGAATCACATGATTATGCAGAAGAAGTGGAAAGAGAAATACAAATTGAAGATGAATAAGAAGAAGAAGAAGAAGAAGAAGAAGAAGAGGAACCAACGACCCCTATTGTGATACTTAGATCTCGACAGTCATCAACGAGATCACATGAAGAAGAACAACAACAACAAAAACAAGCTTGTGGTAAACGAGTCAATTTCAAAAGTATCGGTTAGTTTTATAATTTTATTCTTCAAATTGATTAACTTTTAAATTGTTATTTATTTATATATTGTGGTATTTGTGTATGTCTTTATATTTAAATTTAGATAAATATGAACCAGTAAGACAACCTTTTCCGGCAATGCCACCTTCTAGTGGTCTAATATTTTACAAAAGAATATATTATGTAAATCAAGAATATATTAAAAATTCATTTATTGTGTTTTGTGAATACGTGTTAGGTGGTGGTACAGGATCTTTCAAGAAACATTTGGCAAAGAAGTATGGAATCACAAAAGAAACTCATGCAGCAAGCGGCAGAGGGATCACATGTGGAAGCCGACAGTGGAACATTCCCGGTAAAGGTATGCCTTTTAAATATAATCGTAATGAAATGATTGATGAATTTTCTAAATATGTAATTTGTGATGAATTGTCATTTAACCATGGTGAAAGAAAGGCGTGCGAGTATTACACTAGAAAAACTTTGCAACCACAATATAGAGGAATCCCTAGGAACACTCTTAAACGACAAATAATAAAATTATATGAATCAAAGCGCTATGAATTAGTAGAAATGTTTAAATCTTTTAATGGTAAGGTTAGCATATATAACAAGTGATATTTGGTCTGCTCCCCCACATTTAGAACCTTATACGTGTGTAACAGCACATTGGAGAGAATATAATTGGTTTATTCAAAAAAGAATAATTGCTTTTGAGTTAATGCACGAAAGACATATGGGTTAAAACATAAAATATAGATTAATAGAGATATGTGAAGAATGGAACTTGTTAGACAAGATATTTTGTTGTTCTACCGATAATGCAACCACCAACATTAAATGCATCGAACTTTTGTATAACGAACCTGCTTTTAGTTTTATCCTTGGTGGTAGATTATTACACGTACATTTTTGTGCTCATATTGTTAACTTATCTTGCCAAGTTGGTATTAGACGACTAAGTGATTTATTAGATCCCATTAGAGACATATTGAAGTGGCTTAGATTAGGACAGGTAAAGAGAAGATATAAGCAATTATGTGACCATTATCAACTAAAAAAAGTATATTGGTTATTAGATACTCCTACACGTTGGGGCTCAACCCATGATTTATTAAAAAAGGCTATTGCTTATCATCCAGTTATAACACAACTGTATATTGAGTGTACGGATAGCCGTATAAGTGATGAAATGTGGGAACTAGCTATAAGCGTACAGAAAATATTAGAAGCGTATATCCACGGAACTAAGATTTTTTCTTATGTTTACGAAACCAAACGTCCACTTAGTAATAAGTGAATGAATTACTATTTTTTATCATGTTCTTAAACATTCGCATAATGATACTAATATATTTTTAAAGCCGATTCTTACAGATATGATGGACAAGTGGAAGACGTATTTTACTGATTTTCCTTTTATTTATGGAATTGCGATAATTTTAGACCCATGTTTTAAGACGGAAAACCTTAGTAAATTAATTGGATTTTACTACCAATCATTAGATCGTCCGTCTAGTGATGTACATAATTATGTTGGAAATTGTAAAAAACTTTTAGCAGAACTTTATGATAACTATTCTAGTGTATATAACCCAAGTCGCGATACATCTAGGCGTGCTAGCGTCTCGGCACGTCCCACTTATTATAATCCCATAATAGCTAAAATAATAAGCCAAGATGATAGTTTTGTAGGACCATCTTCTTCCTCACCCTCCACTTCATATTTAGAACTAGATAATTATCTTAAACATCACTTCACTTTGAAATTGAACAAGGTAGTTATAATATTTTAGAATGGTGAAAAGAAAAATCATTAAAATTCCCCATATTATCGAGAATTGTTAAGGATATTCTTGCAATTCATGTTTCTACTATTGTGTCGGAGTCTGCTTTTAGTGCAGGTAGAAGAGTTTTAGATGAAAAGAGATCTGGTATTGCTCCACATACTATTCAAATATGTGTTTGCAAGAAAGATTGGGATCAAGCGGAGCTCCGAACACAAGGACTCAAGATCAATTATGATCAAGACGATGATGATCCATGGATGATGATGGATACATTGCATCATCGTCAGGAGGAGAGTCAGCGAAAGCATCTAACCAACAAGATAATGATAACGAAGACGAATAGGATCAAGAATATTGGACAACGATCAATCAACATTAAACAAATACAAATAAAAGGTATGACAAAGAACTACGTGGGTTTTGATTCCTTCGGGATACTTAGGCAGCTTAGTATTCCTTCGGGTACTAGGTTCAAGTCAATTTTCTCCCTCTTTTTTTATTAATCATCTTCATCGTTTCTTATTAATTTATTTTTTCCTTCTTTTTAGTAAATATTTTAATGACGATGACAAGCAATGAAATTCGTTAATAATCAAGTAATCATCAAAGGTACGTCCACATTATTATAGTATTTTTATATTATATTTAAAGGAAAAATACGAATGGAACCGATGGTCCGACCCGCTCGACCCGGGAGTTGGAACCGCCGGAACTGCCTCATGAACCATCGAAAACATTCGAATCAGGTTCCACATGAAACCGAAACTGGGTGGAACTGAAACAGAACCGGCCCAACCCAGACCGTGGCCATCACTAATTATATGCAAGGTTAACGACGAAGGTGCACTAATGAAGCATGGTTTTATGGAAGTATTAAGGTGATTTAAGCAATAAAAGTAATGTAAACATAACACCAAGATTTAACGTGGTTCACCATCCTAGGCTAGTATATCATTATGTGTTTAAAGGATAGAGGAACTTGAAAGTTCATTACAATGTTGAAGGAATTACATTAATGGAGAGTAGTGTCAGCTATACATTTGAGTAGAGAATAAACAGAGTATGGTAAGGATAATGGGAGGTTCAAGCTCTTAGCTTGGCTCTCTTGTACAAAGAATATGGCAACATACATGCATAGACTAAGGGTACAAATATGGAACAACAATAGAGTAAACAGCAGTTGGCACACAGTGACCAAAGAGGCGTCAATGACCCCACTCGTCCCCCTGCACAGTCAAGCAACCACCATGGGGGGAGGGGGTAAATCAACGTTCTGTTTCTTCCCTTTCCTCTTTCATGCAACCACACAGTCTCCCATGCTTCTTACACTTGCAGTTAGGAGTGAATATTTGCACTCCTAGCCTTCACATGTCCAAGATACACTATTAATAGTACTATGTACTATTGATTGCCATATTAGCAAATCACAAAGTGTCCTTTACCATCATCAAATAGGCTTATGCTCTAGTAATTACCTTGTTATTCCTAACCTTTAAGACATAATTCTTCTACGCTTTAATTATCATCTTAACATAGGACTAATTAACATAAGACTTAAGTCACATTTCTTTAAGATATTTATTTGTCCTTAAATATTTATCCTCAATACGAGTACGATATAACATCTTCTAAATTAATGCTTATATACTTGAACTTAGCCTTCAAATTATTAATTTAAAAAACTAAAATTTGACAATATTTAAATTTGAATCAGCCAAATTCAACACTAATCGGCTGGTGAGGTGAATGTGGAACGTGTATAAAGTAGGAGAAACCAGGTAATGTGCACAAACGTAAGAACACACATCTTTGAAATTGTTGAATTTAGGAGGTATTTGCCATTTGCCTTCATAAATCGTCATCATTGATAAAGTGATGAAGGTCCTTTAAGGTCTACGTCTTATCCGTATACGTATACGAACTAGGTTACCCAAATCGAATAAGTCCCGAACCGTTGAAAAATCATCCTACAACAGAACTGTTTGCGACATAATTCAAACCAATTCTAATCGTAAATCATTAATTAAGGTTCCAAAAAAATTTTAACGAACCTGTAGAATCTTTGGCAGAATCTAGCCTACGGAACCGTGAACTGTTAAGTTGTAAGTCCATTTTCTCCCATTTTTATTAATCATCTTTATTATTAATTAATTATTTTTTTATTAACTTAAATTTTCCTTCTTTTTAGTAAATACTTTATTTTAATAACGATTGATAAGCAAAAAAATTTGATAATAATCAACAATGGTATGTCCATATTATTATATTACTTTATATGTTTTTTATATTTATGTGTAAAGCAAAAAAAATAATTAAATCGATCGTCTGAAGATTCGCTAGGAATTGCATTCTAAACTGCTTATCCCGATTTTATTAAAAAAAAAAAGTAAGGATGATTATGCCTAATAACCCATGTGAAAATAAGGGTAAAATACGATAAAATTAAAATTATTAACAGAAATATACAGATTTCTTTGGAAACAACAAAAAAGTTGCTAAAAATTTCAAATGAAAAAAGAAAATTTGAAAAGAGAGAAGTAGTTAATAACTTGCGCACAAATTTATTCTTCTTTGTCTTACTCAATTTGTTATGATTTTTTTAATTATCTTGTTATAATTATATTTATCATAAAATTCACTTTTAAACTTATTTTTAAGGAAAAATTACCTATAATAATATATCTTTTTATTATTTTTCCTATTATAATCTCAACTTCTGATTAACCATTAATAATCCCAATTTAAGGTCATTTTACAAAGAACATTGTTGTCGGTGACTAGTTTTGCAGATTAATTCTACAAAATTAAAAAGAAAAATAAAATCAAAAGTAAAAAATATTAAAAATTAAAAGTTAATATCAAAAAATAAAATTACTTGGTTCTCTGATTAATTTTTTTCAAAATTTTTCATTTTATAATTTAATTTTGTATTTACTTTTTTTATTTTTTTTTTTTTGCAAAATCACTTGTTGTATAGGTAAGAGGTTACTTTGGTGTATTCCAAGCAAGCACTCTTATAATTGACATTATTCATACTTAATAAAACATTAAGATTGAAGATCAATATAAGATTGGATTATTCTTTATAATTTTCCTAGTTTTAATCCATAAATATAATTTTTTCATAATCTTATCCACTTATGTTTTATATATTTACTTTTATATATATATATATATATATATATATATATATATATATATATATATATATATATATATATATATATATATATATATATATATATATATATATATATATATATATATATATATATATATATATATATATATATATATATATATATATATATATATATATATATATATATATATATATATATTTCCATTGCAAGCAACTAAAATTGAAATTTACTACTGAAGTAATTGATCATACCTTAGCTCCCAAATA
>NC_080058.1:18441052-18446052 GCF_026212465.1 Amaranthus tricolor
CATATATATATATATATATACATATATATATATATATATATATACATATATATATATATACATATATATATATATATATACATATATATATATATATATACATATATATATATATATATATATATATATATAGAAATAATATTACTAGTGAATTATTAAATATATCGGGGAAAAATATCGGGAAAATATTGGGGTGTTACAGACTATCCCCTTAAAATGGTTTTGACCCCAAAACCACACTTATCATAACACATAACCACAAAACAAGTAAAACAAAGTTAATCACTATACACACATATACACAAAACCCCTTTAACGAAGTTACGTTCCCGTAACTTACTAACTTGAGAGAAAAGGTGAGGATACTACTCTCGCATGGAGTTTTCCGTCTCCCTGGTTGCCTCTTGTGAGCGGTGATTGGACCATAATACTTTAACCATGGTGATATCCTTCCGACGAGTACTGCGGACTTTCTTATCTAATATCCGGCCAGGCTGTTCCTCATAGGTTAGGCTTTCATCAAGTTCTAACGGCTCTGGATCTAATACATGAGAAGAGGCTACGACGTAACGTTTCAACTGAGAAATGTGCAAAACGTCGTGCACTTTACCCAGAGCATTAGGCAATGCTAATCGATAGGCTAACTTCCCTACTTTCTCCACAATGTCTTAAGGACCTATGAAACGTGGGTTAACTTTCCAAGAGCACCAGCGAACTACTTCTTTCATTGGAGACATTCGAAGTAGAACATTGTCACCCACTTCAAATTCATCAGGCCAACGTCGGATATCGGCGTATGATTTTTTCTATCTTTGGCTAGTTTCATTTTTTCGTGAATTAACTTTACTTGTACAGTCATTTGAACAAGCATATCAGATCCTAAGGTGACAGATTCGGTAAAATTATCCCAGCATACAGGACTACGGCACTTACGACCATAAAGTGCTTCAAACGGAGACATTTGAATCGTAGCTTGATAAATGTTATTATAAGAGAACTCTACCAGATCCAAATGTTCATCCCATGAACGTTGCCATTCCATGGCTATCGCTCTCAACATGTCCTCCAGTATTTGATTGACACGTTCTGTCTGACCATCGGTCATTAGGTGGAAGGACATACTATGAAGAAGGGTGGTCCCCAACGCTTGTTGTAGTGATTTCCAAAAATGTGACAAATATTGAGTATCCTGATCGGAAACAATAGTACGAGGTATTCCATGATAACGAATCACGTACTTAATATAAGCACGAGCAAGTTGTTCCATATCCCACTTACAATTCATTGGAATAAATTTCAAAATCACCCATCACACAAACCAATCCTATTCTTCACATATATGCATATCTAAAAACTCTAAAAAGAAACATTCTTCATCAATTTAGATAGAAAAATACATCCCAAAATCATACATGAAATTTTAAATTCATAAATTAAACATGAATTATAAGATAACACATACAATAGTCATAGAATTTTAAATTAAAACTTAAGAATCAACATAGATTAAGAATTACACTTACAATTGTAAAGGAAAACACCAAATGATGAAGGGTAATGGAGTTAGGAATGTAGATTAGGAAGAATTTAGAGCGGATATGTTTTGTTTTTTTCCTTGGAAACTTTCGAAATGAAAGGATGTCAGAATGAAAATGATTAAGGAATTAAGAAGGGTTAATTATATGGGATTAATGCCTTGATCCTTCATTACTCTAAGGAAGTTACAAGCTCCACCAAGAGTCCCATAGGACCGGCCACCTTCCCTCCTATTTTCTTTTTTTTTTTTTTTTTTGAAAACAAAAGATGGGTTAAGGAAAAGTTTGGGCCCAAATAATTCTAATTGTCGAAAAGGATTGCAAATCTCATGACCAAGCCCAATAATAAATAAAACATATATATATATATATATATATATATATATATATATATATATATATATATATATATATATATATATATATATATATATATATATATATATAGAAATAATATTACTAGTGAATTATTAAATATATTCAGGGAAAAATATCAGGAAAATATCGGGGTGTTACACAAACGAACAACATTAAATCCCTTTTTAGACCTCGTTTTCCGTTGCTTGAAGGCCTTGGTTTTTGCGGGGGGTGGTGTGACTGCGTTAGTTTGAGGTGTTGCTTCAACAGGTTTCGGCATTGGAGCAATAAGGGAAACAACTTATTTTTGTTCCTCTCTCTTCTACTCCGCCTTTTCCTTCTCCACTTCAGCCTCTTTTGCCACTGCCTTCTCTTTTTCCTCTAATTCTTCCTGCACCTCTACGTCTTCTACTACCATGCCCTTCATTTCTTTCGTAAAAAAAATCTAACATAAAGTTAACATTATTTACCTAGTCATGAAGCTGAAAAAGGGATAATTTGATATCGCTCACCTCTGAGTCATGGGACTCACGGCGTGATTGGGTAGTGTGATCTTTTGGTTGATGTTCAAGTCATGATATTTTCTTACCATGGATTCTTTGGAGCTCTTCCTTCTTAGAGATGGATAAGTGTGAGTACAACTCATACTTACCATTCACCTTGAAGATTTCAATGGTAGGTAGTATGTTATTACAGAGGGATTGAGCACCGGTATAATCAACTTCTTCCAAATTCAAAGCAAGTTAAATTGGTCAAAGACCAAAGTAAGGAGGTAGGCATAAGGAAGGGATATTCCTAAATTGTGAACTACAAAAGCGCATGTTTGAGATGATTAATGAGACATAGTCAATGGATTTTGTGGTTGTATCTTTCCACATAAAAATTAAGTGAGCATCTGAAACCAACTCACATGAGGAATTACGAGAATAAACAATTTTGACCAAGAACAAACACATCTTTTGCATGTTGAAAAGCCACCGAGTTAGGGGTAGAATCATCAACAACCTTGGTAAATTTAAAAAGTTCACAAATTAGGGTTTTAGAGATTGCAATAGAATATTTTAACAAGATTGGGATAAGTTATGGACCTTGGAACCAACAACTTCCCCGGTGTAGTTTGAATGAATGAAGAAATAATATCGAAATCTTCAAACTAGAAAAATGTATAGTCTAGAATATCAACAAAAGAAAGTGAAAAATGCTTGAAAATATCTATCCACTTACCGAAAGCAGTATGGTTCTCAAACCATGATTTTAGTACATCCAGAATCAGTGTTGAAGGAATGGTGGGTGTGGTGGTTTCAAGATTTGGAGATCTCCTTGAAGATTCACCTGTTTCATCTTTATTAAAAGACTGAGTGTGTTTCTTGTTAGGTGCCATTGTTGAATGCTTGAAGAATTTCAAAAAAGGAAGTTTTGGTTCTTTAAAAGAGAAAATCAAGCAATTGATGTGTGAAATGGGTAACATTGAAAAGGACGGTTGAATGGTATTAAATAGGGTAATAGTACACTTGTGATGTGAAAGCAGTTAAAGAGTGATTTGACCACTTAGCGAAAGTTGGAAGGAAAATAAAAAATGGAAGGTCTTTTCTTATTTTGGTGTGGTGGCGTGAGGAGATGCATTTGTGTAAAGGTAATTATCAGTCATCAAAGATCAATTGTATTTTCTAAGTTCATAAACTGTACATTTATGGTGTGATTTGAATTCAATATTGTTAAAATTTTAAGTATTTAGTTAAAATTATTAAGTATCCTTTATTTATTAAAGGTATTTATTATTTTAATCTGAATTTTTATATGTTCAAAAATATACTAATAAATTGAAATTTATTTTTTCAATTCTTAAATCGACTTAAACACTCACACAAGGTCACATAAACACTACATGCATTCAAATGACACAAATTTTTCATGTAAAATATTCATGCAAAATATATAAGAGCATGGTTATTAAAATCACGATTTTGATCTATGATTCTACGAGCGATTAAAATCGTAGGTAGAATCTTACGATTCTAATTACAAAAGAATTTGTAAAGGTAGAATAATGACACGATTCTACGATCCTACGATATAGCGATTCGGTTCTACAAATTTATTCGTAAATTTTATTGATTTTTCTTATGCACCATCTTTTATTTATTTTTTCTTTCGATTCAACGATCCAACATCATAATTTAAAAAAAATAAATTTCTTTATTTGTACGAAGATTCAAAGTAATTATTCATTGTTTTTTCATTTCATTCTTAAAAACGAATTGATTGAGACTTTAATTCATAAAAAACTATGACTAAATAGTAAATTTAGGTTTGTTGTAGAATCTTATGATCCTACGAGTCCATTCTACCGATTCGATTCTACCTGTCTGAACAATTATAATTAGAATCCCGATTTTAACAACTTTGTATAAGAATAATGATATAAATTACTCCCCTAATGTATAATATTTAATTTTACTTCTCCTATGATCATGCAAATTCATCTAACATTCCAAGTTTCATACATATAAAAGCAAAACGATTCGGAGTTAAAGGCTTTGTATAAATATCGGCTAGCAATTTTTGCGTATGAATAAATGATAAAGTTACATTAGCTTTCTCCACATGATCACGTACCTTAATATGCTTTGTACGTGAATGTTGTACTAGATTCTTAGTTATGCAAATTGCATAATGTTGTCATACTTAATTAGTATGCCTTTGAGATTGATTCCAAGATCTCACAGCTGTTGTGCAATCTAAAATATTAAAGATTGATTCAGCTTCGGCTGTTGACAAAGCTACTGAAGTTTGCTTCTTTGAATGCCATGATATTAAAGATGATCCCAAGAATTGACACGATCCTAAAGTACTCTAATTTGTATCCACCATGTATCATGCATAATTTGCACTGGAAAAAACCAATCAAAGCAAAATCTCCACAACTAGGGTACTATAGACCAAAGTCTTTAGTCCTATGTAAATATCTAAAGATTTTCTTAATTACCGTTAAAGGAGATTCTTTTGGGTTATCTTGTAAAAGAGCACATAAGCAAACACTAAACATTATATCTGGATGACTAGCAGTTAAATACAATAATAAACTGAACATACCTTTATAAGATGTTT
>NC_080058.1:18451052-18568552 GCF_026212465.1 Amaranthus tricolor
TAGCGATGACTCTGGTGATGCTGATTTTGACCCTGATCGATACATGGAGGATCAGAACCGTCTGAATGCGTCGCCTTTATTTGCCTGATTGTTTCTACTTTATTTGATTATGCATGTGTACGAGATCGTATGTCTAGTTCCTTAGTAAAATAAATCGCGAACAATTTTGTTGGTTGAATGATTTGGTTGTTTATCTCGGACTTTTGTAGTTTTTTTGAACAAGTGGTTATGTGGGATTTTATACCCAAGTATTTCTTTTTAGATTGGAACTATATGGTATTATTGTTTTGAAATTGAATTTTGTTTTTAAAAGTCTAAACATTAGTAAGTAGAATCGATTAAGTATTGTATTTATGAAAAAAAAATGCGAAGATTTGATTATAGACTCATTGTTCAACTCTTTTACCTTTTTAGGCTATTACCTTGTTTATTTTAGAGCAATAAGAGAATGAGTTTTCCTTAACCACAAACACTGTAGAAATGTATTTACATACCTTGTTTAACCTAATGCAGTATACATGCCATCATGCCACCCTTTTTGAAAAGGTCCGTGCCAAGAGGAAACTCTGACCGCGTGCTTCGAAACCTAGTTAAGGCCCTAGCTGGCACAAGGAATCCGAGACAGAAATCTTTGGAGGAAAAGGCTTCGTCAGTTAGTAAAAGAATAGCCCAGAGTAAACCCTCGACTTATAGTGGAAAAGGTGAACCTTCTATGCTGGAAAACTGGCTAAGAGAATTTGACAAGCTTTTTAGTGTGGAAAGATGTCCTGCTGAGCTCATGGTTGACCAAGCCGCGTTTTTTCTAGTGGAAGACGCTGACTATTGGTGGACACATAGTAAGATAAGGTTGATATCAGAAAACGACGGTGACTTAAGCTGGGAAGGATTTAAGGGGGCGTTAAGGGACCAATTCTATCCGCCTCATGTGAGGAAGGACCAATCAAATGAGTTTGCTAGGTTTGAAATGGAAAACTTAACGGTGGATGAATATTATTAGAAATTTATGGAATACTTGAAGTTTTGCCCTGAGGATGTCCCAACTGAGGGAAAGAAAATTCAGCATTTTGAGTTAGGTTTATCGTATGAGATCCAAAAGAACATTGAAACTGATAGATATGATACTTTAGACCAGCTATACAAGAGAGCTGCGTAGATTGGAAATGTTAGCAGGAAAGAAAAAAGAGAAGATGAGCCATAGCGGGAAAAAAAGGAAAGAACCCATGTTTCAGAATGATACGAATGCGAGTAATCAAGTCCAGAATCAATTTAAGAAGCACAAACCGTTTGGAGGCTTCCAGGAAAAAGGTTTCCATTCTGGTCAAAACAGCACGAGTGGAGAAAATTCGAGAGTAGAGGCTAGAATGCAGAAGCCTTTGTATGATCGTAATGGGAAGGAAAGAATCTACAACTGTAGGAGGTGCCAGAAGAATCACCCAGGAAGGGACTGCCGGGGTGCGTTGGTGGACTGTTCTTACTGTGGTAAGTCGGGCCATAGATAGTATGAGTGTTATACTCGCACGGGACAACAAGAGTTGCAAGGGGGAAATCATAGAGGCTTCCAACAACAACGTCTCATTAACGGACGGAGTGGTAATGAAGCTGGAAGGGGGAATCACAATGGTGGAAGTTTTGGCCGAAACTTGGGAGGTGCCTCAAACCCTAGATTTCCGGGAAATAACTCCGGTGTCCAGCAACGACAGGGAAATGCTAGAAACGAGAATTTCTTTTCAAGCCAACGTGGTAATCAAGGAGGTGTTACTACTTTTACTCAGAACGATGGCAGACTTTCAGCAGTTAACTCGAGGGAGGCAACGCAGGCGTCGGATGTGGTCATAGGTACGTTTTGTATTAATACAAAATCCGTTAAAGTACTTTTTGATTCTGGTGCATCGTGCTCGTTTGTTTCAAAGTCTAGAGTTAAGGACTTAGAATTGGAAAACCCCGAGGAAACATCTTTTTTAGTCGCTACTCCTTCTGGGGAGATTTTTCATGGTAATACGTTGTTCCGTGGAGTGCCGGTTAAGATAGGGAAACTAAAATTTCCAAGTGACTTATTTTCTCTAGAAATGAATGATTTAAATGTAATTCTTGGAATGGATTGGCTAAGTAGATATAAAAGCAATAATAGATTGTGAAGAACAGTTGGTGACTTTAAGTGGACCCAGGGGGGAGAAGGTTAAATATAGGAGTCTTCCTAAGGGACCGAGGATAAAAATCGTATCATCATTGAAGGTCAGGAAGTTAATCAAGCAAGGGCAACCGTGGTTTATGTGTAGTATAAGTAAGGTGGAGGAGCGGGAGCTGCGGCTTGAGAACATTCCGGTGGTCTGTTGTTGGCTCTTAAGGTTTTGATGATGACTTCACTTTTAAATAAACAAACATATTTTGAGATTGTTTTGTAGGTGAATATCCGATGTTGTTGAAATCGTTGATAAAGCCTATGACTTGGTTCGTGGAAGTTGTACGTGTCTTAAAATGTTCAAGAAGTTAGATAAGTGCTTAGGAAGTTAAAGGTTGACAAACGGTCTACTGTTCCTAAAATGAACAATCTAACAGAAGTTGAAGCTGGAGACAATACGCTGTTCCTACGTAGCAGGGCTGGAGAAAAACATCGACTAGAAAATTGCAGTTATTTTATTATTCTGGTTTTAGTTGATGTAAACGGTTAAAATCTTAAATGAGTTACTTAAATTAATTAGTAAGTTAATTGGCTAAACTATTTTTAGGTTATCTAAAAATAGCCTAAGACTTTTTCTTCTTAAGATTAAGATCTCCTATTTTTTAGGATCTTGTTCTTTTATTTCCTATGCTAGTTTTAGCTTGAGGAAACCTCTTTTCTCTTTGAGCAAATTACAGCCGGACATTTATTTATTGATAATTCCACTACCTTTTGTTTTGAGAACGTGGATGATAGTGGGAGGTGTGTCTAAGGTAACTGCTGGCTGTTCCACTATAAATAGGAGGGACTATGCTCAAACCGAATATCTATCCAAGAGTGTCCATTAAAGAGAGAACATTTTAAGAAAAATATTTTCTGTTTTTAAAATGCCAATTAATTTACTATATTTTTCTTAAGTAATTATTTTAATTTTTATCCTCTTGAGAATTGGCCTTGTAAGGGTTATTGAGTGATTTGTTGTTGAAACGTGAGAAGAGAAAGAGAAGGAGAAAGTAGAGAAAGATAATTAGGCCTAAAGTAGAGAAGCTTCAAGTGAAGCAAACTGTTTTATGTAATTGTATTTGATTGCCTAAAATATAGTGAGAATTTTGAAATCCCGGGGGGTCGTGGTTTTCTTTCTTATTAGGCCAAGAAGGTTTCCACGTGAAATCTTTGTCTCCTTTTTATCTTTTGCTTTTTAAGTTTAAGATTTAATTTGTTTGTTCAAATTCCGCAAATTAGAAGAAAAACGAAGTAAAGCTAGATACACAACAATTCCCCCCCCCCCCCTCTTGTTGCATTCGACCATCTTCGTGTATTTCAACAATTGGTATCAGAGCCCTGTTCCTCATTTAATCAGGAAACCCTGAGAGCAGTATCTTGTTCCCTGACAAGATGTTGAAGATGAACGAATGCATGGAAGAAGGGTACTCTACGCAAAGGCCACCCATGTTCGATGGGAAATTCTATACCTACTGGAAAAATAGGATGGAAATTTTCATAAAGGCCGAAAATTACCAAGTTTGGAGAGTAATTGAAATAGGAGATTTCGAAATGACGACCATCAACTCCAACAATGAATCAATTCCAAAACCAATCACTGAATATAAAAAGGAATATTTTCAAAAGATGGAGATGAACGCTCTTGCTATCAAGCTACTTCACTGTGGTCTTGGGCCAAATGAACATAATCGCATCATGGGTTATAAAACGGCAAAGCAGATTTGGGACCTGCAGAAAGTTACCCATGAAGTGAAGCGATCCAAGATTGACCTCCTAATGTCCAAATATGAAAGGTTTGTTATGGTATCTAAGGAAAACATCCAAGAGATGTTTACCAGGTTCACCAACATTACAAACGAACTTGTCTCTCTTGGCAAGATTATTTCAGTTGATAAACAAATCAGGAAAATACTGAGAAGTCTTCCACAAGATGAGCGCTGGAGAACTAAAGTCACAGCCATCCAGGAGTCCAAAGATTTCACCAAGTTCAATTTGGAGGAGCTGGCTGGTTCACTCATGACACACGAACTGCATTTAGGAACAGCGGACAGTTCTCGAAACAAAGGACTGGCTCTAGCAGCTGATGATAGTGAAGAATCAGAAGCTGGTGAAGAGGAAGCTGCTATGTTGGCACGTAAATTCAAAAAATTCTTCAGGAACAGCAGATATAGAAACCAAAGAAATAACAAGGAAAGAGGAACTGCTAACATGACGACAAATTTTGAATGCCACAAATGTGGAAGTACTAATCACTTCATCAAGGATTGCCCTCTATGGAAGAATGAGAAGGGCAAAGGGAAGACAAGCGAAGCTGGAAGAATGCCAAAGAAGGGAAACTTCAGAACAGATTTTCGTAAAGCGATGATCGCAGCTTGGGGTGACACTGAAAGCGAAGCTGAAACTGCAGTTCCAGTAGAGGAAGAAACTGCAAATCTGTGTCTCATGGCAACTCATGAAGAGACTAAGGAAAGAGAGGTAATATTTTCTAGTTCTTCTCCTAAACATCTATTCAGTTTAAGTAAGGATAAATTAATTAAGTTAGTTTTGGAAACAAAAGAGAAGTTGGAGGAAAAAACAGCTAAGTGTCTCCAAATTGAGAAAGACCTTAAGTTAAGTAAAGATCACATCTTATACTTAAATACTTTTAGGATCGATGTGCAAAGTAGATTTTTTGATTTGTTAGATAAGAATATCATTTTAAAAGAGCAATTGGAGAAAATAAAGCAGGAATTCATCATTCTTAACATTGAAAAGAATCAAAACAAATTGCTAGGATTAAAATGGCTTGAAAATGATATATCCACTCATGTGTATAGCACGGAATTTCAAGAAATGAAATTAAAATTAGAATCATGTAAGAGAGAAAATAAGTATCTACAAGATCAACTTAATTTAAAAAGAAAAGGGAAAATCAATGAAGTTCCCAAATGGATTCTAAATGCTAAACCAAAGAGTAAAGAAGGTCTAGGTTATGTTAAAAATGATAAAAAGAAAAAGGTCTATGTTGATCTCTCTAATAGTAAAATCTGTTCCTTTTGTGGTAAAATTGTACACCTAAAATATAATTGTATAAAAAGGGAACAGCACCACATAGCAAATAAAATTAATGTCGAACAGTTATGGATCAAGAAATATGATTCATGTATAATCGATAAGGAACCCAAGCATAACTGGGTTCCTAAACCTAACGCTTAATTTGCTGTGCAGGTTCAAGTGAGGGGGAACAACTCATGGTATCTCGACAGTGGGTGTTCCAAGCACATGACGGGTGACAAATCTAAATTTCTCTCACTTGAAGCATATGATGTGGGAACTGTAACCTTCGGTGATAATATGAAGGGTGAGATAATCGCCAAAGGAAAGGTTGGAAGGTTAAGTTCCTATGCGATTGACAATGTATTTTTAGTCGAAAATTTAAAATATAATCTTTTAAGTATTTCTCAATTTTGTGACAAAGGTAACTCTATTAAGTTCACTTCTGAACGATGCATAATTTCTAGGAACAACACAGGAGACCCTATGCTTGAGGGAATCAGAAAAGGGAACACTTATGTTGTGGACCTAGACACTGTTCCCAAAACCAGTCTAACGTGTTTAAGCGTTATAGAAGAAGACCCACTGCTTTGGCACAAGCGTCTAGGTCATGCTAGCTATTCATTGATTAACATTTTAAGATCAAAAGACCTAGTAAGAGGATTACCAGCAATAAAATTCTTCAAAAATGAAATTTGTGATCCTTGTGCTAAAGGAAAACTAGTGCGGTCATCCTTTAAATCAAAGTATCTGGTGACTACCTCTAGACCATTAGAATTAATTCATATGGATCTATGTGGACCTATGAGAACACAAAGCCGTAGTGGCAAAAGATATGTGTTTGTCATAGTTGATGACTATAGTAGATTTACTTAGACCCTATTTTTAGTAAGCAAAGATGAAGCTTTTGATGAGTTTGTTTCTTTTGCTAACAAAATACAAAAATCTACCAATAATCTAATTGTTCACATATGATCAGATCATGACAAAGAATTTGAAAATTCAAACTTTATGAATTATTGTAATGAACATTGTATAAATCACAATTTTTCCGCTCCTAGAACACCACAACAAAATGGAGTGGTAGAAAGGCTAAATAGAACCCTAGAAGAAATGGCTAGGACTATGTTGATTGCTAGTGTTCTACCTAGAAATTTTTGGGCCGAGGCCGTCAATACTGCATGCTATACTTTGAATCGTGTATTAATAAGACCAATCACTTCTAAAACACCCTATGAACTGCTCAAAGGTGTTAAACCAAATATTTCCTATTTTCGTGTGTTTGGATGCAAATTTTTTGTTCACGTAAATGGAAAACAAAATATAGGTAAATTTGATGAAAGAAGTGATGAAGCAGTATTTCTCGGTTATTCATCACATAGCAAAGCTTACAGAGTTTATAATAAGAGAACAATGTGCGTGGAGGAATTTGTTCACATAATCTTTGATGAAACTAACTTTTCAACAAGTGAACAGGAAATAAACAATGTCAAAATAGGTCTTGCAAATCTAGAAGATGATGATGAAGGAGTTAAAGTGCAAGATCAAGGAACAGCAGGTGAACAGTCAATACAAGAAGATGCAGGAGAAACTGACCAAGTCCAGGAACTGCCAGCACAACAGGACCAGCAGACTGTTCCCAATTCAGTTGTTCCCGCAGATGAGCAAAATGATCCAGTAGCTGAACAAAATGCCGATCAAGATGTTGAGCCAGAACATGCTACTGTTCCCTCAAGAGAATTTGTGCCCAAACCTTGGAAATATCAAAGTTATCATCCTCTTGATTTGATTATAAGTGATTTGAATAAAGGAACACAAACTAGATCTCAAATGAGAAACTTTTGTGCACATTTTGCGTTCCTATCATCACTTGAACCCAAAAATCACGAAGAAGCTCTAAAGGATTCCGAATGGATAGTAGCCATGCAAGATGAACTAAATGAATTTGAAAGAAACAAAGTATGGCACTTAGAACCCAAACCAAAAGGCAAAAAGATAATCGGTTTAAGATGGGTATTTCGGAATAAGCTAGATGAGCATGGAATAATTGTAACAAAAAAAGCAAGACTCGTGGTCAAAGGGTACAATCAACAAGAAGGTATTGATTACACTGAGACATTTGCTCCGGTAGCAAGGTTAGAAGCTATTAGAATTTTAATTTCTTTTGCTGCATTTATGAACTTTAAGTTATATCAAATGGATGTGAAATGTGCTTTCTTAAATGGTTTTCTTGATGAAGAAGTTTTTGTTGAACAACCCCCAGGTTTTGAAAATATCTCTTGTCCTGATCATGTCTACAAGTTTGATAAAGCTTTATATGGCTTGAAGCAAGCCCCTAGGCAATGGTATGAAAGATTGTCAAAGTTTTTGATACAAAATAACTTTATTAGAGGAAAAATTGACAAAACCTTATTCTTTAAGAATAAAGGTTATGATATTTTGGTTGTTCAAATTTATGTTGATGATATTATTTTTGGTGCGACCAATGATTTGTTATGTAAAGAATTTGCCAACCATATGGGCACAGAATTTGAAATGAGCATGATGGGAGAATTAAATTTCTTTCTTGGTTTGCAGATTAAACAAACTGAAAATGGTATTTTTATTCATCAACAAAAATACATAAAACAACTTGTTAAGAAGTATGGGCTAAACAACGCTAAGACCAATCATCCACCCATGGCTACAAATGTTAGATTAGATGAAGACCTAAAAGGAACTAACGTAGATCAAACAATGTATCGAGGCATGATAGGTTCCCTATTATATCTAACTGCAAGTAGACCCGATATTTCATTTAGTGTTGGTTTATGTGCTCGATTTCAGTCCAACCTCAAAGAATCACATCTCACTGCAATAAAACAGATTTTAAGATATTTGAAGGGAATAGACGACTTGTCCCTATTTTATCCTAAAAGTGATGTTTATGATTTAAAGGCTTTAGTGATGCAGATTATGCAGGTGATCTAGTTAATAGAAAAAGCAGGTCAGGTATGGTATAATTTCTTGGCTCATGTTTAGTTTCATGGAGTTCCAAGAAACAAAACACGGTTGCATTATCCACAGCCGAAGCTGAATACGTAGCAGCAGCAGCCTGCTGGTCCAAAATGCTTTGGATAAAACAGCAACTAAGAGATTTTGGTATAAAATTGAATGCATTCCTATTTATTGTGATAATACCAGTGCTATATGTATGTCTAAAGATCCAGTGCATCACTCACGAGCTAAACATATACATATTAGACATCATTTTCTTAAGGATAATGTAGAAAACAAAAATATTGTATTAAAGCATGTTAATACAAATGAAAAAGTTGCAGATATTCTGTCCAAACCACTTCCAAGGGAACAATATGAAAAGATGAGATTGGAACTTGGTATGATCAAGCTCCACTAAAGTTGATTGCATAAAATTCCCAATGAAGCATCATGAGAATGAAAAAGGTGAGGAATCAACCTCAATATCTTGATTGAGAATCAATTATTGAATGGATCAGGTAAACACTTAATAAAGTTTGTACTATGAATGTCTTCTCGTTTGTATGTTGTTAAGTTGATCAGACCAAAGCAATATGTTCGTTATTCTCTTCATATAATATTTTATAATATCATAATCCATTCTTTTTATAATTTAATATTTCATAATTTTGTTCTTCATTTTTTTAGTCAACATAAATCAAAAAAAAATATGGGAAACGGTTTTTATTTCTTCATATAATCCTTCCAAATCACAAGTAATGATGAAGGCATTGATGAGATGGGACTTAAGGTAACCGTCATTTCAAAAATTTTAAAAGCTGTCACCGTACATCATCACACGCATACATCTTCCTCTTCCTCAAGAAACCGTTCTCCTTCTTTTCTCTCAACCTTTTCAAAAGTTCAAAATGAAAACCCCAAGATCTTCAAAATCAGGCAAGAAAACCCCTAAATCCCGTATACATACCCAGCAACAACCTCTAAGAGTGGTTCATCCTCCACCATTACTGGATGCTGCACCACCCACAACCACTGAAACCACAAAAGAATCACCCAAACACACTACTGAACCTACCAGTACCAAACGCAAGATTTCATCACCAAAAGGTGGTTCATCTTCCAAAGTAGTCAAACGTTCGAAGCATAGTGATCCTAATAGTGCTGAAGAAATCTCAAAAGAAATGTCTGTTGGTTTCGGACTCGACAAATACTGGTATGACTACCCATTTTCCTCAACTGCATGACATTTTGCAACATCAAGAATAGGAAGTTTTGATGTCAAATTTTAGTTGCAATTCCATTTTTCCAAATCTTATGCGAGAATTTATTTCAAATTTCTCAAATGATTGTGGGATGTGTTCTAGTACTGTCAAGAACATCAAAATAGAATTTAATAGTGCATTGTTGGGGGAATGGTTTAATGTTCCTAATGTTGGGTTTGATACTTACTACGTTGGTTCAAAAATAGTATTTTCTGGAATAAATGAAAAAACGATTTTAAAATTTTTAGGGATTGAGCAAAGAAAAGGGAAAATTAGCCATAACATTCTGAATCCTCTACATAAATTACTGTACAATATTGCACGAAGATTTATTTTGCCAAGAAACTCCAAAAGGAGTGAAGTAAGTTTACATGATGTTACATTGATTTACTGCATGGCTAATCACATAAAGATAAATTTTCCATCCTTGATGATATCTCATTTGTCTGATTGTATTGAGAAGAAAAATTTTGTTGGTTATGGAGCGTTGTTGACCTGGATTTTCAAAAAAATTTGATGTCCCTTTGGAAGGGTTGGAGTTCCCAATGGGACCCAACATGAAGATAGGTGCAAAGTGCTTACAAAATTTGCACTTAAAATTAACTGATGAAGGGATGTTAATACATTATTTAGAGGAGGAAGTTGAAGTTGGTTCTAAAGAAGAAGAGGTTGAAAAAGAAGAAGAAAAATTGAGGGAAGAAGAACAGGAAGAAAAACAGGAAAAGGAGCAAGGACTTGTTCCCACTGATAATATTGAAACAGAAGAAAAAGGGGAACAGGATGGAGAAGCTAGTGAGGGGGAAGCAGAACAGGAGGAAGCCTTAAAAGAAGATGTTCATCACAATCTCTGTAATGATTCAAGTGATGAAGAGATTGTGATAGCAATGAGGAGAAAGGCTAAATCTATTCAGAGGAGGAGTAGGAGGTTAGCCTCGAAACGTAAGGCTACATTGGTTGATGATACCACATTTGAGACCATGCCTGAGTCTACATCCAATAAACCTCCCTCTCCCAAGCCAACGACATCATCACCCATCACACTCCATCAGCACCACATCACAATCCATCACCACCTTAATCACCTATTCACTTTACACCACCACCATCTCAGTCTTCACCAGGTAATGGTTGTGCTAACCCTGATTCTGTTCCTGCAGCTTCTTCAAACCTCATTCTCTCCAAGCTCCTTGACCTACAGTCTAAATTCACTGCTTTTCAAGATGAAATTCGAGTCTCACTTGCTTCAATCGTTGATCAACTTACCTTGATGAAGAACCGTCTTGGTGAAAAGTTGGACACAGTGGAAGTGCAGACCGAATACATTGATAAAGAAGAGACTGCTCCCTGATTCCTATTCCCATGTTTTTAATGATTTGTTGGCTGTAACACTAATCAAACAATTTCACTTTCCTTTGTACCATCTGGGGTACAAGTTTGTATTTAAACAACTGCTACATTTCTTTCTTTTGTTTTTATTTTCCGGTCTGTGATGACTAACACTATGTAGATTTGATTGCTTTTTATGGTGCTTACTTCTATTATTGTTTCTTGCTTTCATCACTGAAAAATCTATATGGTTTGTGCTGAGGTTTGATAAATCCATATTCTTTTTGATTGATGACAAAAGGGGGAAGATTATGCACAAACTTAAGTGGAGCTGTGAATACACAGTATCTTGATTGATTTATAATTGTTTTTTATGGAAGTTAATGTGCTGTGTTTATGATAGCTTAAAATCTGATCATCTGTGTTGATATTAAGTTCTTATGAATATTTTGATTAATTGTTTTGTTTTGAAGTTGTTTAAGTTGTTTCTTTGTTTCTTTTGAAAATACTTAATAATTTATGTTTTAGTCTATTTTATTTTAGTTTGTTTTATTGTTTTGTTTTAAAGTTGTTAAAGTTGTTTCTTTGTTTCTTTTGAAAATACTTAATAATTTATGTTTTAGTCTATTTTATTTTAGTTTGTTTTAGTTTAATTATTTTTGAAATTTTTAAAACATATTTGATATTATGTTTTTATAGAGTAAGTTGGTTCATGATATGCTTGGTAAATTATATTTACTAAGTTAAGAAGAGTTGTTTTAGTCTCTAGTATGCTCTAAAAATTTTGTTTTACTCTAGTATACTTAAGTTTGTTTATAAAGTTTGTCATCATCAAAAAGGGGGAATTTGTTGGCTCTTAAGGTTTTGATGATGACTTCACTTTTAAATAAACAAACATATTTTAGAGATTGTTTTGTAGGTGAATATCCGATGTTGTTGAAATCGTTGATGAAGCCTATGACTTGGTTCGTGGAAGTTGTACGTGTCTTAAAATATTCAATAAGTTAGATAAGTGCTTAGGAAGTTAAAGGTTGACAGACGGTCTACTGTTCCTAAAATGAACAATCTAACAGAAGTTGAAGCTGGAGACAGTACGCTGTTCCTACATAGCAGGGCTAGAGAAAAACATCGACTGGAAAATTGCAGTTATTTTATTATTCTGGTTTTAGTTGATGTAAACGTTTAAAATCTTAAATTAGTTACTTAAATTAATTAGTAAGTTAATTGGCTAAACTATTTTTAGGTTATCAAAAAATAGCCTAAGACTTTTTCTTCTTAAGATTAAGATCTCCTATTTTTTAGGATCTTGTTCTTTTATTTCCTATGCTATTTTTAGCTTGAGGAAACCACTTTTTTCTTTGAGCAAATTACAGCCGGACATTTATTTATTGATAATTCCACTACCTTTTGTTTTGAGAACGTGGATGATAGTGGGAGGTGTGTCTAAGGTAACTGCTGGCTGTTCCCACTATAAATAGGAGGGATTATGCTCAAACGAATATCTATCCAAGAGTGTCCATTAAAGGGAGATCATTTTAAGAAAAATATTTTCTGTTTTTAAAAAGCCAATTAATTTATTATATTTTTCTTAAGTAATTATTTTAGTTTTTATCCTTTTGAGAATTGGCCTTGTAAGGGTTATTGAGTGATTTATTGTAATTAGACTCATGAGAAGTCTAAGGGAATAGAGAAGTGAAACGTGAGAAGAGAAAGAGAAGGAGAAAGTAGAGAAAGAGAATTAGGCCTAGAGTAGAGAAGCTTCAAGTGAAGCAAACTGTTTTATATAATTGTATTTGATTGCCTAAAACATAGTGAGAATTTTGAAATCCCGGGGGGTCGTGGTTTTCCTTCTTATTAGGCCAAGAAGGTTTCCATGTAAAATCTTTGTCTCCTTTTTATCTTTTGCTTTTTAAGTTTAAGCTTTATTTTGTTTGTTCAAATTCCGCAAATTAGAAGAAAAACGAAGTAAAGCTAGATACACAACAATTCACCCCCCCCCCCCCCTTGTTGCATTCGACCATCTTCGTGTATTTCAACATCTGTGATTTTAGAGATGTTGTTCCAGAAGAACTTCCTGGTATGCCGCCAAGAAGGGATGTAGACTTCTCGATTGACTTAATCCCTGGGACAGGGCCAATTTCAAAAGCCCCTTACCGAATGGCCCCAAAGGAGATGGAAGAATTGAAAGTTCAATTGGAGGAGTTGTTGGAGAAGGGTTATATAAGACCCAGTGTGTCGCCTTGGGGAGCTCCGATGTTGTTTGTAAGGAAAAAGGACGGAACGATGCGTCTCTGCATTGATTACAGAGAACTCAAAAAGGTCACTGTTAAGAATAGGTACCCATTACCACTGATCGATTATCTTTTTGATCAGTTACAAGGGGCAGGAGTCTTTTCCAAGATTGATCTGCGGTCAGGGTATCATCAGTTACGTATTAAGGAGGAGGATATTAGTAAATCAGCTTTTAGAACCAGATATGGACACTTCGAATTCACCGTGATGCCTTTTGGGTTGACCAATGCACCGGCAGCATTTATGGGGTTGATGAATCAGGTTTTTAACGCGTATCTCGATAAGTGTGTGGTGGTGTTCATTGATGATATTTTGGTATATTCTTAGAGCCGGGAAGAGCATCGAGAGCATTTAAGGAGAGTCTTGCAGATTCTGCGAGAGAATCAGTTATATGCTAAGTTTTCGAAGTGTGAATTTTGGTTAGAGCAAGTGGCTTTTCTAGGTCACATTGTTTCTAAGGAAGGAATTTCTGTTGATCCAGCAAAAGTAGCAGCTGTTCGGGACTGGTCTACACCTTGGAATGTTACAGATATTCGAAGTTTCTTAGGATTAGCAGGGTACTATCGTCGTTTTGTGAAGGATTTTTCTCGTATCGCTCGTTCGCTAACATCCTTGATGAAGAAGGAGAAGAAGTTCGAATGGACTGAGGAGTGTGAGAAGGCATTTCAGTTGTTGAGGAGAAGTTAACTACAGCCCCTGTGTTGACCTCACCTAATCCATCCTTGGAATACTCTGTCTATAGTGACGCTTCCAAACATGGATTAGGTTGTGTTTTAATGCAAGATAGGAAAGTGGTGGCGTACGCTTTATGTCAACTAAGGACTCATGAGGTGAATTATCCAACACATGACTTGGAATTAGCGGCTGTGGTTTTCACATTGAAAATCTGACGACATTATCTTTACGGTGTCAAATGCAAGGTCTTCACGGATCATAAAAGCTTGCAATTTTTGTTCACTCAATCCAAGTTGAATTTGCGCCAACGACGTTGGTTAGAACTTATCAGTGATTATGATTTGGAGATTTCCTATCACGAAGGTCGTGCGAATGTAGTTGCTGATGCTTTGAGTAGGAAATCGAGGCATTCAGTCTCAGCGTTAATAACCTCTGAGGAGTTGTGTAAGGAGTTTGGGAGAATGAACTTGGAGATAATCCAAGAAGGTGAATTGGAAGCCAAGTTGAGTGCATTGTCTATTCAACCTACCTTTTTCGAAGAGATTATGGCTAAGCAACTGGAAGACCCAAAGTTCATTAAACTTCGGGAGCAGATCAGTGAAGGGAGACCTGAAGGTTTTACAATTCATGAGGACGGTAGTCTGCGTTTTAAAGGACGGTGGTGTGTACCGGATGGGTGTGACTCTTTGAAGGAAAAATTATTGAACGAAGCCCATTATTCTAGATACTTGGTTCATCCTGGTGGAGATAAGATGTATCAAGATTTAAAATGCATGTTTTGGTGGTCAGGTATGAAAAATAATATTGCAGATTTTGTTTCCAAGTGTTTAACGTGTCAAAAGGTTAAGAGTGAACATCGAAGACCAGCTGGGTTACTGCAACCTTTAGAAGTCCCGGTATGGAAATGTGATGACATTTCTATGGATTTCGTGTTAGGTTTGCCACGAACTAAGGCTGGTAATGATACTCTTTGGGTTATTGTGGATAGGCTTACTAAGTCTGCAAGGTTTATTCCGATGAACTGTAAGTGGGATATGGAACAACTTGCTCGTGCTTACATTAGATACGTTGTTCGATATCACGGAATACCTCGTACTATTGTCTCCGATCGTGATACTCGATACTTGTCATATTTTTGGAAATCATTACAGCAGGCTTTAGGAACCACTCTTCTTCATAGTACGTCTTTTCACCCTATGACGGATGGTCAGACTGAATGTGTCAATCAGATACTAGAAGACATGTTGAGAGCAATAGCCATGGAATGGCAAGGTTCATGGGATGAACATTTGGATTTAGTAGAATTCTCTTATAATAACAGTTATCAGGCAACGATTCAAATGGCCCCGTTTGAAGCACTTTATGGTCGTAAGTGCCGTAGTCCTGTATGTTGGGATGATTTTACTGAATCTGTCACCTTAGGACCTGATATGCTTGTGCAAATGACTGAGAAAGTAAAGTTAATTCGCGATAAAATGAAGGCAGCCCAGGATAGACAAAAATCGTACGCCGATCTCCGACGTCAGCCTGATGAGTACGAAGTGGGCGACAAAGTTCTACTCCGTGTGTCTCCGATGAAAGGTGTGGTTCGTTTTGGTGCTCGTGGGAAGTTAAGCCCGCGTTTCATTGGTCCCTATGATATTGTGGAGCGGATTGGGAAGTTAGCTTACCGGTTAGCGTTGCCTAATGCGCTGGGTAAGGTTCATGACGTTTTTCATATCTCCTAGTTAAAACGTTATGTTGCGGCTTCTTCGCATGTCTTAGACCCGGAGCCGTTAGAACTTGATGAGAGCCTAACCTATGAAGAGAAACCTGTTCAGATTTTAGATAGAAAGGTTCGCAGTACTCGGCGAAAAGATGTTGCAATGGTTAAGGTTCTGTGGTCAAATCATCGGTCACAAGAGGCAACTTGGGAAACATAAGCTTCCATGCGAGAGAAGTATCCGTACCTTTTCCCTCAGGTTAGTAAGTTACGGGGACGTAACTTTTTAAGGGGGTAGGAAGCGGTAAGATTTTTCGCGCATTGAGTTATTTTGATCTATTTCTTTTGTTGTGTGCTTGTTTTGTCGTTTTTGTGTGTGTGATTGTTGTGTGTTTTGTGTTTGTACGTTGAGGTTTTGGGGTCAAAACCTTTTTAAGGGGGGTAGTCTGTAACACCCCCTTATTTTTCCGATATATTAAATGATTTACTAGTAATATTATTACTATTATTCATTTTAAAAGATATTTTTTTTTATTTATTTTGTTATTGGGTTAGATCATGAGATTTCAACTTTTAAGGCAATTAAAACCATTTTAAGCCCAAACCTTTTTCCCTAACATATCTTTAACTTCAAAAAAAAAAGGGAGGGAAGTTGGAGAGTTTGCCGGCCATATGGGGTAAGATGGGAGATTTGTAACCCCTTGTAAGAATATTGAAAGATCAAAAATTATTGCCTTGAATAATTGTTTCCTTAATTCCTTGTAATCTTCCTAATTACCTTAGTCTCATCATTAGCATTCTTCTTTCAAAACTCTTAGAAAACTCAAGGAAAAAAAATATTCTTCTTCAAACTCCCTCTACTCACGCCTAGTATCATCATTTTGTTCATCAATTGGTGTTTTGTTCTTGTACAAATTGTGAGTAAATTCTTAACCTAGTTTTATTTTTAAGTTTTAATTTAAATTTCTATGATTTTTTTTATGTGTGTTATTTTATAATTTATGATTTGTTTGTGATTTAAAATTCATGTATGAAAGTATGATGTATTTTCCTATCTAAATTAATGTATGGTTTTAGGGTTTTAGATATGTTTATATGTGTGTGAAGGATTTGTTTGATAGATGATTGAAAAGTATAAATATATATATATATATATATATATATATATATATATATATATATATATATATATATATATATATATATATATATATATATATATATATATATATATATATATATATATATATATATATATATATAAGATGCTCATAGAAAAAAAAATGTATGTGGAGTTAGAAATTTATTTTTATTGATTAATAGGAGGAATTTATAATGTTGGTAGAGAAATATACATGTATATATGTGATGTGTATGTGTGTGTACATTTGTGTAAAAAGAATTATTTTTGAGGAAAAAAAATAATTATTAATTAAAATTTATTTTTGTAGATGATCATGAAAATTGTGCAAATTTTGTTGTTCAGATTTAATAGGAAATAAAGCATTGAAATTTATATTTTTTTGGTGATAAAAAAAAATGAAATGACAAAATCCCGTAGGTTTTGAAAATGGTGAAAAAAAATGTGTTTTTGGAACATTTTTGGCTTTGAAATTAGGTTAAAAATACTTATACTATGTTATAAATTATGGAAGTTGGTACCCGGGGGTTTTGACGCCTTCCGGACGCAACGGTGAAGTCGTATTTTCAGTTTGACAGTTTTAAGTTTTGTTTCTGGACAGATTATGTATGCTGTCCTGTTTTGTGCATTTACCATGTTATAGTATGTGATGGATGTTCATGTTGTTTGTGGTATTCTAGGTATGGGTGTAATTGTATATGTGTGTTATGGAAGATTTGAGGAAAATATGTGTGTGTGCTTATTTCCCGAATACGATTGAACCTTGTAGGAAGTCGATTCGTGACCGGGAATTGATTAAGACGCTTGTGAGTTGGATATCTTGCTTAAGGTATGTACACGCAGCGAAGTTCGCATTTAGTCCGATGTATCATATAATAATGGTATACAAAAGTAAAGCATGGATATATATAGTATGAATAATGTTATCTTTCCGAAGAAATAATTTTTAATACATTGTTTGATAAGCAGAGGTAGTATGACCTCACTAACCTTAAAAGTGGACGTAGTATGACGTCAATTGGTGGAAATAAAATACTCGCGGTATATGGGGGTATTATGAGCCACCGCGAGGGTATGCATACTTAACCATAGGCACCGAAGTAAGGCGAGTGTCTATGGTAGAGACTTGCTTAGGGGTTAGCTCCCCCTAATGTAATGTCTCACTTATGGAGATTGGAGTTGTACCGGCAGTATGGCTGGATAGTACAGCAGTATGGCTGACTAATCTTTATATGAAAATAATTATTCTTTATTAGCATGATCGCAGCATACTTCTTCTGCGAGTTGACAGCTTTTAAATTAAAACTTTCTCTTGTTGTTAATATTTATTTGGTATGCGACGTTTGCTGACGTGTACTTTTGGTCTTAACGACCCTGCGATGATGTTGTTTCCTATCTGGGCAATGACTAGCAGTAAGTTAAGTTGCAGGTCTGGGGAGTGAGGATTGACCCTTGGAGAAATAAATCATTAGGATATAGAAGTCTTGATAAGAACTTCTAATTAAATTTAAAGAACATTTGGTTTTATGAGGCGATTTTCGTTCTCAAGTTGTAATAAGTAGATTTAACTTTTCGTTCTTATCCGCTGCTAAGAATTTCTTATATCTAGTAGTTCATAATAACACTAATATAACTCGATCCGCAAGCTTCCCTTAACTTCAAATCCGTTTTAACTGCCTTCTAACATCCCGGTTTGACTCGGACAAAATTTGTTTCGTTTTTGAAAAAGGTCATCTTCTCTTTTCGTACGACCCGAGTTATTCCGAGATGATACAAAAGTAGATAATGAACATAAATTTTTCAGAGATGATCGAGTTTGTATACCATTATTTGGATCACTAATGATGTTTTATGGAGGATGTTGAGATGATAATCTTAATATGAATGGTGTGTGATCATTAACCGTGTTTGTTGATACTTCCCTTGAAGAGTCTCTAGTTGGAGTAAAAACAATACGTTCAGGTTGCTTTTCCAGGTCTTGAGCATTAGTTTGAAGATCAGGCTGTGAGTCTTCAATGTGCTCAACCTTTTTATCTTCGATATCTTCAAGACTTTATTTTGGCTCTTGCATATTCTTCTTTTCATCTTCATCGTGATCATTGGCATCAACTTCATCTTCACTCTCGTTATCAAAATGCTTATTAAGGTTTAATTCATTAAATCTTCAATTAATATCTCATTATCCGATTAATCAAACACAACATGTATGCTTTCTTCTACCATACTTCTACGCTTCTGGAGTTCAATGAGTTGTTTCTTTTGACTAAGATTTTATTCCTTTCAAGACCTTGACAATCTCTTCCAATTAAATTCTTTCAACCATAAATTTATTATTTTTCTTTATAAGGTCTTCACAACCTCCGGCATAGTGACGTATACTATCTTCTAGTATTTTCTTTTCGTCTTTAAGATTTGTTCAATTGGAAACATATCGAAAAGAGTTTTAACCAACTCATCTTTAGAGCAAGAATTAAGAAAATCTAATACCTCTTTAGATTTGTCTTCTTCATTGTCCTTTTATTGCTATTAGCTATAAGACACAAATGAGATTGTCCATCCTCATTTTTCGATTCAATTGACCCCTCGGATTCACTCCTTTTAGCAACCATTATTTGTTTCTTTTTGTTCTTCTTGTGATATTTCTTCTTCATTTTAGAACATTCTTTCACAAGATTTTTTGTAGATTCACACTCAAAACAAGTAACTTCGTTAGATTTAGAATTGGAATTGGAGCAGGACATACCTTTGTAGTTGTTTCTTGATTTTTATCTTTTGAATCTTTTTTGCATCTTCGTTATGCCTTCTAGACCTCTTGTAATCAGGGCAAAGGGATCTTTCTCATCATCACTTTCTTTATTTCCGCTCGAATATTCATCACGTTTCTTTGCCTTGAGTTCAAGATTCTCTATGAATGGTATGACATCACTTTCTCTATCATCATGTAGGGTAAGCTCATGAGTAGTGAATTTTCCAAGAAGATCATCAAGTGATAGCACTCTCAAATCTTGGGCTTTTTCTATGGCGGTGATTTTTGGACCCCACTTCGATTTTGGAAGAAATCTGAAGAACTTTGAGACCTTCTCTATATTAGAAAAAGTTTTATCAAGAGAGTTCAAACTGTTAGTAATTAATGTTAAATAAGTAAACATCTCATGAATTTTCTCATCCTTTTTCATCTTGAACATTTCATATTGATGCATGACAATGTTGATCTTTGTCTCCTTGACTTGGCTTATTCCTTCATATGCCATGATCTATTTATCCAAAATTTCCTTGGCACTTGACATGATGATACGCTATTAAACTCGGTACCATTTAGAGCACAACATAATTGATCCATGGCTCTATCATTCTTGGGCACGACTTTCAAATCGCTTTGTGAGCATTCGTATTCGCACTTTTGATCATCATTTCCGTCCGTATTCTTTTTCATGGGAACCTTAGGTCCTTTAATGTTGGTGTCCTATAACTCCATGTTTTGATCTATGACGAATATATTCATCAATGTTTTCCAATGTAAAAAATTTGTGCCACAAAACAAAGGAGGCCAAGAGCATGAACGACTTTGAGCAAACAAACCTTCTCTTATCGAATACATCACAAGATAATTAATCTTCACCTGTGAAACTCAACTCTAATACCAATTAAAGGTTCATAGAAGATTAAATACTCTCTAGAGGGAGGTGAATAGAGAGTTTGTCCGATTAAAACTGAAGTGCGGAATTAAAATGTTGACAAGACAAGTGAAGTTCAACTATCGATAGCCTACTCCCCGCCTATGAGTTTCTTTTCCACCTTTAGGATTCAAACCTCTTTTATTAGTGGAACCTAGACCACTAAGAAGATCTCTCTATCTACTCTCACCACGTTCTTTCCCTTGAAGAACGATCTACAAATTCCCTTGAATAAAAGACTAATCTCAATCTTACAAAAGATAAAACAAACCAATACTTTCATTTGTATTCTAAGACTTGAGACGTAATTGAAAGTTCTAACTCTCTTAAATACTAAGACCTATTACAATTATGAGATTTAGAAAACTAATGAAGAACAAGATTACAACTCTTATTTAAACATTAAAGCTTAAAGAAGAGTAGTTAGTAGTATATAGGAATATTCTACAAATTTTTATGAAGCTTCAACATATAGGACGCCTCCTAACTAGCCATTGCACATAATTAGCTTCATCTCCTTGATATTCTTCTTATTTATCTCACTTTGGTTATGTTCGAATTTAGAGTCAAAGTCTAGAAGGGCAAGTAGTTATACGCTCCTAATGAAGGCTTATTTTTTGCACAAACAATCTTGTTAACTAATTCGATTATTTTAATTTAGCAAGTTCTCTAACTTAATCTAAGACTTAAACTTTGTAGTCTAAACATGAATAATACTTAGTCTAATCTATTAAACTCATAAGACTAATTTAAACCTAAGTTATTCTTAAACTAAACATATTTTGATTAAAATATCATTTAAAACAGTTTATTACTAAATATGATTTTGAATTTATTAATCAACTAAATATGTTACTTAATTTATTGATTAATTTTAATATGAGTTTTAAATATTATCACTCATATTATAAGTCTTTACGTATTTTTAAAATTAAATTTTCCTTAAATTAATTATAGTCTAATCATCAGTCTTACATAACAATATATCGAATGTACTTGCTATATTAAACTATAAAATTCACATAATAATACAAAAATTGCAAGTAAAAATACACGAAAAAAAGTAGTTCTAGATTTTCATAGCATTGATGGCCCTTTCACCTTTTGGATAGTATTGGAAGAACACATCAACATAATTCTTGATGTTCTTGTATAGTCGTGGCCTTTCCTTATCATCAATTAGTTCACTGAACGGTCCAATTTCTTTGTCGGGGCCTGGAGAAAATAATGTAGCTATTGATGTCCTTGCTTTCTCCTTGTCTATCACCACCTTATGAACTGCACTCTTCAATATTCCATTGCTTATCATCTACATTATATTCATTCTTTTATTTTCCACGTGAGATCATCAAATAATTGATGAAATATGTAATGAAATTGTTTTTTTTGACATTGAAATATTAATAAATATATCTAAAGATTTTGAAATTGCAAGATAATTGTCTATTTAAAACAAGTAATTATTTCAATAACATTAAATGTCTCTGATTTACGTAAACTTTAATATTAAAATATTACATATCGATACATTAGCAACTTCACATAGGCAGGTGTATATAATTTACAGGACTTCTTAGGCGTTTTTAGTACAAAAATCAATGTTTATTATAATTGTGCGTGGAACTCACGCACGCACAGGCACATCTCATTAATTGACCCTTAATAAGAAAATATCATCAACAATAACATAAAAGCACATGATTAAGAGTCATTTACTAAACACATTCAAATTAGTTTTTTAGACTAGAGATAGGGGTAGTTGGAGGCGTCATATCTATGTTTTAGACTACTGATGTCATCTTAGATTATCTTTTGTTGTTCTTGCCATCTTTCTTCTCTCTTTTCTTTATTAGTTTTTGTTTTTTTTAGTTGGTTATACTTATTTATTTTATCTATATGCATTTATTTTATCTTTTCCGTGTAGCTACGTCATCTTATCTTTCTCGAGTCGGGAGACTTTTTTGGCCGCACTCTCTTTTATGGGTAAGAGTTGTCGCCGTCCTTCCCTCTCAAGACCCTGTCTATAGTTTTTCTATGAGTGGGATACACTGGGTAGGATGATGATAATGATGATATTCATTATAATCTAAAATACAAAGAAAGAGTATAATACTTTGACACTAGAAAATATGCACACTAACATACCTCATATTAACCAAAATTTATGGACAAAATAAACGAAGAATAACCAAAAAATTTCAAGATTTAATGATCATAAGATTCGGGATTAATTACCTCCAATTGATCCCCAAGATTGATGAAAAGGGCATCAGGAACAATAGGTACTTTGAACCATTTGTTGTCTTTTAGAACTTGAAGACCTTCAACTTGTTTATCTTGCAATAGAACAGTAAGAACTGTACCATCAGAATGTGGTTTTAGACCTAAAACTTGATCTGCTGATGAACATGGAGGATAATAGTTGAATCTTGTGTACATATTTATTCCCTCATTTCCTCCACATATATTGAAGATCATGTTCTCTTCCAAATTTAGTAATTTCGCAATGGATTTCAGAATCATTTCTACCACTTTTTTAACCTCCATGATATACTCCTCCACTGTTTCCCTACAATTATATAATCATAAAATTATTAATAACTTACTTTATGTAAAAAACAGCAAAAGTGAAAATACTAAGAATATATCATGAAGGAGTATATTTTTTTTATCATCATATATTTAGTGACATAAAATTTAAACATCACCAATTTAAATTTCTAATGATATATACGTTGCTTTACGGATATTTATTAGTGGTTAATAATTGTGGTTAAAACAATATTCATACTTATAAAAAATATATCATTCTTCATTTTGTTCAACAAAGATAAAGAAATAGCTTAATTTTCAACTTAAGTAGTCTTTAGTGATTGCCGTAATTGTTTTTTATATTTTAAAAGCAAAAGTAGTATTACAATATTTTCTTAATTAATTAGCTATCAGGACCAATACTTTTAACAAATACTAAGTTTTTCAAAGTTAATTTGTTCATATATAAAACGGAAAACTAAAATTGGCTAGCGCTAAGGCATCCATCCCGTTGAGACAGATATTAGTATGAATTTGGTGGGCAAAAACAGTGGTTGAATATGGATAAAAAAAGTCTTAAATCACTATAGATAACGAGTAGGTTGTGGTTATGTGGTCCTACCCAAGCATGTGGTGGGTATGAAAAATCTTAGTCTCTAAGTATCTTTTTGTTAAAGGTCACTGACATACATATAAGGAACCTAAAATTTTTTAAAATGTGTTAGTTAAGAGTACTTAAAGAAACCATTTGATGCCTAACAAAGAAACGACACATTTTTGTTAGAATAGAAGGGAATAGATTGTTAATAAAAATTGTTTGAATAAAATTTAAAAATGCTAATTTTGTAAAATGTCTAATTTAAATTTCTTTATTTTCTTTTAGGTATATAAATGATATAATAAATTATTAATCTTAAAGTTTTGATTTTATCTTATCATATTGTATGTTTTAAACAAATTATATTTAAGCAAGTGAACACGCAGGTATGAAAATTCACAATTTTGGGAGAGGCGGTTTTTTCGAGAAACGCATTAGATATATGAGTAAATAGTCCAATTAATACAAATTAAAAAAAAATAAGAATATGCGCTTGTTATTTTAAAGTTGTCTCTTTAAGATATGGTCTCTCATAGGAGTAATTGATGAAAATATGGTAATAAATGATGGGCAAGTAGTAGGCATGTCCATATGGATATTTGAAGAAGGAATTCTAGAACCGCAAGCCCACTTTTTGAAATACATACTCACAACAAGGCACAATTACTTGATTTGTGCAGAATATACCCAAATGACTGATGATTATCATAATATTATCTATAACAAAAAATTTAAGATAATGGTTAGCTAAAAGTGTAAGCGCAGCATAACTCAATTTTGCAATACTATCAAGATCCAGAAGACTTACATCAACCAATAAACGCTATTAACTGATCGAAAACACTAAATTTTCACCTGAAATTTGGCAAGTAGTCTGGCCAAAATTCGAAATTCCGATGTTGAAGAGGATGAACTTTGAGATGCAGTCTGTCATTCCAATTATAATTTTGACCATCTGAAACCGTATCACCTCCATAGCCTTGAAATGAATCTATTGTTCTTTTATGTCTTTCTTTCACTTCTAAAGGCAGTGCAAAGAATTCTTTCCCAACTTCTCGAATTCCGTCAATTAAACTTGTTGATAACCCATGATTTTTGACCTGCAAGCAAAACCATTTAACTAAACACGCCATATAAACATCCTAACAACCCGTTTGGTGTAGCAAAGAAAATAAGTTAAATAATTATTTAATTCTTACCTGAAAGCAACCCCAAGAAGTAAGAACAGATTGAAGTTTTTGCAGTTCTTGTTGTTGTTCGTTTGATGAAGAAGAGGAAAGTAGATTAAAATCAATAGTTGAAGTTTCCATGTATTGAATATCTGAGAAATCGGTTGATTTGCTTTGGTAAATATATTTTTGTGGGACTTGTTTTGCTGTAGTTCTGATTAGTTCTTGGACTGGTTTTGATGGTAATTCTAGATTCATTAATGGAGCAGATGATACAGACATCTTAATTTTCTGGTTACTTCTAACTTTTAGGAGTTTTGATGAAAATTGAATCAGATGAGTAGTTACGAATTAGGATGTATATTTCCTTTGTCTTTTGCCTGAAAAAAAAAACCTTCAATACAGAAAAGCATATATTATGTTATACAGTTATAGCGATTTGTGTGGATCTACTTATTCTCGGTCCTATTAATTTTGGTATATTTTTACCAAAAATCACAAAAAAAAAAAAGCAATATTAACAGGAATAAGGATTATATTGTATACTTTCTCAATATGAATTTACAATTTAAAGCACAACACCTCATCTTGTTTTTTGTGAAAATGATGACAAACGTCTTAAGTATTCATCTTATTAAGAGGTACAGCTATTTAAATCAATATCAATGTTTTTTTCCGAAAATTCTGATTTATATCAAGGAAAGGAAAACAAAAAAAAAACACTGATTTAGATAAAAACGCAGCTCGCCAGTATAAAAAACTCTAGAAAAAAGAAAAAGCCACTGGATCACATCCCAAACTAAGACAACACACCCAAACAACATGAAAGCGGACTATGTTCAAAAACGACAGTAACAACAACAATCAAAAACATTCAAATCCAAAAACGTCAAAACAACCCCACAAAAAACCCAAAACCGAACCATACACAAATCCAACCTCTACCAAAACAAAACATTACAATTCAAAGCAACAGCTTCCAAGATAGCAAACCATAGAAATGAATAGCCCCCAAGTCATGCAAGATCAACTTACCCCTGTAGCAAACAAACACGACCACCCAGTAGATTGAACAACACACGACAGCTCACCTGCCAAAGTAACACCCATAGTCTACCACACATAGAGCACTTAAACCCCCATACCAGCCACCAACTAGTACACATTATCCCTAACTAGCAACTACTATCAATCTAGCATTAATAATCCAAGACAAACACAACAAAAACAGAGCCCATCACTGCAACCTCAAGCAACAACTACCAATAAGAAGAAGGATCAGAGTAACATTGCACAAACAAACCAAACACAACCAAAAAGCAACACAAACACCACAAAACAAACCCAACAACACAACCAAAACAAACATGGCAAAGAGACCCCAATAGACCATATACATGCACAAGCCCAAAAAGTAACACCGAAACGCAAAAAACCACGCAATCAGGGACAAAAAACTACAGCCCACATATTAACCTCAACAGAACAAAAAAAAACCCATAAACAACCAAGACGTAGAAACAAACTACCGTACATATACCAAAACACACTACAATACAAACCACAAAAAAAGACATGACGACCAAATCGAAACACTTAAAATTCAAGGACAAAAGGTCACAACCCGCATATTATGTACCACATCATGACATGCTAAACCCCACCCAACCCATAACTCCTTCACCCAAACACTAAAATGTATTTTCATCATCAAAACCATATGCTCCCGTGAAGGAACCAGCGGTTAAAATTTCACTTTATTTTGCTCAATCCAAAGACTCTAGATAACAAAAAACACAACAATATTTCACCACCCAACAAATGACTTCTTATGGATAAGCCCCTGCCAACACCCAATCACACTCAGCAAATCTCCTTATAGCACCCCCTAAATGCCCCACCAATTCAGAACACTTATCCAAATAAACCACGAGAAAGAACAAGTGAGCAAGATATGATCATTTAACTGTGTTTCCACACTACAAAATGGGCAAAGCGCTTAAGTGTCATCAATAATCCCACATGCGCGCAAAACAGTGTTAGATAAATGGACCTTTAAAAGTTAGGAAACCCTCATAGTTACCTTTAGAGCTTTAATTGTGTGCCATCAATCCATTATCAATTGGTAAATCATTCTTATTCATGGAGGGATTTTAATCACATTAAAGTGCTTTTAATCTCTTTGAGTATGGTTTAAGAGGGTGAAATTTATATGGCTTTAGGTCTAGTATGTAACAACTCAAAGCCACTAAGACCCTCTCTCTTAACAATTTTTGTCGTACCCACAAACTTTGAAGCATCCACCCCACAACCAATGCATCATTAAACCCTTCAAATGTCTTCCTAAGCCACGCCTCCTCATTCCCATACTCAATGCCACCATAATCTCCTTCAAACTCTTCAAACTCAGCAGCCTCAGAAGGAGGCAATGGAGTCAACTCAAGCCCCACCAAGGCTTCAGTCATATTTGAATTCACATCTTTGTCGTCCATAAACTCCAAAACCAACAACTCTTTCTTATTAATAACATCACTAGCCGCAAAGGGATCACCTCCTTATTTTCTTTCACCTTCATTCCACCATCTTGCTCACTCAACCTTACTTGCCCCACCTGACCAATACTCGCTGCCACTTTATCCCCAACAGCAATTCTCACTAGGAAATTCAAACCTCATACTCGAAAAAGCCTCTACACCTGACCTCATGTTCGACAGTGAATCCCTCGACAGACGCCAATTATCCCCACCTTTAACCTTTTTCTCAGAATTAATAGCATAATGTACCATCTTAGCAATACTCTTGTCGTGCATTGATGATAGCATAGCAGCTAACCTAATATTACTAACAACCCTTCTAACAATATCTAAACTCATATAAATTTTAGCACTTTAATGTTTTCTCAAGTCTAATTATTTCAAAACTATTTCAAAACTATAATAGTTTCGAATTAGTATTGTGTGCCAGGTTTTATGTGAATCAAATCAACATTGACCAAAAGTATGCAAGTTTTTTTTTTATCTAGAGAAAAGATGTATTAATGCTCCAAGAGAAAAAGAGTGCAAATACAAGACCAAAGAGCTAAAGGGAGAGGGAAAAAAGAACCCATCCCTTAGACTACAACCCTTTAACAAAGCCACTAAAAGGTTATTTGACACTTAATTTTGCACATATGTTTAACGCTTAACCACTTCAAAATGATAAAATGTAATAATTAGTGTTGCACACCAAGTTTCATGTCAAACAAGTCAATTTTGACCTAATTTTGCAAATAACTAACTTAAAAAAGCCTTAAAAACGCTATTTGACATTTAACTTTGCACATATACCTATTTTTTCAAGTCTGACTATATTAAAACTATAATAGAATCAAGATTCATGTCAAACTAATCGAGATTGACCTAGTATATGCAAGTTAGTTGCTTAGAAAGCCTTTAAAAAGGCTACTTAACACTTGGTGTTAGATGTAGCATATGACTAGTAGCATCCAATGCATAATACAAACACCAATTTAAAGTCAATAAAGGAGAACATGAGAGCTAATAATGAACTTGTGTCCAGTTCCAATTGACATTTTCAAACTACGCTCAATATAATCCTTAACTTCGTTCGGCTTTTCCATGCATTTACTAGCATTAATAGATTCCGGACAAAACTACTCAACTTTTATTGGAGACTCGCTACTATTATTCAACTCCTCATAAGTTGCACTAAGCTCACAAGTAACAAACTATGCTAAGAATAAATATATAAAAACAATTAAACAAATGACAAAGTGTAAGTACATATCACAACATGACGACCTAGATCAAACATGTATTCAAAAATTCATATTATTCGAGCAAATATACAGTCATTTGTAATCCTTGATGAGAGCTTTGTGCACATCATCACTCACATTTGGATTGTTTCTCTTTGGATCACATACTTGTGGAGCTGTCCCCTTTAAGAATACGACCTCTTTCTTAAAATCATATCCAAACTCTATCTACATATTTAAGTATGTATAAAATGAAACAAAGATATACTAAATTTTAACTCAAAAGAAAAGATATATTTAAATATCATATAAATATCCATCAAACACACATGGATCCAAACATATAAACTTAAACCTTAGAATAAGCAACTATAATTAGTTTTGATTTGGATTAACAGTCCAAATTATGTCATCAACAACATAGAGATGACAAATTGGTCCTTCACCAGGCATAATTCCAAGTTCCCTAAGGGCAGGAACATCAGGAGCATATAAGTCATTATGGCAAATGACATTACTGTCTATGGCAACCTTTGTAACTGTATTAATTAATGTCACAGCGTATTGGCTAATCTCTTTTTGGCGGTGACAAAGATAAACTGCGTATGGGTAGCTCAATTTATGACACCCCAATGCATAGTTACCCGGTACTACCAACTTCTTTACTTCAGTAACTATATATTCTTGTTTCACATTTGGATATTTGGCGTCGGTATTCATCGTGAACACTTTCAAATTCTTTGTTCCCAACTCTTTTATTGCATAATCTACCATGCCCTCCAATGATTGAATACAAGTCCTGTTACAATAGTTTAACGTCAATTGATAATAGTATCTTTTCTGTGTAAGATAGTAATTTTTACTATTAAGTGTTTTTGGCATGATGGTGACCTTAGACTTTTTTATGTTACTCGAATCAAGGGTATACAATGCTTCTCATCTTTCTCATAAATACCCTTCTTATTGGATCTCTCCGATATATATATATATATATATATATATATAGAAACGAAAGTTTCTTTACTAATACCAATATTTTAATGTATTAAATTGATAATATATTAATGTTTATATTGATAAGAGTTATTAATTGATTAATTAAAAATGAAGGTTAAAAAAAGAGAAAGTTGCACTACGTTACCTTTTTTCATCATTTTCCAAAGGTATATCCAAGCATAGCCAAATAGTCTTATTCATTGTTGTTGCGTCTAAAGAATTATGTTTTATAGACAAACGATCCAATATGTTTGTAAATTTATGTTTACTAAAGGGCATGGATTTTTCCATTTTCTTTGGCAAAAAAGGAACGTTCTCTATATTATGAAACTCATGCTTCAACTTCATTCCAACAAGAAGGTTTTTCTCCACAAAAACTCCACCATGATGCATTGTAAGCCATGCACGTAGGCTTAACTTTTCATGCTCCTTTTTCTCGTATATCTTTTTTGAGATCGTTACTACAATAACATCATCAATATTGCCCATATTGCTATCAAAATCTCCTCCATTCTTCACAAGAGATTTTTCTATACAAACAAGAATATCATGGGAATAAATAAAATATAATAATATCATGTTATAAATGGATATTAGAAACAAAAATAAGATCACAACTTTTAAACATACTCCGTTCTCATTTTACTTTTCACCTTTTTTGTTTATCAAAACAAAAGATGTAAAAAAAAAAAAGTAAAAAAAAAGGTAGTTTGAATAGTAAAGTGGGAGAGATGTTGATCAAAGTTTAAAAAGTAATAAATTGCAAATAAGTGAATTTTGGAAGAGTAAATTTATTTGGTATAAAGAATTAATGTAATGAAATATTTTAAATACTTATCTTACTTAATTTTAAATTGTTTTGGAAAATAAATTTCTACGCAATTAATTATAACCTTACGAATAAATACATTTGGCAAGATTCTAAGTAGTTGTCATTTGCTATTTTTCCAACTCTTTTTATTAATATTTATAATTATGATGATAATTTAAATTAATATAATTTTCAAAAATAATTTTTTACTTGCGTATAAAATATTCTTTTTGAAATAATTAATCTTTTTAAGATTCTTATTTAAATATAAAGAATTAATGTAATAATATATTTTAAATACTTACTTAATTTAACATTAAATTTATTTAGAAAAATAAATTATTGCCATACAAACAATCACTTATAGTCCTATTAAATTAATACTTTTATATTTGACAAAACTCTTAGAAATCATCATATATTATTGTTCACTTTTTTTATTAGTGTAGTATTTATTTATGATTTAACAAAGACTTTTATCAATTATCAAACTCGATCACATTACATTTTACTTACTTTTCACTATTCAAACTATTCAATTTATCCAATAATTAATCCCAGGACTTACTTTAGAATCCAAATATTTACGTATATAGAACAAAATATAAATTGAAAATTATAAAAATTAAAAAATTGAAAAGTAGCATAAAACACTTAAAATTAATTATCTTCTATCCAAAGGGAGGAGAAAAAAGAAAAATGGAAATTTTGAAATCCGATTTAATACAAATTCTAGTGATGAAATTTTCTTCCTAACTGATAAACTTTAGAGTTACTGTCTTTTCTTACAAAATATAAATTGAAAATAATAAAAATTAAAAAAATGGACAAATAGCATAACGCAGCAAGTTTGAATGGTGCTACCCTTGTATGTGTAGTTACTTAAAAGAGTTTAGAAAACAATGCTTATTTATAGACTAAAAAAAAAGTGCTAATGGGTTTGAAAAAAAAAAAGTCAAAAAACATGGCAAATTACCTCCGTTCCATAAAAGCAAATTGTTCTTGATGGCTTCTGGCATAGCAACAGTGGGTAGTTTCGCTTTCCAGTACTCCTCAGCTTCATGATTACCACTTGATGCATCAACCACAACACAACATAGCTGATGCATAGGAAAAATTTTGAAGCCACCAAAAAAATTAATCATGCAAATATATAAAATTATTTGTTTATAATTATACTTTATTTATTTTAGGTAAGTGTAGGTCAAATGTAAATTGCTCAATAATACTTTTATAACATAAATGATAATAAATTTTAAAATATCAATGATTAAAGTTCAACCATATATTATTAATAAAAAATAGAGGAAATATATAAAAACTGACGAAGCATTATTATGCTTGGTAGATAAACATTTAAATATTACTTTCTTATTTCTAGTATATTATTTCTTAAATTAGCTCATATTGATATTTTTGCAAAAAACAAATAGTTTATCGTTGCATCTTTGACCTATTATTAGACAGCATCATGATAGCAGTAGAAATATACTCTACACAAACTTGGATGAATTAATATATGATGGATACTAGTAATTATATATTCTCTTTGTTTACTTCAAATATCTCATTTTTTTGTTTGTCAATACACTAATTTAATCATTAATATCTCTAATTATACATGATTAAAATTATAAAAAATAGATATTAGTACGACTTATATTCAGATGAATTAAACAAGATTTCATTTTACTATGTTTTAATTTATAGATTAAAAATAAATTACAAACAAATCAAGGGTAGTTAATAAATAGTACTCAAAAATAAAATTAGATATATTTAAAAAGAAACGGATCAATGGCGTATAATTTACCAGGAAAGTTATAAAATAATATAGTTGATGATGCATAGCGATTTTTTGAAGCGAACAATATGAAAGAAAGAGTACCTAAATAAGTTGAGAAATGATTTCAAAGTGATGATGATTAAGAAACATCCATATTTATACTACTCTTTCAAACTACAAATTTAGGTAATTAACACAGCCTCCACTCCATTATTTAAACCTTAGCCGCCGTTCAATAATATCGTTGTTTTCTATTGACTAAATTGGTTAAATAAATCCTATCATTAATTTTGTGTATATCTTCACGCTGGATTGATTTCTTTTAACCACACTCATTAATTAATCTGTTGGTGCTTTGTGCACATGAGATTATTGAACGGCGGCAAGAGACTGACATTTTTTCAACCCCACTCAATATTTTAGCGCATTATTATAGATCCTCACCATTTTTATTGGGTTGACTTTTTAAATTTTTATTTTCTAACGTCTCTTTAAAAATACTCACTGAATATTCATTGAACTAAAATTATAATTCAAATACAACGGCCAACAAAAACCAAATGGAATAGGAATTTGTGTGTGAACAGACCGCGGTTGAGTCGCGTGAAACACGAGATTGGACTGCAGATGGGTCACGTGAAATATGTGACCGGACCGCGATTCAGTCACGCGTTTCAAGCGACCCAAACTTGGTTCGATCTCGCATTTCACACTACCCATCTGCGGCCCGATCGCGTGTGACTGTTTCATTCCCTTTTTTTTATTTTAATTCCCTTGTTAATTTAAATTATAATATTATTTACTTAATTTATATATCTTGCATTATTTTTTAAATTCATTTATTTTTTATTAATTTATTTATTTTGTAATTTATATAATCATTAATTTAGTTAATATTTTTGCTTTATTAGATTTGATTTTTTTTATTAAATATTTATTTAATATTAACTTAATATTTATTAATTATTTTATTTATATAATATTATTTTTGTTTTACTAAATATTTATTAATATTTAATAATCAATTTACATTTGCAGAACTTTGAAATTTTAGGTGACAATGTAGATTATTCTGTTAAATTTGTTACAAATAGGAAATTCGACTCTATAGATGAATTACATACTTGGGCTGATGAGATAGATTTAGGAATTGATTTCCAATTTACACGTGCCTCGTATAAACAAAAAGAGGGACGTTCAAGAGTTAGTTTATATTTACGTTGTCTTCGTTATAGTAGTCTTAGGGGTGAATTACATAACTTAGATAATGTTGCTCGATCCCATTCTAGAAGTAGAGCATGTGGTTGTAAATTTATGCTCGTAGGAAATAGTCGTAAACCTGGAGAAAGACCTTAGATTGTGAGAGTGTGTTCTCGTGAAAAAGAAAGACATAACCACCCTTTTTTAGTACATAGAGATGGTCATGTAAGTGTAACTAGGTTGCTAGTAGATATTCAACAACATGTAAGACAACTTAGTGCAACTGTATGCAATCTGCTTTTATCATGATCTCTATTAGACAAATTTTTCCTGATGATTATGCTAGTATGAATCAAATATACAACTTAAATCAATCAATTAGAAGAGAAGTAATGGATGGTAGGACTTCGATTCAACACTATCTATATATGGCTACAGAATAAATATGTGGTATGGAAAAAGTTGGAAAATGAAAGTCAATTAAGTCGATGATTAACTGCGAATCCTACATCCATTCAGATGATTCGTACATGGCCTTATTTTGTATTGAATGATACAACTTATAAAACTAACAAACAAAAGTGACTGCGGCATGAAATTGTTGGAATGACTCCAACCAATCACAACTTCTTGGTTGCATTTTGTCTTATGTGGGATGAAGCGGCTATTTCATATTCTTGGGTGTTGGAGACAATAAGAGACATTTTTAGCCGTGCTCGGTCTCCAAACGTTATTGTAATTGATTAAAATAAGGGGTTATCTACATCCATTCGTGATGTCTTTTTAGGAAAATTGGTTAAACTGATTAATGTATTGATGTGTGTGTTTTATATACTATTTTCTACCATGCCCCCATTGCATTTTCATAGCATTTCTCGCGTATTTTGCTCAATTTTCTATTGGTTTTTATGCATGGTTGGAGTGTTTGTTTCCTATCTATTTTGTAGGTACAAAGCTCTAATTATGCTAGGAATCGACTCTTGAAGCGAGATTTGCAAGTTGGAAGGTCATAAGCTACTCAAAGGGTCATTTTTGTGCTGACCAGGTCTCATACCCGGGTGGGTTTCCACATACCCGACCGGGTTTGCACTTGGCACTTAGAAGAATTTGAAGATGCCATTTGGAAGAAAAAGTTGCCACTCGTACCCGGGTAGGTTTCCACATACCCCGCCGAGTGAGCCTATCATACCCGGGTGGGTTTCCACATACCCGACCGGGTTTGCACTTGACACTTAGAAGAATTTGAAGATGCCACTTAGAAGAAAAGGTTGCTACTCGCACCTGGGTGGGTTTCCACATACCCGGCCGGGTAAGCCTCTAAACCTGGGTGGGTCTCTAGACACCCGGCCAGGCTTCCATTGAAGATCAAAATGCTCTGCTGCATACCCGGGGGGTTTCCTCTTACTCGACCGGGTTTACTCTTGAACTTAGAAAATTTTTGGTCTTAAAGATTTAGTTATGCTTGGCACCCGGCCGGGTGTCCACATACCCGGCCGGGTCCTGCAGTTATTTTTGATAGTAACTTCCCATATCCTCCGATCTCTTTTTAGGAGGATATAAATAGCTTTTGAGGGGAATTTTTGGCACGATTTTTTTTTCTCTGTTTTGGGGGTTTGGTATTGAAGGGATTTCTCATATTACTTGCCTTGAGGGATTGTTAATCAACACTTAGACATTGTAATATTAATTATATTGAAGGTATTAGTTTCAATTCTAATTTCTTGTTCTTGCTTATTGTTGTTATCTATGAATGCTTGTTTCTCCATTAAATTTGAATTTGATTTTCTCCATGAATTTTATTGTTGAATCTCTTGTTAGTTTTAATATGCTTAGTGAGTAGTTTTATTTCTAGGGTTTGGTGAAACTATGCAAAAGGTCATGATTCTTGTTTGATTTTAGGATATAAATTTGGTTTGTCTAGGTGATTCAATTGATGGGTTTTAGATTGATTGCATGTTTGGCCAATTTGCAAGTTTTATTCGCTCAATTCTATAAGCGAGAGTTGCGAGTTTGAGTGAACGATTTCCTTCTTTGAACAATTAAGCTTTAATCGCGATAGCTTTTTTTATTGTTTGATTGTCGAATTTGTTTACGAGAGCAACATCTTCTTTCGCCTATATTCATTCCTATCCCAATTGTTGTTCATGAATCATGATCGATGCATAGTGAATCCTTTTAGCCTTAGGTTTTTAATTATTGAAATCTATTCATCTCTTGTTTTTGCGTTCTACTTAGATAAACAAAAATCCAACTTTTGATCGTTAGTAATAGTGAACTTGGTTTAATTTGTGACTTTATTTGTCCTTCCACAGTGGTTTGACCCTACTTTTCCATCTATACTAGTTAGGTGAAATAGGAATTATTTTTGGTAGTAAAACGACCTATCATGTATGTCATTTTATTTATTAAATATATATTAATTTTATCATTCTCTTTTTTTAATGCAAATGTGTGACACTTATTATGTCTATGGCACATTGGAAACGACATGGAGAACATTGTTCATAAATTTTATGGCAGGAAAAAGAACCAACAAGGGTAGGTAATTAGGCAAACCAAATGGAACCTATTGTTTAATTGCTCCAGGCTACAGGAATTTGAAAATAAATGGGAGGCAATGTGTTTACTTGGTCCATGACAAAAGTAAGGGTCGTTCGGTATTTGGCTGTAACATGGATTCCCCACAAAAAGAAGTTTGTACATGCATGGACTAATGATTTTGCACGTATGGGTAATCAGACTACCAATAGAGTTGAAAGCCAACACTCCTCATTTAAATACTACCTTGGTATCGAAAATAGTTCTTTTGATACCCTATTTAAGAGGGGCCTGCGCACAAATCACAAATCAGTAGTCAAAGATTCGACAAGCACTGTAGGAATCCATGAATTCTATTTTAGGGTCACTGCGATATTATTGGATGAGACCATTGTATTGTCATGTATCAATTCATGCCTTTGAACTATTACTACTTAAGCACAACCGTATGTTAGAGTTAGGGGATAACCTATTTGACAAATGCGGTTATGCACTTCAAAGCACACACGGATTACCTTGTGCTTGTTAGTTCTACTTACTTATCAGGTCACAAAGTTCGTTATATTTGGATCACATAATTCATTATGGAAGACCCTTACTTACATAGAGGTAGAAGACGACACCAATAAAGAAGTATGACAAGCAAATGCGGAGGCTAAAAAGTATTTCCAATCGTTGGTTGACGACATTCTTAAAGCAGATCCTGCTATTGTACGACGTATGTCTCAGGTACTTGAAGACGAATTACACCCGAATGGTACTAATATACCTGAGCCACATGCAAGTTCACTAAGGAGGGGGAGGCCAATAATAATCAGAACACTTTGAAGGAATAAGAGCGCTTTTGAGTATAATAGTTCGTCTTTTAGAGGTCGTGGATCTCGATCTTCATCACGTCCAGTGGTCGGTCAACTCAATCATCCGTTGGAATTAACTTCTATTTCATATCTGGTATGTTTTTATTTCCTCTATCCTTCAAATTTGTAAATTAAAAATTAATGTAGCTAACTTTTGAATCATACAAATGGTGCAGGTGGTGGAGATTTTTCACTTTTCCCTTGGCGAAAATATATTCCACATATTCTTACCTCAAACTTATTTTTTTGGATTAATGTTATAGGTGATGGAAACTATGAATATAGAGTTGTCATCATCACAGAGTTGGGAGGCGAGGAGGCTTGGCCTCTTCTACTGCGAGTAATGTTCATGGAAATGCAAGTACACAGACCACAATACCTACATTTATACTTATCATCCGAGTTGCTTGATGAAGCTATGTTCAGAATTGGATCGCATAACAAGGGACTTGCACCATTTATTCACTGGTCGGATGCATCGCTAAGATTGTACTCTATAACGACATTTCTTAACATTTCAATAGCATATTACGGATCAAGCGACGGTAATCCCGAGTACAATTTTCTAGTTTTTCCCCTAAGGAGAACCCAAGGAGAGCATGGTGTTAATAAGGTTGTGGACATTTGTTATGTCAACGGAAATCGTTATATTCAACTTTTAATGAACCATGATTTATCTCCTCCACCGCTAGTCTATAAAGCTTGGAGACAAGCTGTTGATAATTCATACCGACATATGGAAAGACATTTTTGCAGCAAGATTAATCTACTACGGAAGAACAATATAATGATGCAGTCAATTTAGATAGTCCATAATATAAATCTTGTATATTCACTTTAATTATTGTATTTATTGTATATTACTTATAATTATTTTTTTTATTCTTTGTATTTAAAAAGCATTCAATTTTTATAATAAAAAAGCATTGATTGAAGTAATAGACAATTGTAAAAAATAGTTCATTATTGCATAAAAACTGTTCATGAAGCACCATGCCCACTAAACGCTTGCCACTCGGCGAATAACGTCCTAACTTCTTCCACGTAAAGATCTGCAATGTGTCTTTCCCGCGGGTTCATGTCTACAAATAGCAGGCATCCTGAGCAGTGGTTGGATATGACTTGGACATTCATTTGCAAACTACATAGATAAAATAACGTTTAGACATTTGAAACGCGTAATATGAAAATATATGTAATTTGAAAAGCTTACGTATTCAATTTTGGTATTAAATGCAGCAAATGAGCCACTTGGTCCTTCGCCTATAATTAAAAATGGCTGGAAGGAAACTCTTAACCAGTCAACATAATAAGGTACGCACGCTGATGAAACAGATGCCCGAGAAAGTGTCTGATCCCAATACGGGCACAATAAGGGAACCTACTCCATGCGTCAGTGTATAAATATACGGAGAAGCAAAGGTGACATAATAGATTCCTAGCTTGGGTAGGTCTCATACGGAGAAGCACCAAGCTGTCTGACTGTCCTCTTGGGCAAATACACCTCGACGATATCAAAACATGTGATACCCCCCCCCCCCCCCCCCGATAAAGGCGGTGCATTGTTGTGCTTGTTTTAGAGCACGTTTGTCTTTTATCTAGAGTGTGTCGATTCATTGTCGTTCGATTTTACTTAACCTAACTTCCCATGGGTTCATAGAGACCGACCTAGGGTGGATCCATTCCATCCCCGTTTGTCTTTTATCGTTTATCATCACTTTATTCTTGCTTTGTTATTACTTTTAGTATACTAGTGGAAAAAACTTTATCTGTTGCGCCACATATGTTGCGGTTTTTTAAAGAGACACAGCATAAAATAGGATAAAAAAATGAGAAAAAAAATAACATTAAGGGCTGTGGTTTTTTGAGAATCGCAACAAATACTCCATTAAAGGTTGCGGTTTTATTGGACCAGCAACATATGTGCTTTGCTAAACCACTTAAAGCCTGCGGTTCTTAATAAACCGAAGCATATGTCTTAGTTTCTTATTCTTTCAAAATCCCGCCAGCATTAAGTGCAAACCCTCGAAATTTTTTATATACATCTTCTTGCATATTACTGTGTTCTTCTTCATAAACTTGCATACTACCTATGTTCTTCAAAACCCACGTAAAATTTATCTTCATTGTTCTTCGAAATCCCACTAATCTTCTTCTTCTTCTCTACTGTTTTAACAACCCGACTTACCGTTGAGATCCATACATATGCGGTTGCAACTAATATCATCAATTATACTTAACAAAGCCTCAAGTTAACGAATGACATCCCATCCTTATGTCATATTTGCTCTTCCAACCAGCAAAAGAAACTTTGTTCATTCTAAATGATAATCACACGATTTTCCAATAACTCTAATAAATCTATAAGTTCCAATATCCAAATAAACTATAATATATGACATGGTCTAACAACATTAAAAAAAATTCATCGTTTACACCAACATATGAGCACCGTATGCAACTCAATAACTAGGCTTTGAAAATTATCATTATCATAGACTTTTCTATCACAATGGCTTCAAGTACTTTGTCTTCACTAACTCTCCTACAACGTCACAGATATTCTCAATGTTCAACTCACTTACAACCGAACACTATCGAGTTTACACAACTATATAACCTTGCTTTCATGCACTAAACTATAATCATACTCATTGATCGACAAACAAAAGCTGATAGAAAAGGGCTAGCAACAAGATGAAACGATTCGCAATCTTAGGACATACTATTCTAGCTACTAAAACGATAATTGACAAGGAACTATGATAAGCAACAAGACATTGGCATCATCAGAAAACAAATTCAAACGTTGCATTGTCGAACTGAATCTTCCTGCCGTCACGATCAATCGTTAAGAGCGTTTTCCCATTTTACCCCGTAATCCTCACACCTCACATCCTACATTTCTAAGAAAACAAGACTAACTCAAACACCTAGGTTAATTCCACAATCATATTTACTTCTGTTCCTATCTCTTATCTTAGACATCTAAATCCTCAAATCACGTTTTTCCTTACTCCCAAAATTGTATGCCCGCTAGATAAACTAACCCTAAGGATTAGCCACGGTCGCGGGTTGGCTCTGATATCAACTGTAACAACCCGACTTACCGTTGGCTGGGTAAACAGGGTCATCACTAGGTTCGTTTTCTAAGAAACTGAAATCACACTTCCAAAACTCAAGCAAAGGGGTCACAAGCTCTTCAACGTGACTAACTCAGCTAAATCCCAAAACCAACATCTAACTAATACACAAGATAATCATACAATTCTCTTCAAGTCCGATATAACCAGCACAGCCAAAACAAATATACATTTATTCAAAATCCTAATACAAATCTACAAATTCCTACGTGCTCAGCTCAATATACATCTTTGGAACGCTATTCAACACCGCTAACCCATCGTTCCCGACCGGTTCTGATCTGTAATCAGACTAAAAGATGGAAACAATAGAGGATCAGATTAAACTGAGTGAGAAGCAACAATCCAAAACAATTAAACACAACTATTCAAAACAATGGTTTAAAAGCAACATCAGTTTCCTAGATCTAGATCGGAGTTTGAAAATTATGCAAGGGCAATCTTCGAAATTCATTATATAAGAGGCGACGATAAAATGAAAAAGGCTATGAAGTTTAACAATGCCCAACATTTAGTCATAATCATAGCTTGAAAGCATAGGTTCCAGCTTTAAGCCGTCATTAGTCATAGTATCTCTTGCATTCCACAATACTTATATTTAGGGCCTGTTCTCTTCGTTTGATCTGATTGAATCTTATTTGAATTTACCAAGGTCTAATTTGATCTGATCTTGTCTGATTCAGTTTAATTTGATCTACATCTTTCTGATCTGATCAGATCTAGTCTGATTTAATCTGGTTTGATCTGATCTGATCAGATCTGGTCTGATCTGATGTGATCTAATCTTATCTGGTCTGATCTGATCTAATCTTATTTACTTTTATATTGTTAATGTCATTATATTATTATTATTATTATTATTATTATTATTATTATTATTATTATTATTATTATTATTATTATTATTATTAGCAAAGTAAATTTTATAAAATGCCAAAAAAAAAGCTAAAGCTTTACATCCTAGCATCAACAGACATAGGCGTCCTCACCCACTATAGCTCCTAAGGGCCAAGAATTAGCCCTTCGTCATGCGCTAGGAGAGATACGACACCTCAAAAAGTATTGCTATCCGTAGTCTATACAAATACGATTACATCAAATACAGATTTAGTTACAAAATGACATCCAGATGGATCATTATAATGCATAATATAGCAAAACCAGTAACAGGACTTGGCCCATCAAAACCAATAGCCCCAACGCCAGTCGGAGCCATAATCAACGCAACAGCTCGCGTTTTATAGCAACAATAGCATCGACATGGGATGGTAGTGAGATGGAGGACATCAGCAGCAACAACATCGACGACAACAGTAGTAGCAACGTACTCTATCTTCATCTCCTGGAGCAATTAAGGCGCCACTCAATACACCACTTAATTAATATGAACAAGATGTGCTTAGGCAGTACGCAAATCAGAATCTGCATACGACCAGGAAAGTTGACAAATGGCATAGTCAACGCTGAAAAGTTGACAAAAGTCACCGGAAACTGATTTAAGGTGTTTTTTTTAAAAAAAGTCTCTTAAAAGGTGTTTTTTTACAAAAAAATTATAAAAGGTGTTTCTTTACAAAAAAGGGGTTTTAAAAGGTGTTTCTTTGCAAATAATCCTAATAATAATAATAATAATAATAATAATAAGTATGATCTTATCTAATTTGGTCTAATCTGATTTGGCTTGGTATGATCTGATCTGGTTTGATCTGGTTTGATCGTATCTGATTGGGGTAATGGTAAATTTACCACTTAAATCTCGACAGTGAAGTCCGCAGTACAAATCTCGCACCCGCGCGATCTCCAGTAGGAGTATCACTAGTGGAAAACACCTCATTTACTGCGATTTTTTGGCCACCATATGTTGCGGTATTGACCCTAAGCATAAGTGATAATAGTAGATGGCTTATTTAAATGGTGCGGTTCAATACCGCAGCACAACAATACATTATATGCTGCGGTTCCCCTTGAAACGCAGCACATAGTGATTTTTTTTCTTTCGTTTTATTTGTAATACTCATTTATAAATATTATAATATACACAATTGAAATCACCAAATAATTCCCATAAATTCAGTGATTTATATACACTCGAAGAATTATAACAAATAAATATATATATATAACAATTTTATATATATATATATATATATATATATATATATATATATATATATATATATATATATATATATATATATATATATATATATATATATATATATATATATATATATATATATATATATATATATATATATATATATATATATATATATATATATATATATAAAAGTAAATTATTCACATTCAAATATACAACTACATACATTAGTAAATTATTCACATTCAGTCTACCCTAAAAATTATAATTAATTAAAATTATTCACATTCAAATATTCAAGTATACGTAAATTATTCACATTCACATATATAATACATACCTTGGTAATTAGATATGATAATTTTGTTTCTACAATTGGATTATGTAACCTACATCGAAAAACATAGTAAAAATTGGTATTAAAAATAAAAAAAATCCCTAAAAGACAATGAAGCTAAGCTTGAAAAAGTTAAATAATGATTGAAAAGTTTATACCTTGAAGAAGAACAAGACTAAGCCCTAATTTTGTGGGTTTTCGAAGGAAAAACAACAATGGTGGATTGAAATGTAGTAGATTAAAACAAGGAGAATTAACAATAGGTTGAAATTTTGTTGGTCTTTGAAAATGAAGAAGGAAATTCGGGGGTGGTTAATTGTGGGTCTTCGAAGAACAGTACTAGAAGAAGCAGAGCAACAGTACAGTGGGTCTTCGAAGAACAGTTGTAACAACCCGACTTACCGTTGACTGGGTAAACAGGGTCATCACTAGGTTCGTTTTCCAAGAAACTGAAATCACACTTCCAAAACTCAAGCAAAGGGGTCACAAGCTCTTCAACGTGACTAACTCAGCTAAATCCCAAAACCAACATCTAACTAATACACAAGATAATCATACAATTCTCTACAAGTCAGATATAACCAGCACAGCCAAAACAAATATACATTTATCCAAAATCCTAATACAAATCTACAAATTCCTACATGCTCAGCTCAAAATACATCCTTGGAATGCTATTCAACACCGCTAACCCATTGTTCCCGACCGGTTCCGATCTGTAATCAGACTAAAAGATGGAAACAATAGAGGATCAGATTAAACTGAGTGAGAAGCAACAATCCAAAACAATTAAACACAGCAATTCAAAACAATGGTCTAAAAGCAACATCAGTTTCCTAGATCTAGTTGAGAGGAGCATCCATAGCTCTAAGGCTATGTCTCTCTCGGGTGAATCTAGTCAATATCTCAATGACAATTCGCTTCAAAAACAGGGAGTAGGTTACCATGTTCCTCAACTCCGTCAATGACCAGCTCGCAAGCCCGATCCATTGACCATATCAATATCAGCATAATCATTCATAAACATTTATCACATTCGTATAAATTTCACAAACTTTAAATAAACATTTTACAAATGGTAGCCTGGCCAGACCCCTTTTTAAGGGGCTGTTACTACTCACCAAAAAGAACGCTTCAAGAAGCAAAATCCGTTTCTCCGCGATCACTAGAAAGGTTCCTCGATGACGTCGTCTCCTGGAGCATAACAAACACAACATCACAACAAAGCGTTCGATACTACGAACTAGGTTTATATAACTCATTGCATCTCCTCCTATGATCGTATCTTAGTTCAATCTTCTATTCTAATGACCCTAATATCAAAGATTGCACAAGTTCTATTTCTAACCCCAACATATATAAAAATGTAACCTTGTTTAGGACTAGCTTATAACCTTGTAACAATCATACGTCTCCACAATTCCCTTTGTATTTCCAATTCGAACACTTCTAGTTCATTTAACTCAAACCAAGAAACTAAACAAGATTAACCAGCTATCCTAAAAGAAGAACACAACTAATTTATCCATTCAACTAATAACTTCCACACGAACCCTGATACTTTCAAGAATAACCAATCATATAAAATCAAGAGTTATATCCAACACTTACAATTACCCAACTATTAAATAAATAGCTACAATAAAGAACTATCCACCACTAGCAAATTCACATGAATCAACTAACATTTAAGAACATCAAGTTTTCATAAACTTTCCACATTCAATATCCTATCGATATCCTAATCATCGTAAATTCATACTAATTAATAATTCCACAATTAAGTTCTTATCACCACTTTGACCTATAATTATCATTAACAACATTCAAATCCAAATTCTCACCACAACCTGTACACCATCAAGACACTACGAATTCGTTCCCACAAATTGTTTTGCAAGTATCTGGTATTATATCTAAGAGTATCAATCTATTCAATTATTCACCATTATCATAACTTGTCACAACTCTTAGTTCCTAACAGCAATTCAGCAGCTAAATATACATATCCAACAGCTAGTCTCAATCAACAAAACTCATCTAATTAGGAATCCCGTAATGATTTTAGGACACCTCTTACTAAAACAGGCATAACTCACTCATACGGAAACCAAATGAGACGATTTAAGTGGCTACGCGACCATTACTCAGAGCTCTACTATTCTTATTCAGAGATTAAAACCCAAAAACAATTAAAACGATCCCAAAATAGCCAAAACAGAAGGTTCGTTATGGATTTTTAAGACAGCCTCCTAGTATTTGACTATTTTGAACATATCTCTGTCATATAAACTCATTTTGGAGCGATTCAAGTGCCCACGTGATCGCGACTCGAAGCTCTACAAATCTCATGAAGACACCAAAACCCCAAAACGACTCTAACTATTTCAAAAACAGCAACACAAATTCGGACAGAACAAAACGGAACCTCATTGTCGATCTTTATGACAGTCTACTAGTATTTTGTGCATAACTTCCTGATACGAACTCATCTCGGGGTTATTCAAGTGTCCACACGACTGCGACTCAAAGTTCTACAAATCTCAAGCAGACATAAGAACCCAAAAACAATCAGAACCATCCCCAAAATGGCCAAAACAGAAAGTTCGGTTTATGAACTGAAATTTCAGAATCCCAAATACTCAATTTGATACTAGAACTCAAATAACCCAAATAACCAATTTTAATCAACACTAAAAACAACTCAAATACTAATTGAATCCATATAATCATCTTAAATTCAAGTTGATACCTAAATTTAAATCAAAGACCCAAATTGAATCCACAAATACCAAACTACCTTAAAACATTAAATTAATACTTTAAATTGAATAGTTTGTGGATTACCTCAATCACCATTGAAGGAAGAGGAAGGAGTTGGTATGGTGGTGCGGCCCACCGTGTGTGATGGTGAAGGAAAGCTGCGTGGGGCTAGCATCACAGCAGCTTGTTGCTGTGTGGAGGCACAAAGCAGCAGTTGTTGCTGCTAGGTGGGTGGATCACGGCTAGTTGCTGCCGCCTGCTACTTGTGGAGGACAGGGAGGTGTCGGTTGCTGCTTGTGGAGGAGGAGGCAGCTGCTGGTGGAGGAGAAAATGAGCAAGGGCTATTGAGGAGGGAGAAACAGCCGTGGGGAAGAGGGTGAGGAAGTGAGGCGTGTTGGTTTTGAATGTGAGGGTAAGGAGTGTGTCGATTGAATTTCAATGTGAGGGAAAAGGTATGTCGGTTTATAGATGGTGAAATGGGTTTATTTTTAGCTTTGACCCGTTAAATTCTATTAAAGTCGTCTCATCGTAAAACAGTCTTATATAAGACATGCTGTAAGGGTATAATATACGATTTATGAAATAAGTAAATGGGTAGTATGAATTTGGATTTCATTTAGGAATCTATTTTTCAATAATTTATTTAAATTTATTTTTATAAAGATAAGATAGTAATCAATTAATAAAATATAATCAAAATACATTTTTATTGAAGTATTCTTTATACGAATTTCATACATTAAATAAAAAATCTCTTTCTTGAAAATATTAACAAATCAAATACTTGAGTCAATATTATCAAAATAATAATATTATTACTCGAATTAACTTACTTAATAACATCAATCAGCTTAATAAACTTATAATCAAGCTTTATTAAATGTATTCTATTTCATTCTCCCCAACTTAAAATAATTTCGTCCCCGAAATTATACATACACTTCTGATCATCCTTAGTCATAACATATAACTCAAATTTTGTGAAATGAGAACCAAATAAACTTTAGTTACTCCCCAACTTTGATTCAAGACATACTATATCTATAAATTTTTCAATCATATAAGATGAATTACATATTGGTAACACAACTAACCTCAATTGAATTACTTCAACCCTTTAAATTTGAAACTTCATCCTCGATTTACTTTACATGATCGTTCACATGTACTTTAAATCAACCACCTTACTTCAAAATCTTTTATACCTTTAATTACATATTTGGTCACTTCAACCTTTTTTTTTATATCCTTAGTTTAAGGAATTAAATCATCAACTTACTTGTTGTTTCCCAATTACAACTAAATTTTTAATTAAAAACTCTTATAACTCCCGAGATACTTTGAGATAAATACCTTAAGTCATTTATTGAATCTCATATTAATTAAAAATATCCATAATCATTTTTCTATCAACTTTTAATAACTCAAAACTCGATCATTGTCAACTTACTTTGAATTATAACATTTATAACCCTAATCTTCATTTAACGCTTAAAACTTCAAATTCCCTAACAAATTCCCTAACAAATTCATCCGAAATAACTTCAATAACCTTTAGACATTCAAATTCGTATTATTTTTTTTTCCTAAACCATTATTCTATTATACTCACGTTTTACCATTAATAGTTTCATACAATCCCAATTTTTTTTTAACCTTTAATAACCAAACATTTCCTCACTTATAAAGTCAAACCTCTCACAATTTTAAGTATTCTTTAAAATTCCAGTAGATCTCTTTTTTCTTAATTCACATTTTACCATCAATAAAACCTTTATAGAGTCCCAAAGTTATCATTCATTCATTAAAAACCGTTGAAAGCTTTCTCAATCATAATTTTACATTATCCTCAACACGTATAGGCCATTCAATCAAACTTACTACAACATAACTTTAAATTACTATTAATTGCATTAACCTTAGTTTCCTTTCGAATAACTTTCCTTAATTAAAATTTCTCATCCCATAATTGAACATGTCACAAATACTTTTTCTACATTGTTTATTCCTTTATAGATTTTCAATCTTATCACATAATTAACGCATAACTTTCAATATTCCCAAAATGTTTCTTTTAAACTTTTTTGCATCGAATAATTCTTGCACAACATCATCACAATTCTCGATAAGTTTGGTCCTCAACTCCTTTCGCCAGTTATCCGAGTATATATAATATCTTTTGGAAAACAATTTCAAGAATACTTGACTTAAGTATATATATATATATATATATATATATATATATATATATATATATATATATATATATATATATATATATATACATATATATATATACATATATATATATATATATACATATATATATATATATATATATATATATATATATATATATATATATATATATATATACATATATATATATATATATATATATATATATATATATATATATATATATATATATATATATATATATATATATATATATATATATATATATATATATATATATATATATATATATATATATATATATATATATATATATCAAGTTGAAATTTTGAGATCTTTTAAAAACAACTTTTTTTTTTATCATGTGTATTTAGGATCATTCTCACACTGATAATTCTCTTAAACTTACTCGTCTTAAGATATTAATTTTCCCGAATATTACATTCTACCCAACCGGAAATAAACATCGTCCTCGAAGTTAAACTAAGTCTCCAGCATATATTCCAATCTCTAGCTAACATACATATCATAAAGCTATGTCCCCCAACATAGAATGGAATTCGTCCTCGAACTTAACTCACAAAGACTAAGGAGATCCAATAGCTATAAAGCGATAAACATAGAAATGCCTAAGAAAACAACCAGGGATAATCGCGTCTCATGGCATCTACTGCCTCCCATGTGACTTCTTCGGTAACGTGATTAGACCATAGCGCCTTCACAAGCGCTACACTACCCCAACATATATCGTGCATTTCCTATCTTGGATCGAATCTGAATGAGTGTCTCCTCGTTCTGCTAGGTGTCAACAAGCGTTAGTTGTTCTTATGACTTCTTGATATTTGTAGAAATTTGAGTCGCGGTCGTGTGGACACTTGAATCACCCCGAGATGAGTTCGTATGAGGAAGTTATGCGCAAAATACTAGTAGACTGTCATAAAGATCGACAATGAGGTTCCGTTTTGTTCTGTCCGAATTTGTGTTGCTATTTTTGAAATAGTTAGAGTCGTTTTGGGGTTTTGGTGTCTTCATGAGATTTGTAGAGCTTCGAGTCGCGATCACGTGGGCACTTGAATCGCTCCAAAATGAGTTTATATGATAGAGATATGTTCAAAATAGTGAAATACTAGGAGGCTGTCTTAAAAATCCATAACGAACCTTCTGTTTTGGCTATTTTGGGATCGTTTTAATTGTTTTTGGGTTTTAGTCTCTGAATAAGAATAGTAGAGCTCTGAGTAATGGTCGCGTAGCCACTTAAATCGTCTCATTTGGTTTCCGTATGAGTGAGTTATGCCTGTTTTAGTAAGAGGTGTCCTAAAATCATTACGGGATTCCTAATTAGATGAGTTTTGTTGATTGAGACTAGCTGTTGGATATGTATATTTAGCTGCTGAATTGCTGTTAGGAACTAAGAGTTGTGACAAGTTATGATAATGGTGAATAATTGAATAGATTGATACTCTTAGATATAATACCAGATACTTGCGAAACAATTTGTGGGAACGAATTCATAGTGTCTTGATGGTGTACAGGTTGTGGTGAGAATTTGGATTTGAATGTTGTTAATGATAATTATAGGTCAAAGTGGTGATAAGAACTTAATTGTGGAATTATTAATTAGTATGAATTTACGATGATTAGGATATCGATAGGATATTGAATGTGGAAAGTTTATGAAAACTTGATGTTCTTAAATGTTAGTTGATTCATGTGAATTTGCTAGTGGTGGATAGTTCTTTATTGTAGCTATTTATTTAATAGTTGGGTAATTGTAAGTGTTGGATATAACTCTTGATTTTATATGATTGGTTATTCTTGAAAGTATCAGGGTTCGTGTGGAAGTTATTAGTTGAATGGATAAATTAGTTGTGTTCTTCTTTTAGGATACCTGGTTAATCTTGTTTAGTTTCTTGGTTTGAGTAAAATGAACTAGAAGTGTTCGAATTGGAAATACAAAGGGAATTGTGGAGACGTATGATCGTTACAAGGTTATAAGATAGTCTTAAACAAGGTTACATTTTTATATATGTTGGGGTTAGAATTAGAACTTGTGCAATCTTTGATATTAGGGTCATTAGAATAGAAGATTGAACTAAGATACGATCATAGGAGGAGATGCAATGAGTTATATAAACCTAGTTCGTAGTATCGAACGCTTTGTTGTGATGTTGTGTTTGTTATGCTCCAGGAGACGACGTCATCGAGGAACCTTTCTAGTGATCGCGGAGAAACGAATTTTGCTTCTTGAAGCGTTCTTTTTGGTGAGTAGTAACAGTCCCTTAAAAAGGGGTCTGGCCAGGCTACCATTTGTAAAATGTTTATTTAAAGTTTGTGAAATTTATACGAATGTGATAAATTTTTATGAATGATTATGCTGATATTGATATGGTTAATTGATCGGGCTTGCGAGCTGGTCATTGACGGAGTTGAGGAACATGGTTCCCTACTCCCTGTTTTTGAAGCGAATTGTCATTGAGATATTGACTAGCTTCACCCGAGAGAGACATAGCCTTAGAGCTATGGATGCTCCACTCAACTAGATCTAGGAAACTATTGTTGCTTTTAAACCATTGTTTTGAATTGCTGTGTTTAATTGTTTTGGATTGTTGCTTTTCACTCAGTTTAATCTGATCCTCTATTGTTTCCATCTTTTAGTCTGATTACAGATCGGAACCGGTCGGGAACAATGGGTTAGCGGTGTTGAATAGCATTCCAAGGATGTATATTGAGCTGAGCACGTAGAAATTTGTAGATTTGTATTAGGATTTTGGATAAATGTATATTTGTTTTGGCTGTGCTGGTTATATCGGACTTGTAGAGAATTGTATGATTATCTTGTGTATTAGTTAGATGTTGGTTTTGGGATTTAGCTGAGTTAGTCACGTTGAAAAGCTTGTGACCCCTTTGCTTGAGTTTTGGAAGTGTGATTTCAGTTTCTTGGAAAACGAACCTAGTGATGACCCTGTTTACCCAGTCAACGGTAAGTCGGGTTGTTACAACTGTTCTTCGAAGACCCACTGTACTGCTGCTCTGCTTCTTCTAGTACTGTTCTTCAAAGACCCACAATTAACCACCCCCGAATTTCCTTCTTCATTTTCAAAGACCAACGAAATTTCAATCTATTGTTAATTCTCCTTGTTTTAATCTACCACATTTCAATCCACCATTGTTGTTTTTCCTTCGAAAACCCACAAAATTAGGGCTTAGTCTTGTTCTTCTTCAAGGTATAAACTTTTCAATCTTTATTTAACTTCTTCAAGCTTAGCTTCATTGTCTTTTAGGGATTTTTTTATTTTTTAATACCAATTTTTTCTATGTTTTTCGATGTAGGTTACATAATCCAATTGTAGAAACAAAATTATCATATCTAATTACCAAGGTATGTATTATATATGTGAATGTGAATAATTTACGTATACTTGAATATTTGAATGTGAATAATTTTAATTAATTAGAATTTTTAGGTTAGACTGAATGTTAATAATTTACTAATGTATGTAGTTGTATATTTGAATGTGAATAATTTACTTATATATATTAGGACCTGTCCTTGTAAACTTACCTACATGCCCTCCCACAACCGTCCAATCCACAGCCTGACCTATAGAGTCGTGGTAGTCACTATTGTCATCGTTAGAGCCCCCGAATAACTCTGTGCGCTCGTCTGATCATCAAAATGAGTACACACTTGGTGCAGCGTACTTGAACGTTGGGCCTGACTATGTCTGGCAGCTTGTTCTTGCCTAGCCTGGCGAGCAAAACCCGTAACCCCCATCTCATGAGGGTCCCCTCTTAGTAAGGTCGGCCTAGAACTATTTCCACTCAATAAGCCTTTAAAGAAACCCTTTCCTTTCCCTTGATTACCGGCCATTTACTACGATTTTCATAATTTAATTAACTATTAATAATTAATTAAAATAATAAATTATTGGTAACCAAATTAATTTCAATTACAGTGTACGTACGTTAAATTAATTACATGAATAAAAAATAATAATTAATTAACATATTAATTCATGATTGGAAACGGTTACTTAATTAACATTAATAAATTACTTAAACTAAAAAAGTTATTAAATTAATTTTAATTACATTAATAATATTAGATTAATAAACATTTAATAATATAAATTATTAACAAAAAATATAATTTATAAATATAAATTACTAAACATTTAAGAATTAATATTATTAAATTAATAAACATTTAAAATTTAATAATAATAATAATAATAATAATAATAATAATAATAATAATAATAATAATAATAATAATATTATTATTATTATTATTATTATTATTATTATTATTATTATTATTATTATTATTATTATTATTATTATTAAATTAATAAATATAACTAATATAATTTATTAAAAAAATATAAATTATTAGTTATTAATAATATAAAAACGCACAAAAAAATTGAATCTACCGAGTCGCGCGCGACCAGGCCACGGAGGAGTGGCGCGTTTTGTGCGACTTCTTCGTGGTCTGGTCGCGTGCGACAGGGCTCTATTCAATTTTATTTTTTTTTTTGAATTTTAAATGAGTTTGGATTAGAATTTACTTCGAATTGTTGTTTGCGTTTTGAGTTTTTTTAACTTTAACTCCACAAATTTTAAGTTTCGATTGAATATTTTCAGAGTGATAAAAGTGTTATAGAGTAAGATTGAAGTGTTTTATAAAATTTTAAGTCGAAGGCCATTTTTATAAATTTATTTATATATGACGATAAAATGAAAATAACTGCAAATTTTAGAAATTGGGATGTTTTAATGCCCACCGTTTTGAACCTTCTAAAAATAAAATTTGAAAAATACAGTAGAGTCAATACTTGTGTTTTTATTACTACCTCCTATTCAGCTGAATTATCCCATTTTTTTTTGGCACTATTCACTTATCACTCTTAATTTGTATTTTACTCTTAATCTATAAGTTAAAACATAGTCATATGGGATCTTGTTTGATTCGTCTCAATACAAGGATTATTAATATCAACTTTTTATAATTTTTAATTAAGCATAATTTGAGATATTAAGAGTTAAAATGTTGCCTCGACAAGTGTGAAAAAACAAATGGGACAATTGAGCTGAATAGGAGGGAGTATTATTTAGGAGTAGTTAATAAAAGTTAAATGAGAATTGAAGGAAAAAAAAGTAGAAAGCCTAATAATTTTTTCTCAATACACGAAGTCAATACTCAACTAAAGAACACCAAATCAAAGCATCAACAAATCTGATGATGAAGGAACAGCTCCAAGGGAATCTAGTTCAAGAGATAGCCAAAATCTGTAAAATTGAAATCCCAGAAAATTTCATTCATAAAAATGGATACCCACAAAATAAACTTGATTCTGTCCCATGGATGGATGATTTTGTTATTGACTTTTCACTCCTTACTTGTTCATCTTCTGAAGCTGAACTTGAACTGGCCAAGCTTCAATTAGCTCTCAGTCAATGGGGTTGTTTTCAGGTTTTAAATTTCTGCAAAATTTTAGTTTTTCAATAAGATTGACCCAGGAAAGTTGTATATTTTTTACTTGATGTTTGTTAATTGCTGTACTGATTGTTCTTTATGATTTTAAGTTTGTTTCTTTAATGATGGACTGGGTTATGTATACAAAGTGGGTTATTTACATATTAATATGGTAATGGGAAAAGGGAAATTGTTGTTAAATATAATGGAGAAAAAGGGGATTTTGATGTAACACCCATTGCTTTTTCTCTTGTAACATACTAAAAAGTACTTAAAAGTGAATATTACCTTTGTATGATGAGTGACCAACACTAATTTAGTTTTAGTTTTTAGTTTTGAAAGGAAGGGTAATGTTTTAAAAGCTTAATTAATGATGAGTGCATGATTTTTTTTTCTTTTTTGGCAAAAGATCAACTACTATCAATTCAGATTCCATTAGTTGGTTTGTTTTGGTTCATGGCGAGGACCCGATATTTCCTTTTGAGAGGCAGTGTCTATGATTGGAATATCCTGATATTGTTGATGTGGTTATAAGTTTGATGGAAATACAGTTCATTAAGCTTTTTTCAATCACTGTGAATTGTTTGCAATAATTTTGCTACATTTAGAGGTCATATAAATGTGTTTGTTTCAGGCTGTAAATCACGGCATATCAAGTAAATTCCTTGATGAAGTACGAGAAGTAAGCCAGCAATTTTTTGCACTGCCTTTAGAAGAGAAACGGAAGTACTCGAAAAAGATGAATGACTTTGATGGATATGGGAATGACATGACTCTTCCGGGGCAGCCAACCCTTGATTGGACTGACCGCCTTTATCTTACAGTTTATCCCGAAGATCAGCGAAAAATGTAATGATAAATTCTCTGAGTTATCTGATGTTTGTTTACTTCGGCAGAGAGGTTATACATGGATATACATTGAAGAATAGGGCAATATTTGAACCTCTACTGAAGGCGATGGCTCGTTCCTTGAACTTAGAGGAAAATTGCTTTGTGAAAGAGCACAGGGATGTGGTGAAAATGGCTGCAAGGTTCAATTTGTATCCTCAGTGTCCATCCCCTGAAATTGTTCTCGGTATCAAACCACACGCAGATGGAACAACAATTACAACGCTCTTGCAAGACAAGGAAGTGAATGGGCTTCAAGTAGAAAAAGATGATCAGTGGTACAGAGTTCCCATTGTACCTGATGCATTATTTATCAATGTTGGTGACTGTTAGAGGTAAAGATAAACCAGTTCTTCCTTGGTTCAGATTTCCCACTTGAATGTAAACTATGTTACTCGGACTCTTCATTTTGCTTCACGTACCTGTGTCCGATCCTTAATCCTCGGACATTGGTATGGCACTTAGACACTTCATTTTGGTGTAGAATTGAATATTTAGACGGATCCGATACTTGAACACGGACCAATATTCAACATTAGTACCCGAGTCCTAGTAACATAGAATGTAAAACTAAGCAAGTAGACGCCTGCTTTATGTTTATACTTACGGTGCAGATAATGAGCAATGGCGTTCTGAAAAGTCCTTTGCATAGGGTGGTGACAAACTCTGGAAAGACAAAGAATAACTGTGGCAATGTTCTTCTTCCCGAAACCTGATAAGGAGGTTGGACCGATACCTGAACTGTTTACAGGCGACAAGCCTCCGATGTACAATAAAGTGAGGCATTATGAAAATATTTTCTTCGAGAACTACCAGCTCGGAAAGAGAGCATTGCACGCTGTCAGATTGTAATCTTGCTGCTGCTATATCAACATTACATTTCTGTTGCAGTTAACAATTTTGCTTCTAATAAAATTACAATTTTGCCCCTGGACTTAAAATTTCTTTCATATACTCTAACCTCACTAAATAACACCTTTATCACACTTAAAAAACAAAATTACAACATAAAATATGGAGCAAAAGCTAAGGAATTCAATCCGCAAACAAATAATCGAGGTAGATTTTATTCGAATCCTATTATTTTAAATTTAAAAAAAAAGGAAAAAAAAGTGAGTCGCACGCGACTCGGCCACGGGTCAATCGCACAAAACGTGTGACTGAGCCGCAGCCGAGTCGCGGGTTTCGTGCGACTGACCCGCGGCCGAGATGCGTGCGACTCACCCATTTTTTTTTAAAATTTTACTCTTTTAAATAATATACTTAATATTATTATTATTATTATTATTATTATTATTATTATTATTATTATTATTATTATTATTATTATTATTATTATTATTATTATTATTATTATTGTTGTTATTATTATTATTTTTATTATTATTATTATTATTATTGTTATTATTATTATAGTTATTATTATTATTATTATTATTATTATTATTATTATTATTAACATTTTATTTTTCCTTTAAATATTACTTTCTCCGTTCTTTTTTGATCTTCCACATTACTATAACAGGTAGTTTCAAAAATTCTTCCACTTTAGAATAGTTTCTATTTTTGGAAACTTTTTATCCCACTTTTACCCCTTAAAATACCCTCTTTTATCTTAATGTACCCGAAATTATCCGGATACATTTATTACTCATTCTTGGTCTTTGCATTTTTCATTATGACTCCTACTGCCTTCATGAACGGTCATTTCTTCCTTCTTCCTCTTAAACGGTCCATTCTCTCTCTTCATGAACTCCATTTTCATGGCTTTTCCCCCTGTTTCTTCTTCTTTTTTAGTGCATTTTAACAGCATTAAAATATAGATCGGTTTATTCTCATCATTTTGAGGTTAGTTTTGTTTGTTTTCGCGAAGGTTCGAAATTGAAGCCCCCTGTTCTTGAATCCTCTATTAACTTCCTGTTGAATCTTTAAGTATTTTCAATGGAAAACAACGAGTCTAAGAGTGACTCTACAATTCCTTCATATCTTTATGAGGGCCTTTGCGATTATGGTGAGTTGTGTTCTTGTTCCCTCAATGGTCGTTCCCATTCCTACTCCAATGAAATTTTGAGGTGGTCAAAAAAAGATCTTGAGGCATATCAAAAGGTACTTGAAGATGATGCAACTTCTGTGTATAATGAATCTCCACCAACTTCTCCTATTGTTGAAAATTTACTTGAAGAAGATGACATCAATTTGGTTGTCCCTGACACTCCTGAAGATGTTCTTGCGTCTAGGGCAAAATTGAACCCCAAAAAACATGCTTAATGATTATAAGGTTGTTCTGATATTTCGTTTTTTTTGTTGATTAAATTTGAAAAAATTGGAGCTGGTTTTATCTGTTGTTGTTTGATGCTGGATTATGATGATCTTGTATTATGTTTGATGTTTGTTTTTTTGTTTGTTTTTTATGTGTTGTTGTTGATATCGTGTTCTTCTGGTTTGGGGTTTTTTTGGTTCTACTGTTGGTATTATGTTGCTGGTTTTAGGGTTGATGTTTGTTGCTGGTTTTATGTGTACAAGCCCCTATGATGTCAAATTGTTGAACCTCTAAATTCTGAAAAATTTACTTTGATTACTTGGTTGAATAGCATTTGGTAAACCATTACCCGTCACTTGATTTTTTAGCATGTTCAGTTACTTCATTTGTTGATGATAAATTGTAATCTGAGAGGTTTCATAACCTCTATGATGAATCATGGGGCTTTTTTTTTTCTGAAATTATGTAAAATAATGAATTAACATGGGTTGTGATTAACAATTTGTTGCTCCTAAGTTTTTAAAGCTAAAATTTTAATGATGATTTGAACAAAATAAACTGAGGGGCTTTGATGTTTGTCATTCTTGAGTTTCTTCAACTACCTGATCATAAGCTTCTTGAATGATCTTTGTTGTTTGTGCATCATTCTCATTTTCTGTTAATGCTTGTGTTTGTTGCTGATCCCTGTTTGGGTTAAGAAAAGCTATAGCTTCTCTAACCAATTGTGTTAGGATTCTCACTTGAATCCTTAATGCCATTGTCTTCTTCAACCTTCTTTCCAAAGTGGGGTTGTATGTAGTCATTAGACCCCTTAACTTTTAAAATCTCATTTAAATGGTGTTGTAATGAGATCCACACATTAGTTAAGGTCTTTGGATGTAACTCTCCGAATGCATCCTCAACTGCTGTGATTAATTCTGTAATGTTTTTGGACATCTTTTTATGCATAAGTGATTGCATGCTCCTAAAGAAACCCAAGTCTAGAATATTACAATCCGGACTATTTGGAGGTTGTTGAGTAAGAATGAAAGTTAAACCCCCTTGCCTATTGTGTTGTTGCCATATTGGATCATCGTTTGTGATATGAACCCTTGCATTATCTTGTTGAATAAAAATAATAGAAGGTCCATCACTTGGCCATTTTCTTAGTATAGCCGGAATCAATTGTTGTATAAGCATACTCCTATAAACTTCTTGATTGACTGATTCGGTTGGTTTAATTTCAATTGAACCCCTTGGTCGATTCTTTGAATCTCTTTGTGCTGGCACCATATTAATAAAAGGGAAAATTCCAATTTTCCCATCAAACGTGCATTGACCAAAACGATTCCATCTAGGCCTATTAACGGCCCCTAAGAACATGGCCTTAGGTATGAACTTTGATGACTTCGCTGCTCTATATGGGACCTTTTCTTTGTGTGCTAAATAAACCCTTTGCGTTTTCTTGGTTAAATAAAACCACTTCTCGTCAATGTGAATATAATCGTACATTCCTTTGTAAATCGGGTGTCTTTGAATTGTGTCTTCTTGGATAAGGCTCAAAATCCACTCCACCCTCCTTAGTTTGCTGGCATCGGTTAAAGCCGGGTGTAATGGATTTGAATGAGCCTTTATCTCGCCTCTTTTTATCAACCTCCACACCGTTGACGGTGCCAAATCTAAACATGTTGCAACATCTCTAATGCAAGTGCGTTCGCCAATGGGTCTAGACTCAAGTAAGTTTGGTGGTATGACGACTCTTTTTCTTCCACAATTTTTGAACTTGGATTCCACATTGTATGGTTTGTGTGCTTCCTTGGTTTGTATTGCTCGTTTCCATAAATTTCGGATGGTTCTATGTGTGTAGCCGTATTTTTGAGCTATGCGTTTGAATGTACAATGAGGAAGTGAGTCACTAACCTTTAGTGACAACAAGTCTTGCAAAATAAGTTGCCTTAACTCATTCGTGAGTCTTCGCTTATACTGAATTTGTTGCTGTGGTCCTATTTGTTCCACATTCTGTGGCTCTTCTTCGGATTCAGAACTACACTCAGGAACGTATGAATTCGATCCAAAGTACTAAGCCCCTTGTTGCTCATGTTCAATTCCTGAAGCCATTGAAGGCTAATGATGCGAATGAACAATTTTTGGCTACTGATTTGAGGCTGTGTGAATAAGTGTTGGCTACTGATTTTGGTTTACTGTTTGAAGAATTTTGGCTACTGATTTGAGGCTGTGTGAATAAGTGTTGCCTTCTGATTTTGGTTTACTGTTTGAAGAATTTTAGGTACTGATTTAAGGCTGTGTGAATAAGTGTTGGCTACTGATTTTGGTATACTGTTTGAAGAAGTTTGGCTACTGATTTGAGGCTGTGTTGAGGCTGTGTGAACAAGTTTTACTTCTGATTTTAGTTTATTGTTCTGTGAGCTGTTAATATAGTGTCATTAGGAATATGTAAAGTCATTTTCTTTGGATTACAAGCTTGTAATTTCAGATTTGATGAAAAATTATTGTCAATCCATGTAATTATAGAATGCCCAATACAAGGCTCTTTTGTTTTTTTTTGGAATGGAGGGCTGATTTCTGTTTGCTGCTGTGAAGCTCCAAATTTTTCTAATTTGGAAAGTTTGTTAATTTCCCTGCAAAATGTAAAGTTCTCTCTCTTCATTAATAAATCAGAATTTTTTTATTTAGTTTTATTTATAATTATTTTATCTCTCATACTTTCAATACAATCATTACTTCACACTACTATTTAATTAAAATAATACCCACTACAACCAAAAATTCCATCTTTTTTAATTTGTGTGACCAACACAAAGTGAAACATCAAATAAGATCGGAGGGAGTATTTTTATTATTTTTGTTGGTGATGTTGTCGTATTATTGTTATTGTTAGTAAATTTTTCTTTAATGTAATTTTTAAATATTGTTTTTATTACTAGTGTTATGATTATTATTATTGTTTTTGTTATTATTGTTATGATTATTATTATTATTATCATTATTATTATTATTATTATTATTATTATTATTATTATTATTATTATTATTATTATTATTATTATTATTATTATTATTGTAATTAATATAATAATAATAATAATAATAATAATAATAATAATAATAATAATAATAATAACAACAATAATAATAATAATAATTAATATTTTGTTAAATTATATTTGTTGATAATGATTAGTTAAATATTATTATTATTAACCAATATTTGTTGATAATGAGTATTTTAATATGTTAATTAATTATTGTCTTTTGTTCATCTAGTTAATTTGACTTAAAGTTTGATGATTTTTATTTATTATTAATAGTTAATTAAATAATCAAAATTGTAGTAAATGGCTGGTAGTCAAGGGAAAAGAAAGGGTTTTGATAGACACTTGTTGAGCGGGAATAGTTCTAAGCCTACCCTACTCAGAGGGGACTCTCATGAGAGGGGGGTAACAAGTTTTGCTAGGAGGGCTAGGCAGGAAGAGGCTGCCAGACACAGTGAGGCCCAACGGTCGAGTACGCTGCACCGAGTGTGCACTCGATTTGATGACCAGGTTAGCGTCTAGAGTAGTTGGAGGGTTTCTAGTCATGATGATGATGATGATGATGTTGAGTACCAAGGTGCTGTTGGTCGCCCAGTGGATTGGACTGTTGTCCGCGGGGTCGACGGTCCACACGTGCCGCCATAGGGGAGCAGGCACACACAGTCCGCTGGAACGGACTGGTTGGTCACATCGCCCCAGCCCGAGGGGCCCACAGATACGCGCTTGATACCCAGCTATGGCGAGCACATAGCTAAAGATATATTTGACGGATCTGAGCGTACGCCTCCGATTATGGAGTGGCGTAATAGAAAGAAGCCGTTGGAGGCGATCATCGGACTGCGGGATATGTCTGATGCGCTTTATGATGTTCTACCTGCCATTCCCCTCGGCCGGCTACCTTATATTATGCACCAGCACATTGACTGTGCTTTGATATCGGCCTTCGTGGAGAGGTGGTAGCCGGATATGAACACCTTCCACATGCCATGGGGAGAGATGACGATTATGTTGCACGACGTGCAACGCATATTGAGCATAGGTATTAAAGGTTCATGTAATAACCCGACTTACCATTGACTGAGTAAACAGGGTCATCACTGGGTTCGTTTCCCAAGAAACTGAAATCACACTTTCAAAACTCAAGCAAAGGGGTCACAAGCTCTTCAACGTAACTAACTCAGCTAAATCCCAAAGCCAACATCTAACTATTACACAAGATAATCATACAATTCTCTACAAGTCTGATATAACCAGCACAGCCAAAATAAATTTACATTTATCCAAAATTCTTAATACAAATTTATAATTCCTAAGTACTCAGCTAAATTAACATCCTTGGAAACTCTATTCACCTCCGCTAATCCATTATTCCCGACTGGTTCCGATCTGTAGACAAGCTAAAAGATGGAAACAACAGGGAATCAGATTAAACGAATGAGAAGTAACAATCCAAAACAACAAAACATAGTAATTCAAATCATAGGTTTAAAAGCAACATCAGTTCCCTAGATCTATGTGCACACAGGGAGTGTAGTTTGAGAGGTGCCCCATAGCTCTAAGGCTATGTCGCTCTCAGGTGAAGCTAGTCAATATCTCAATGACAATTCGCTTCAAAAACAGGGAGCAGGGAACAATGTTCCTCAACTCCGTCAATGACCAGCTCGCAAGCCCGATCCATTGACCATATCATAATATCACCATAAACATTCACAACAACATTTGTCTCAACAATTTTCAATCTCAAAAGAGCTTTAGTAAAAAGTTTATTTTCAAGAAAGTAGTCTGATTAGACCCTTTAAGGGACTGCTACTACTCACCAACAAGACGCTTCAAAGAGCCGTGATCGATTCGCGGCTAACAGCTAGAATGGTTCCTCGATGACGTCGCCTCCTCAAGCATAAGAAACATAACATCACAACAAAGCGTTCGATACTACAAACTAGGTTCATATAGCTCATTGCACTCCTCCTAAGACCGCATCTTAGCCAAGAGTTATGCTAGCATTCCACCCTTTAAAATCTCACAGTCGATTCAAGAATATCAATTACCCAATACTTTCTTATAAACAACCATGTTCCACCAATTTCGTAAATTCAATGTCCGTCCATCTCATACTTACATATCAAGATTCACAAGGATTTAAGGTTACACCAAGACCCTTAATCTATTAGAATGTATTTGATTAAACACAAAGGTCATTGTTCTTCTTACAATCAACAAGTCTCAACAGAATCTAATACTTCACCCAAAAATATTTAATTATTCAATTAACATCCCTATCTCCTGATCCCAAATTAGGAATACCGTAATGGTTTTAGGACACCTCTTTACTAAAACAGGCATTACACACTAATACGGAAACCAAATGAGAAAATTTAAGTGGCTACGCGACCACTACTCAGAGCTCTACTATTCTTATTCAAACACTAAAACCCAGAAACAATTAGAACTATCCCAAAATAGCCAAAACAGAAGGTTCATTATGGATTTTCAAGACAGCCTGCTAGTATTTCACTATTTTGAACATAACTCTCTCATATAAACTCATTTTGGAGCGATTCAAGTGCCCACGTGATTGCAACTCGAAGCTCTACAAATCTCATGAAGACACCAAAACCACAAAACGACTCTAAATATTTCAAAAACAGCAACACAAATTCGGACAGAACAAAACAAAACCTCATTGTCGATTTTTATGACAGTCTACTAGTATTTTGGACATAACTTCCTCATACGAACTCATCTCGGGGTGATTCAAGTGCGCACACGACCGCGAATCAAAGTTCTACAAAACGCAAGAAGAAATACGCATCCAAAAACAATCAAAACCATCTCCAAAATAGCCAAAACAGAAAGTTCAGTTTCGAAACTGAAATTTCAAAATCCACAATACCAAGTTTTATACGAGAAATCAAATAACCCAAATAACCAATACTAATCAACACTAGCAAGAATCCAATTACTAATTAAACTCATATACTCTAATTAAATTCAAGTTGATGCTTAAATTTGATTTAAAAACCCCAAATTGAATCCACAAATACCAAACTACTTTAAAACATTCGATTAATACTTAAATAGAATAGTTTGTGGGTTACCTCAATCACCATTGAAGGACCTTTCAACTTTCAATCTTGATGAACTTCAATTTGAGTCACAAAATCCCCAAATCAATTTACAAAACCCTAACATTTAAATTTGAAAACAAAACAACAAAAGAGGGAAAAGTGGTTACCAACAATAATAAAGGGAGGAGGTGGTGGAACTGTCGACGCTAGTGGCTAGCGTGGTGGCGGTGTTGGCTGAGCAAAAAGAAAGAGGAGAGGAGGGTAGCCATGGTTGGGAATTTGAAGTTAAAAAAATGATGAGGATGATGAAAGAAATGGGGAAGGGGTATGTCGGTTAGATGGGGATAAGAATGAGTTTTATTTTCAGCTTTGACGCATTAAATTCTATTCAAGTCGTCTCTTCGTAAGACAGTCTTGTATAAGACATGCTGTAAGGGTATAATAGACGATTTATGAAATAAGTAATTAGTAGTATAAATAAGGATTACATTTAGGAATTTATTTTTCAGTTTTTTATTTAAATTTATTTTTATAAAGATAAGATAGTAATCAATTAATAAAATATAATCAAACTACACTTTTATCGAAGTATTCTTTATACGAATTTTATACATTAAATAAAATATACCTCTTTCTTGAAAATGTTAACAAATAAAATAATTGAGTCAATATTATAAAAATAATAATATTATTACTCGAATTAACTTACTTAATAACCCCAATCAGCTTAATAAACTTATAATTAAGCTTTGTTAAATGTAGTCTATTTCAGTTCAATACTGGCTGAACCTGCTTAGGGGGAGTGGAAGGGCACTATTGCTGGTCTATTTAGAGAGGCCATGTCCGAGCTATGACGGAAAGGGATATTCACCAGTGGTGGCATCAATGTTGCTAAAGTTATGCTATTATGCCACCGGTCCCAGGCAATGGAGACCTAATCGACAGCCTATTACATGGCTATTTTTGGCTCTACCCTGCTGGAGGATAAGACCAGATCGGCATGCGACCTGACCCGATACTAACCGTTAACATCGATCAGGATGAGATTGCCTGGGGTGCGGTGACGCTTGCCTACATGTATCAGCAACTGGGAATGGCGTCTAGGGTTGGTTGCAAGACCATTGCTGGTTGCCTGACATTGCTTCAGACATGGATTTACGAGTACTTTCCGTCCTTCCGCTCTCATCCTCGTCAAGCAGATGTGCCTAATAAGACTAAGACGGAGATGTGGTCCACGCCCAAGCCAGGTCGTGAGATCAACAGGCTGAGGGACTGTAGGAGTATATTGGACTCCATGACGAAAACTCAGGTATTGTATATCACATCACACTTTGTTATTCATGTTATTTTAATTTGTAGATTATTTGTATATGTTAATTTTGCTTGTATGCAGGTGGAATGGAATTCGTACTTGCCTTCTCCAAGGGCATTGCTAAGTGAGCACCCATGCACCACCTACATCGGGGGTATCACTTGCTTTGATATCGTCGAGGTGTATTTTCCGGAGAGGACAATGCGACAGGTCGGCTTTGTGCAGGCTATTCCTCCCCCTCCTATCAGACCAACCCAGGCTATACAACTGGCACACGGTTCCTATTCCGTGACCTTTGCTTCTCCGCTTATTTACACGGAGGCATGGAGTATGTTCCTTTATTGTGGCCGCCTTGGTGATCAGGCACTTCGTCGGGCATCTGTTCCATCAGAGGCTGATCCTAGTTACGTTGACTAGTTTAGAGTGTCCTCCCATCCATACATCCTCGCCGGCGAAGGACCGAGTGCCGGTTTTTGTCCAGCTGAAAGAAGAGCGGAATACGTTAGTTTTTTTAATTTATTTGTTTTCTATTATGTGTTTGTGTTATTTAGATGTTGGTTAATATGTTATTTACACCCTTTTTCTTTTTTTTTTTACAGTTTCTAAATGAATGGCCGAGTCGAGTCGCTCCATTGGTGAGACTGCCTCTTGTTGCGGAAATGACCCCCCGGGAAATACATGCTTTAGATGTATACGTTTATGATATTAGAGATTTATTTTCCGAATGACAAGCTTTTAAGGGATGCCCCTTCATAGACTGTTGGTTTTTGTTATTGAAAACTAACGTTGTTTACATTATAGTTAAATTAATTTACATCAATGCTTTTATTAATTTACATCAATTCTATAAATATTGAATTCCATCCACATATTGAATCTCATCTACATGTGTAATTAAACTAAATAATGATGTACACAATAGTATCACTATGTATACAATAATGATCTACCACTGGATTTCCCGCGGGATGAAGATCTAGACCCTTGACCACGAGAAGATCATCTACTATATTCAAATGCGCTTTTATTTCTTCTAAGGGTTTTGCTTGTGGTTGGTCTTCCCTTTCTAGGTGGACTTGCGCAAGGCTCAGGTATATCGACTCCATTAGGTTGTGATTCATGTTCAAGTACCCAAGATAAGCGTCGTAGAACAACTGAATCAGCTCTTAAGACTTCATCGACCAACGATTGAAAGAACTCTTTGTCATCGGCGTTTGCGTGCCGTACTCCTTCGTTGGTGTCATCTTCTACCTCTGCGTACGTCAAAGTACTCTAGAATGGATGAATGTCATCCAAATACAAAGCACCTTGTGAACCGATATAAATAACAAGCACACGGCAATCCATGGGTGCGTTGAAGTACAAAACCGCATTTGTTAAGTACATAATCACCCAAATCTAACGTACGCTTATGCTCAAGCCACAACTGCTCCAAGGCAAAAATAGATACATGGCAATATAAAGGTCTAAAGACATGATGTCGCAACGACCTTGAAACAGAATTCATGGATTCTTGTAGCGCTTGTCGGATCCTGGCTTGCTGGTTTGTTATCTGTGCGTGTGCCCTTTTAAATAGGTTATCTAATGAGCTATTACCGCTACTAAGATAATACTTGAAAGACGAGTGTTGGCTTTCAGCTCTGCTGGTAGTCTGGTTACCCATGTGTAAACGGTCATTCGTCCATGCACGCACAAATTTCTCTTTAAGTGGAATCCATGTTCTAGCCAAGTATCGAACGACCTTTCTGTTCCTAACCTACTAGGTAGTCACAATCGATTGCCATCTCTCTTCAAATTCGTCGAGTATAGAACTTTCAACCTAGGGGTTCCATCTACTTTTCCTGAATACCTGCCCTTGTTGATTTCTTTTCTCGCCACACAACTTGTCCACCATGTTCTCAACGTCGTTGGCAATATGCTATATGCGTAACAAATGCCGCACATCTACATTAAACACAACATTGAATGTAATTAAGACATATTCAATAAAGAGAACGACAATAATTAATCAAGAAAACCTTTTTACCTGGGAAGATGTCACGAATACCTGCTGATAAACCCTCATGTCGATCAGTGACAATGACGCTAAGAGTCTGAGCTGTGCCAAAAATATGTCTCAATCCCTATAACACCCACGAATATGACACAACTGCCTCATCTTGCATCAAATAGAACGTAACCGAGAAGTTGTGATTGGTTGGCATCATTTCGATTACTTCACACAGTGACCACTTTTGTTTTTTTGTTTTGTACGTTGTATCTATCAACAAAACATACGGCCACGTACGTATCATTTGGATTGAGGTAGGATTTACAACTAATAATCTGCTCAAATCTCCTTCACTATCCAAGTATGTTCAAACCACGTAATTATGCTCTGTGGCCATATAAAGACAGTGTTGAAGGGGAGTCCTACCCTCCATCTCTTCTCTTATAATTGACTGTCTAATATGTTTGATTCATACTAGTAAAAAACCAGGAAAATTTTCTCTAATTGAAGTCAGTTGCATGCCGGTTGCACTAAGCTTTCGTATGTGCTGCCGAATATCTACATTCAACCTATTTGCCTTTACATGACCATCTTTGTACACTAAAAATCGGTGGTTATGTCTACCTTTTTCCCAAGACACACCCTCACCTCCAAGGTCTTTCTCCTGCTTTACGACTACTTGCTACAATCATAAATTTACACCGACATGTTCTACTTTTAGAACCAGGTCGGGCATCATTATCTAGGTTATGCAAATCACCCCTATTATTACCATAGCGGTGACATCTTAAATATAAACTAACTCTAGAACGTCCTTCTTTTTGTTTATAAGAAGCACGTGTATATTGAAAACCAATTGTTATTGCTATCTCATCGGCCTAACTATGTAATTCATCTACGAAATCAAATTCCCTATCCGTAAAAAAACTACCAAGTAATCTACATTGTCTCCTAAGTTTTCAAAGTCCTGCAAATTTAAAATATGAAACAGACCATGTCTCCTATATAAACACCTTTAGATACGATGTCCAAAACAAATTTTTCGGTTTGTTGGATCAAAACATAACTCTAAAAGAAAATATAGAGAGAATTAAAAAGGAAAATGTTATTCTTTATATTGAGTTATCACAATACAAATTATTAGGCTTAAATGAAGAATTGAATGATGCATCGTCTAAAGATTTATGCAATAATTTTCAGAATTTAAAATTGAATCTAGAATCCTACTGTATTAATGATGATAAGCTTGAATTAAACTCAAGAGAAAAAGGGAAAATCAAAATCACTTTCAAATGGATTCAAGATGCTAAAAGTAAAAATTCAAAAGGCCTAAATTATCTTAAGAGTAACAAGAAGAAGAAAGCTTACGTTGATCTTCCTAGTGACAGATTCTGTTCCTTCTGTGGAGGAACTGGTCATCTGAAGGACCAGTGCACCAAAAAGGAACAGTATACTGTCTCCAACAGAAACTACATCGATAACATTCAGAATAAGAAAAATGATTCATGCAAAATCGATAAGGAACCCAAGAAAGTCTGGGTTCCTGTAACTAACCATTAATTTTTTACAGGTCCAAGTGAGGGGGAACAGCTCATGGTATCTCGACAGTGGGTGTTCCAAGCACATGACGGGTGACAAATCTAAATTTTCTCTCACTTAAAGCCTATGATGGGGGAACAGTAACCTTCGGTGACAATATGAAGGGTGAGATAATCGCCAAAGGAAAGGTTGTAAGGTCATGTTCCCATGCCATTGATAATGTATTTTTAGTCGAGAATTTGAAACATAACTTACTCAGCATTTCTCAATTTTGTGATAAGGGTAACTCTGTGAACTTTACTTCTGAAAAGTGCATTATTTCTAGGAATGACACAGGAGACATCGTTCTTGAGGGAACCAGAAAAGGGAACACTTATGTAGTGAACCTGGACACTGTTCCCAAAACCAGTCTAACGTGTCTAAGCGTTATAGAAGACGACCGACTTCTTTGGCATAAGCGTCTAGGTCATGCTAGTTATACATTGATTAATACATTAAGATCAAAAGACCTAGTTAGAGGACTACCAGCTATAAAATTCCTTAAGGATGAAATTTGTGATCCTTGTGCCAAAGGAAAACAAGTGAGGTCATCTTTTAAATCAAAGAACATTGTGACCACCACTAAACCACTTGAATTATTACATATGGATCTATGTGGACCTATGAGAACACAAAGCCGGAGTTGCAAAAGATATGTGTTTGTTATTGTTGATGATTACAGTAGATTCACTTGGATTTTATTTTTAGTTAGTAAAGATGAAGCTTTTAATGAGTTTGTTTCTTTCGCTAACAAAATACCAAAATCTACCAATAATCAAATTATTCACATAAGGTCAGATCATGGAAGAGAATTCGAAAATTCAAGTTTCATGAACTATTGCAATGAACATGGATTAAGTCATAATTTTTCGGCACCACGAACACCACAACAAAATGGTGTAGTAGAAAGGAAAAATAGGACTTTAGAGGAAATGGCTAGAACCATGTTAATTGCTATTAGTCTACCTAGAAATTTTTGGGCCGAAGCTGTTAATACTGCATGTTATATTTTGAATCGTGTATTAATAAGACCAATCACTTCAAAGACATCCTATGAATTGCTTAAAGGTGTTAAACCAAATATCTCCTATTTTCGTGTGTTTGGATGTAAATGTTTTGTTCATGTAAATGGAAATCGAAATATAGGGAAGTTTGATGAAAGAAGTGATGAAGCAGTATTTCTTAGCTACTCATCACATAGTAACGCTTACAGAGTTTATAACAAAAGAACAATGAGCGTGGAAGAATCCGTTCACATAATTTTCGATGAAACTAACTTTTTGTCTAGTGAACAGGATACAAATAATTTTAATATAGGTCTTGCAAATCTAGAGAATGATGAAGAAGAAATGAAAATGCAAGATCAAGGAACAGCAGGTGAACAGCTGATCCCAGAAGAAGCAGAAAGGAACGATCTTGATCAGGAACAGCCGGTACTTCAGAACCAACAAACTGTTCCCAATACAGCTGTTCCCACAGAAGAGCAAAACGATCCAGTAGCTGAACAGAATGTTGATCAAGCTGATGAACCAGAACATGCTATTGTTCCCACAAGAGAATTTGTGCCCAAACCTTGGAAGTATCAAAGTCATCATCCTCTTGATTTGATTATAAGTGATTTGAATAAAGGAACACAAACTAGATCTCAAATGAGAAACTTTTGTGCACACTTTGCGTTCCTATCATCACTCGAGCCCAAGAATAATGAAGAAGCTCTAAAGGATTCCGAATGGATCGTGGCCATGCAAGACGAATTAAATGAATTTGAAAGAAATATAGTTTGGCACTTGGAACCCAAACCGAAACACAAAAAGGTAATTGGTTTGAAATGGGTATTTCGGAATAAACTAGATGAGCATGGAATAATTGTTAGAAACAAAGCAAGGCTCGTGGTCAAAGTATACTATCAACAAGAAGGTATTGATTATACCGAGACATTTGCTCCGGTAGCAAGGTTAGAGGCTATAAGAATCTTAATTTCTTTTGCTGCATTCATGAACTTTAAATTGTATCAAATGGATGTGAAATGTGCTTTCTTAAATGGTTTTCTTGATGAAGAAGTTTTTGTTGAACAACCCCCAGGCTTTGCAAATACCTCTTGTCTCGATCATGTCTACAAGCTTGATAAAGCTCTTTATGGCTTAAAACAAGCTCCTAGGCAATGGTATGAAAGACTATCAAAGTTTTTGATTCAAAATGACTTTGCAAGAGGCAAAATTGACAAAACCTTATTCTTTAAGAATAGAGGTTCGGATATTTTAGTTGTTCAAATATATGTTGATGATATTATCTTTGGAGCCACCAATGAACTGTTGTGTAAAGAATTTGCCAACCTTATGAGCACTGAATTTGAAATGAGCATGATGGAAGAATTAAATTTCTTTCTTGGTTTGCAAATTAAAAAAACTGCTAATGGTATCTTTATTCACCAACAAAAATATATAAAAGAACTTCTCAAGAAATATGGCTTGAATAATGCTAAAACCAACAACACACCTATGGCTACAAATGTTAGATTAGATGAAAAACCAAATGGAACAAACGTTGATCAAACTATGTATAGAGGCATGATTGGCTCTTTACTATATCTAACTGCTAGTAGACCCGATATTGCTTTTAGTGTTGGTTTATGTGCTAGATTTCAATCCAATCCTAAAGAATCACATCTCACTGCAGTTAAACGAATTTTAAGATATTTGAAGGGAACAGACGACTTATCCTTATTTTATCCTAAAAGTGATGTTTATGATTTGAAAGGTTTTAGTGATGCAGATTATGCAGGTGATCTAGTTAATAGAAAAAGTACATCAGGTATGGTACAATTCCTTGGCTTATGTTTAGTTTCATGGAGTTCCAAGGGAACAACATGAAAAAATGAGATTGGAACTTGGCATGATCAAGCTGTATTGAAGTGAGTGACATATGTGATCCTTAAAGTCAGAATGAAAATTGAAAAGGTCGATCAACCACAAATCTTGATTGAAAAATCGATTATCGAAAGGATCAGGTACGCACCATTTAAAAGTATATACTGTGAATGCTCATATGATTGCTTGTTTGATTTGTTCAGATAATAGTAGCATAAAACTTTCATTTATTTTTCATCTTCATAAAAAATTTCTATAATATTTAATATATATATTTACCCAGCAATTTCCATTAAAATAGCGGGAGTTAAATCATCATAGTTCTTCACTAAACTCATCTGTTTCCATTTCACTTTCTGTGTCCATATACCTAAATAAGAACAATGAAGCACCAAAATTCATTAAAGTAACCGTCACCTCATACTTATTAAAGCCACTCTCTCACGGCAAATCTATCATTTCATCTTCAATTTCACTCTCAAAACCGTCTTCAACTCACTGCATTTCAGAACCGCCTTCAATTGCATTTCATCATTCCATTCTTGCTTTCTCCTTTTCTTAATTCTTCAAATCACCATGAAAACTAAGAATCAAACACCAAAAATGAAGCAACCCAAACCTCTACAAATCATCCATCCAACACCTCTCATTACCGAAACTGAGTCCTCATCAAGAAAGCAACAGGAAACCCCGGTTGCCTCTGGAGTGCATGAAACCAAAAAGAGAGAGAGGGACTCTACAGTAAAGAAATCATCTTCAAAAAGCGCAAAAGTTGTTGTTCCAGTTAGTGCTGAGGAGATATCCAAAGAAATGATTGTTGGTTTTGGACTAGACAAACAATGGTATGAATCTAATTTCTTTCCTCAATTTCACGCCATTTTGCAAAATCAATGTTGGGAATCTTTAATGGCAGAAAAATGTTGCAACCCAATGTACCCCAACTTGATGCGCGAGTTTATTTCAAATTTTTCTTTTGACCATGGCGCTTGTACTAGTGTTGTTAAGGGGATTAAAATTGAATTTAATAGTTTGATTTTAGGAGGGTGGTTAGGTGTCCCCTCCACTGGATTTGATATATATGTTATTGGATCAAAAATCAATTTTTCTGGGATAAATGAGAAGGTAGTTTGGAAGTTTCTAGGGATAAAAGAGAAAAGAGGAAAGGTTAGTCACAATGTGTTGTCATCAATGCACAAGCTGTTATACAATATAGCAAGACGATTTATTCTGCCTCGCACATCTAAAAGAAGTGAGGTTAGTTTAAGGGATGCTACGTTAATATATTGTATGGCTAATAACATCAAGATTAATTTTCCCTCTTTGATGATTTGTCACTTGAATGATTGTATTTTTAAGCATAATGTGTTAGGATATGGTGGATTGTTAACATGGATATTTATGAAGTTGGGTGTTCCTCTTGATGGTCCAAATTATCCCATGGGTCTAAATAACAAAGTAGGTGTTAAGTGTTTGAACAACTTGCATCTTAGATTAAATGAAAAAGGGACCCTTGAGAATATCTCTGAACAATCTGAGGGCACAAATGAAGAAGAAAATGAAGAAAATGTTAAGGAGGAGGAAGTAAATAAGGAGGAACAAGAGCCTATTCCCTCTACCACTGAGAAGGCAGAGGAGCATTCTGAGGAGGAACAGGAGGAAAACTCTTGTAAGGGGGAAGTTGAGAAGGAACCTGTGAAGGATGTTGTGGAGGAAGAAGAAGAAAAAGATGAGGAGAGTTCCTTACCTGGTTCACACCTTAGGAAGAGTCGTAGGCTAGCTTCCGAAGGAAAGAAAACTGTTGTTATTATTGATGATGACTCAGCCTCATATACAACAGCTGAACCAAGCCATCCTTCCTCACCTAAACCTGCCACACAGTCACCAATACAACCATCTTCACCACCACAGTCACCAATACAACCATCTTCACCACCACAGTCACCTATACCATCATCACCACCACCAGTACACACATCACAAAATCAAGGTTTAGGTGACACTACAATTCCTACAGCCCCTTTATCCTCCATTCTCCTAAAACTCACAGAATTGCAGACAAGCTTCCTTGTTTTTAAGGATGAAATTCGTGTCTCCATAGCCTCACTCTCTGCTCAAATGGACCAAATGAAAGCACGTTTGGGGGCCAAGCTTGACACAGTGGAGGTGGAAACAGAATACATAGATGATGAAGCTCCTGCATCCTAGTTCTTCCTGATATCTTTTCTTTTTTGTTGCAACCATCTCTATTATCAAACAATCTTTTTATTTTTTTTTGGGTACCAGCTGGGGTACATCCTTTAACAATGATAATATGTTAAACAATTTCTTTTATGCTACTAACTATCTGTGACGATTGATCATAGCTGATCTTATTTGCATTTATTGTTACTGCTTTTTACTTTGTGCATCCTTACTCTGTCTTTGACTATGTCTATATGCTTAGTGTTGTGGTTTGATTGCTCCAATTCTTTTTGAATGATGTCAAAAGGGGGAATATTTGACACAAACTTAAATAATGCTTGAGTATGCTTAGCTTTGATAATATCTATTATGTTGGACTTTAGGATTAAGGTTATGCTTTATGATCTGATCTAAGGCTGTTTGGCTGTGTGCTACTGATGATTGTTTATTGCTTGCTGATTTTGCTCTGCTCTGATTGTCAAAATATAGCTTAGGCTCTGATTGTCAAAATATAGCTAATCTAATGTCAGTATATAGTTAACACCTTTTGTTTATACATTGAAGCTCTGATTATGATTTGATTATACATGATGCTTGTTTTGAACTTGTTTTGGATGTATCTGTTCTGTTTTTAAGTTTCTTTTAAGCTCTGATCATTTTACATCATTGTTTAAGTTTTATGCTGAAGTTGTATGAGTTTTTGTTATGTTTATTTTTAGAGTAATTTGATTCAAGATATGCTTGGTGAATTATATTTACTAAGTTAAGAAGAGTTGTTTTGATCTCTAACAAGCTCTTCAACATTGGTTTACTCTGTTGTGTTTAAGTTTGTTTAAAAGTTTGTCATCATCAAAAAGGGGGAATTTGTTGGACCTCTTGAGTTTTGATGATGACTACACTTAAGCAAATATGTGTTTAGAGATTGTGTGCAGGTCGATATCCGATTATAGTTATGATCGTTGATAGTACCTATGGCTTTGTTCGTGGGAATATACGTGTCAAAAGGATTCAAGAGATGTTAGAAGAGTTTATCACTTGGGATGTAAAATGGAGACAGCAGGTCTACTGTTCCTAAGTTGGATGTTCTAGCAAACCTGGATTCTGGAAACAGCGCACTGTTCCCAAACCAAAGTCAGCCTACGTTAACAAATAAATTCTGATTTTTAATTTTTTGTTAATGTATTTAAATTAATTTGTTGCATTTATTTATTATAGTTAATTGGCAAAAAGTTTTCTAAAAACTTCTTTTCGTATTAATTTCCAAATAAAGATCCTTTATTTTAGGATCTATTTTTAGTAAATATTGGATTTGCTAAAAATAGAAATAGTGGTTGTTGAATGGGTCTTAGCTATTATTTTTAACCGGTCTTTACTTTTGATAATAGGTTATCATGTCTAGTTTTATTAAGTATAACCGTTTATAAAAATAGCAAAAATGTTCCAGCGGTTAGTACTGGAACAGGAACTGCTGAAGAAATTGCTGCTTAAGGGAACAACGGTTATTATTAGGGAACAGCGGTTATTATTAGGAAACAACGGTTATTATTGCGTTAACCGTATGTTTGATTTATTCAAGGCTTATGGAAATAACTGTTTGATAGTGTAATCCACATTTTTCCCATGATCTTTTGATAGGGAATAATGGATTGGAATATTTCTCTATTTTTAGAGATTTTATTTTTTATAAATAGCTAATGAACTCGGCTGTTCCTTAGTGCATGCATTGAGAGAAAAAACGTATAAACTTTTTTCATGCGATTATTTTTGGAAATTCTACAAGAAATATTTTGCTTTTAAAATTGCCAATTAATTCATAATATTTTCTTGTGCAACTCATTGATTTATTTTAGAGAATTTCATTCCTTTTGTAAGGGTTTTTGTGAGTACATGTAATTAGACTCGGGTGAGTCTAAGGGGGGAATTTAATAGCTTTGAGTGAAGCTAGTGTGGAGTTTAGCTTTTAGTGAAGCTAAGTTTGTTGCTTTGAGTAAGGCATTTTGAGAGAGAAGAGTTGGCCTAGTAGATTCGCTTCGAGTGAAGTAAGGTGTTTATTGTAATTGTAACTAATTGCCTTAAACATAGTGGAGTTTTTAGAAATCCCAAGGGGTCGTGGTTTTTCCTTCTGTTTAGGCCCAGAAGGTTTCCACGTAAAAATCGTGTGTTTCTCTTTTATTATTTTGCTCTAAGTTTAAGCTTTATTTATTTTACTCAATTCCGCAAAAACAGGGCATAAACGCTTAAACTAGCAACAACAACAATTCACCCCCCCTCTTGTTGCTGTTCCCGTTCCTAATTGAGTCAACAATTAATAATAAAAATATTCAATAATAAATAAAAATTATAGTTTACTTTAATAATTAATATTAAAATAATACTAATACAAATTAATATTAAATAAAAAATATAATTTTCTTCAATAATTAATATTAGAATAATAACAATACAAAATATAAAATAAAATAATTTTAATAATAATAAAACAAATTAATATTAAATAATAATAATAATAATAATAATAATAATAATAATAATAATAATGATAGTAATAATAATAATAATAATAATAATAATAATAATAATAATAATAATAATAATAATAATAATAATAATAAGAAGAAGAAGAAGAAGAAGAAGAAGAAGAAGAAGAAGAAGAATAAGAAGAAGAAGAAAATAATAATAAATTACAAAATAATAATAAATTAGAAAATAAAATAATTTACTACAACGTATATCAAATAATGATAATATAAATTACGAAATAAATAAAAAATTATTTATATAATTTACATAATAATAATGTAAATAATAAAAAAAAACGGAGGATTCGCACAAAACGTGCGAGTGGACCACAAAGGAGTCGCACAAAACGTGCGACTAGACAGCGATTCATAGTCACTTTCGTTAGTCATAGTAAATCGATCCAAGCAATCAGTTTGTTTAAAATCAAAGAACGTTTTTAGAGAGATTTTAGAGAGATAGTACCGTGTTTGAATTCGTATATTATACAAGGGCGCAACTGAAAATTCAATATATAAGGTCGCGATAAAAATGTTCGGGATTACGTTTAAACTTTAAATATAATGTTTTTAAAGTGATAATAGTGTTATTAAGTGAGATTTACGTTTGTTAAACAAATTTTAAGTCTAGGGGCAAAATCGTAATTTCATTAGGAGGGTGGTGATAAAATGAAAAGGGTGGCGATAAATAATAATGCCCTTATATAATTTTGTGTTCGCTGATTTACTCTTTACTCCTTTGCTTTCATTTTATTTACTTCGTTTGTATATATTGTCTTTTCGAGTAAGACTTGCCCCTTACAAGCCTTCTTTCCTTCCTTAGATTTCACATATTTTTTCAATGTTAATGTTAGTTAAACATTGTTTGTTCATTCATGATTGATTATTAAATAATACCCTAAGTCATATATTTAATTTATTTAATTTATTAGAATTTGATTTACTTCGTTTGTATTATATTTAATTTATTAGAATTTGATACAATTTTAATTGATTAGTGTCTTTATTGGTTGGGATACCATGTAGGAAAGGAGAAGATCATATTTTAGGAAACCTTTTATAAGGTAAATTATTTACTTCCTAGTTTAGTTTGTTAATTCTTATATAAATAAAGGTTGTAACTATCATTATAATTTAATAAAAACTAGTATTTATTGGTCAAAACTCTTATTTTCCTCATTATTATTTTCTTCATGATATTAAAGTTGTAAGGTTTAAATCTGAGATCTAACGGGTTTTCTCAGTTTTCATCTTTTATCAAAGTAACTTACCCAAATAATAGATTTCAAAACTCCATATTCATCACAAAAACCTTTGCTGCAAATAAGAAGGTTCAACACCTACCAAAGAACATTGCATTCTGACTATTTTTTTCGGCGAGATTCACCACAAATGGTGGTTCCATCCATATATTCAAACTCGTACTTAGATCTAACATCACAAGCTGGACACATATTCAAATGGCCAATGGGAAATATGTTAGTGTTACTCAGGCTGTGACAGTTGACATTTTGCCCTCTATTCATCTCAATAATCGTCTTTTAATTCCAAACTTGTCCCATAAATTATAATCAATTAGTCCATTGACTAAAGAACTAAATTCCACTATTCTTATGTCTTATACTGATTGTGTTGTGCCAAATGCCCGGACAAGGAAGATCATTGGGCATGGTACTGAAGGGGGAGGTCTGTACTATGTGGAAGATCATTAATTATGAATGTGGCATCGACGTTTAGGTCATCCTTCTTGGGGGTATCTAAAACATCTCTTTCCATCTCTCAAAAAATGTAATGTACCCTTGAATTGTGTAGCATGTGTCCTAGCAAAGAGTCATAAGCACGCTTATTTCATAAGTCTGACCCATAGTATAAAACAATTTGCTTTGATTTCACTCTGATGTTTGGGGTTCAGCTCCCGAATCTAATACACTTTGTCTTTCGTACTTTTGTTTTGTTTGTGAATGATTGCACTCGCATGAGTTAACTGTACATCTTAAAACATAAATTTGAGGTCTTTGATGTACTTTTGAAATTCTATAACATGCTCATAACCCAATTCTAAACCCAACCTCAAATCCTCCAGTCATACAATGTGGGCGACGAATACATAAACTTGGACATGAAAAACTTCATCTTAACCCATGACTTAATCCATCAGACCACTTGCCCAAACACTCCACAATAAAATAGGATTGTTGAATGGAAAAATCGTATACTCCTTGAGATAACCCGAGCACTTATGTTTGAAGCTCATTTTACTGCTCATTTTTGGCCAAAAATAGTTGCCACTGACACTTACCTAACTAATCGCCTTCATACAAAAACTCTCCACTTCAAAACTTCCTTAGAAACACTTCAAACCCATACTACTATTCCATCTTCTCATTCCTTACCTCCTCATGTAATGGCCTAGATAAAGTCAACTAGGAAATTCTACCTAAAGTCGTAGTCTCCAAGTGATATTCGAACCATTAACGAAAGTTTAAACACAAAAGTCCAAAGATTCGTTCCACCTTGAATGGGTTACGTTCTGATGGTAGAGACATCGATAATGAACAAACTATAGTAGCGAAAAATAAGAGAAAAATCCAAACATAATTCTCGTACAACTTAAGAATCTCCTTGGGCCTCTAAAGAAAAGTAAAGCAATAGTCTTTAGGAAAATAAGGTTTTAACGTTCGAAACCTTCAAAAGTAAATAAGCAGGCTCTCAGATGCTAAGGTTGAATCCTCATTCTCGAAATCCTAGCTGCAAGCAATCTGCTAGTCGTCAAAGACAACATCATCGCAGGTGTTCAAAACATAGTACACATCAGAGGTAATAATCAAGATGCATAATAAACAAACATCAATTTATATCACAATCCACCTAGCATACCAAGGCTCTAATAAATTTATCATTCCCTTTTAATCCACCGAGTACTATGACTAATCCCCAATTATCCAATCTCTAACTTCAATAATGAGTTTGGTAGAATACACAAGTGAAAACTAATCCCAAGGAAACTATCGACCAAGATGTTGCTTGATATCTTAACGGATCGCCAAGGTTAAGAGTATGCATCCCCCCCCCCCCCCCTCCCTTGATGGCACTTATTAGGGCCCCGACGATGGGAACCAAATTACCCTATTGGGTACCTATTTCCCATTCTCCTTATTAGGAGTATCCTTTCCATAACCATCTTGGGTATCCCAAATCAATTTCTCCATAAAAGGGGTTTCCATTACTATGAATTCATTTTTCGAGGGTCTAAGTCCTTATGTGAATTTTTATTCCTTAGTAACCAACATAACCCAATAATATAAATCACAAAAAGATGATATCCAAAGTAAATATACATGATCAACCTCAGTGTGTACGTACCTTTTCAGATATGCACACAAACACAACCTCGAAAATCAAGAAAACACTGAAGTGACCCCTCACGAATTGAGGTCCTAACATCAAGCAACACCCAAAGAAAAACACGTATTAGAGCGTATTAAAAACAACATCCAAGTGACTTCACACTTAACTCATTTAGCTTACATTTAGACATATAACATTCTAATAATATAAGACAGTTAATTAATTAAATAAAAAAACGTTCAACCACAAAACATATCAGATTCAATAGTTTCTGATGTGCAAATCGAAAAACCGACTTCATTGTTGCGTCTTAAAGGTACCAAATTACATTGGTTACCAAATTTAATGATTTTTAAAGGTCGTTTCCTATTTTTGATTATTTTAAGCATCTACGCGATTTTTAATTCAACCGAACACCAAAACATTCCAAAAAATAACACAATAACCCTCTTAAGAGCGTGAGAAGCATAACGAGGCAGGAAACTTTCTGTACAAAATTAATTTTATGAAATTTATTAATTTTTATTTGGTAATTATTTTAATGTATTCTTATTACATAAACACCGTTACAACTATTCAAATCTCGAGATGTTTTTCCATTCAAATCATAAAATAATCAAATGGAAGGTATTTTTTTCATTACACACTTATTTTTTATTTATATGTTTAAATTTTTTTAGATCTCATCTTTATTAATTATAATTTATGAACAAAAGGTATTTTTGTACAGTTTTCATACAATTCTTTGAATTCATGTGAACAATAATACAAACTCTAAAAAAAATATTATAATATTTATCGTATATATTTTTTTAATAAACAATAATCAAAACTAAGGAACCTAATTGATTTCTTTAAGAATAACACATGTAAAATAAATTTTCAAAATCAAAAACTACAAGATCTACATGTCCATTTTATTATTGTTATCACTATTATATATGTACATATATATATATATATATATATATATATATATATATATATATATATATATATATATATATATATATATATATATATATATATATATATATATATATATATATATATATATATATATATATATACATACATATATATATATATATATATACATACATATATATATATATATATATATATATATATATACATACATATATATATATATATATATATACATATATATATATATATATATACATATATATATATATATATACATATATATATATATATATATATACATATATATATATATATATATATATACATATATATATATATATATACATATATATATATATATATATACATATATATATATATATATATATATATATATATATATATATATATATATATATATATATATACATATATATATATATATATATATATATATATATATATATATATATATATATATATATATATATATATATATATATATATATATATATATATATATATATATATATACATACATACATATATATTATTAAATAACAACTATGAATAATTAGAATATACTTTTCATAAAACTCAAATCAAAATAGTAGATCAAATATTAAACATTTAAACTTACAAGAATACTATTTTTTTCCATGAATTTAAAATATAAAAGAGCATAGAAATTTGAATAGTGTATAGAACAAGACTTGCAAAAATCCCGAAATTAGAATGATTCAAACCACCGATTAACAAAAAACGAAAAAATAAAAATTTCTCCTTCTCCTCTATATCTGGCGGCACAACAAGAGGCTAGTAGGGTTTTTTTTTCTTTGCTTAACTTAGAATGATAGGATGAATGTAGAAATTAGGGTTTCGGCACAACAAAAGGCTAGTAGGGTTTTTTTTTCTTTGCTTAACTTAGAATGATAGGATGAATGTAGAAATTAGGGTTTTCAGGAGTTTTATTATGGGGGTTATATTTCTTAATTAAGGCAACTTAATTCTATCCCATAAATACAATATTCCCCCCTTTATTCTTCCCATAATCGTCCCTCTTCATGATTTACATACATTTTATTTTATTTTAATCTTTTTTATTTAAAACTTTTACATACGTTATACGCCGCTCATGCAAAAACATGACGTTCAAAGTAAAACGATCTAACGCATACTATATCTTAATGTTTTTATATTTTTTTTTATTATTTTTGTATTATTATTATTTTATTAATTATTTGTATATTTATATTTTTTTAATGCCATTTTAGTGGGGTGTTAGACTTTGAGTATTTGGTTTTGGTGTATATGTCCATCTTCCCAAACAAGATCAAAACAAACTTGAACCTCATGTTGTTAAATGCATTTTAATCAAGCAATTATTAGCATTTCCGATAACGCGATCCAACATGATCGAACGAAGCACGTGGAGGTAGATAGACATTTCATGAAGGAGTAACTTAAAAAGAAAATCATCTTTCGTTCCTCTGTTCGATCCAAAGATCAACTAGCTGACATTTTCACAAAAGCAGTCACAACTTAAGCATTTGAAGATATTTTGTGCAAGTTAGGTATCGTTGATCCGACGACCTAACTGGAGGAGGAGTGTAGACAAGGAGAATATCTTCTAAGTTTTTTTAGGAACCTTTTATCATGTAAATTATTTACTTCCTAGTTTAATTTGTTAATTCTTGTATAAAAGAGGTTGTACTTGTAACAATCATTATAATTTAATACAAAAAATTATGAAGCTTTCTTGAACCTTTATAAAAGAAGACGTGAAAGACAATGCAGGACAAGTAAAAAGGTTAATAAAGGCAAGTTGTATTCCAAAATCCACTGGAAGATGCTGAGATATCAACTATGACAGCCAAAATTTTTCAAAAAGTCATACATTTCTTGGAGTTTCTTATCCTATATTTGATCTTGTTGAAAAACAAAGCCACCTTTTTTAACCCTCTTATTTTGCTTGTAGGCGTTGATCATCAGAATTGTTGTGGTTTAGTAGGTGTTGACAAAATTTGATTTGAGACTTAATTGATAAAGTGCAAAATTTTGCTCAATTGGTTTTTTTAGCCACTCCAGAAATGAGTAAAATACAATTTCTTTTTGCAAAAGGACAAAGCCAATTATAGGCTCCATCCAAAGTAGGCTACAAGCAACTGACCAAGTTTCAGAACTAATATTAACTAAGACGATCTGAGAGTCTATAAAATTATATCATACCGTATAAAATAATAAAAGAATGGAAAAATTCAAATGGATTTCTCATAATACATGATGATTTGCAAAAATTTTATTGGCTACTTAATGTTGAGGTGTTTCATTGAAGGTCAACTAATTTATGACTATACAATAAATTTGCTTTTGAAGGTTTATTAGAGTAAGATAACTCTCTCGAGGGAGTAAATAGAGAATTTGACGGATTTTATTTTTCTTTCGAAAGATGTTTCAAGGCTTTGCATGTATACGTCAAACTATTTTTCAAAATTTGTTTTTAGGCTATTTTGTATTTTGTAACTGAATAAAGTAAATAGATGCAAAAATAAATATAGACAAAAAACGATAAATTGTTATCAAGACTCAGCTACACATAGCCTAATCCTCACCCATGACTTCTCACAACCATGTTCTTTAGAATCTAGATCACTAAGAAGATCTAGATATGTCCACACACACCATGTTCTTTCTTTGAAGAACGATCTACAATTCCGTTATTAATAAAAGACAAATTCTCCTAAACTCTCACAATAGTGAAAGATGGACAATTTAGAGAGTGTTCTATTAAGAGGCAAACAAGAACATAAATTTAACTCTTTAAACTTAGAATTAACCAACAATTAAGAGTAAATTAAAGAACTTTTGATGTTGAACCGGAAGCTTTCAGGTGACGGTGTTTTGGGCGTATATTGGTGTTTTTCGTATATTCTTCTAATAATGAGGAGCTTTTATATATAGAGCCTCTTTGTAGCCGTTTGATAACACGAGCTCTTCATCACTTGTTTTTCTAGATTTTGTTATACCGGTTGAAAATGAGATGAAGTTAAAATTCTTGAACTGTCAAGGAGCTATCGATTAATTACTATGTAATTATAAATTTCCAAAATCCAAGTATTTGTAATTTTAAAATTACAAGTACTAAACCTGAAAAGTTAGTTTGAATAATAATAATAATAATAATAATAATAATAATAATAATAATAATAATAATAATAATTATAATAATAATAATAATAATAATAATAATTATTATTATTATTATTATCATTATTATTATTATTATTATTATTATTATTATTATTATTATTATTATTATTATTATTATTCTTATTATATATGATATATTAAAGAAAATCAATACCATTACGCTAAATCAAATAATAATCAAAATTTTAAATATGAAAACTGATTTTCACATATCTAAAGTTTTAGGAAACATTTTACTCTAACATCTAGATTTTTTGGAATATATTCTAACAAGTTTAATCTCTAAAATTTAAACGCTTAACTTAAATATTAATTGGTAAATATATTTAATTAACTTAAACAAATAAACGTAATTGTTATATATTATTTAAACATATATTGCACAATTTATCACACTAAAACGTAGTTTGATAATTGATCTATTACTTCAATTTTTTATTTTAATTGATTTAATTTATATGTGTTTTTTGAGTCTTCAATTTTCCCTTTGATAAAAGCCAAAATTATATTTAATCTATAACATGTATCTCAAGTGACAATCATAAAAAATTATTTTAAGATTTATCATATGAATACAATAAATTAATTATCAAAGCAAGCAATCAAGTTAAATCATATAAGATCTAACATGTAAGCATTAAATAATTAAATGACAATAAACAAGCTATCAAAAACAAATTTCATAACATTATTAGCAAATTATAAACAGTTATCGCAAGCAAATATAATAATAAGAACATAAAAAACATTATCAATCAACAAGTAACATTTTTGAACTATACCTTATGCAAAACAGAATATCATCATCATTATCGTGCCCAGTTTATCCCGCTCATAGAAAACTAAGGCCAGGGTCTAGGGAGGGAAAGACGGCGGCAACTCATACCCATAAAAAAGAGCGCGGCCAAAGAAATCCCCCAGCTCGAGGAAGATAAAGAGACGTGATTACACGTGATAGATAACTTAAAGGCCTATAAAAATAAAAGTAGAACCACTACAAAAGAAAACAAAGAACTAATAGAAAGAAAACGATAAAAGCAAGAGGTTAAGGACACTAAAAGGTAAACTAAAAGGACATCAGTAATCTAAGACATGGATATGGCGTATCCAACTGCTCCCATCCCTAGTTAGGTCCGTAGAGAGGTTTCACTCATGCAAGTCAAGTCTTATTTGCTCACCCCAAGTTCTCTTGGGTCTTCCTCGACTCCTCTTACCCTCTACTATAATGCTTTCTACCCTCCTCACAAGGGTGTCGAAAGTCTTTCTTTGCACAAGACCAAACTACCTCAATATATTTTCACGCATTTTTCCAGATATAGGGGCTACCCCTAATTTTTCCCTAAACTCTTGGTTCCTTATTCGATCCATCAATATGTGCCAACACATCAACGTCAGCGTGTGCATTTCTGTAACTTTCATCTTATGTTCGAACATCTTCTTTACAGGCCAACATTCGGTCCCATATAGCAGAGCAGGTCTGATTGCCGCCCGGTAGAATTTTCCTTTTAACTTGCTTGGGAATTTCCTATCACATACTGCGGTGGCTACTCGCCACTTGAGCCAACCCGCTTGTATACGATGATTTACATCCCCGTCAATCTCCCCATCCCTTTGAATGATCGATCCCAAATACTTGTACTTGGTTGTACTCTTAACAACTATTTCATCTATGGACACCTCTGGTTCACCTACCGGTGATGTCCCACTAAAGTCACAACGCAAATACTTGGTCTTCGTACGGCTAATGCGCAATCCTTTACCTTCTAAAGCTTCCCTCCACTAATCCAATTTGTTACTAACCTCCTCTCTAGTTTCTGCTACCAGCACAATGTCGTCCGCAAATATCATGCACCACGGTACCTTCTCCCAAATAGATTTAGAGATCTCTTACATTATGACAGTAAAAATGAAAGGGCTTAGAGCCGATCCCTGATGCAGTCCCACTTTATCCAGAAAAGGCTCTATTATCCCCACCGCTGTTGAATGCTAGTCGAAACTCTGTCATACATATCCCGTATTGCCTCAATGTACACTAAAGAAATACCTCTAGCCTTGAGGCTATCGCAGATGACACATTGTGTTTTGCTATCATACTCCTTTTCCAAGTCAATGACCAACATATGCAGATCTTTCTTTCGCTCGCTATATTTCTCCATCAGTCTTCTCAAAACATGAATTGCCTCGATGGTTGACCTTCCTGGCATAAAGCCGAATTGGTTCTCTCTGATCACTGTTTCCTGTCTAATTCTCCCCTCTATCACTCTTTCCCACAATTTCATTGTGTGGCTTAGAAGTTTGATACCTCTATAGTTGTCGAATACTTGCGCATCGCCTTTGTTCTTAAACAGAGGTACTAGTTTGCTATTCCTCCATTCTTCTGGCATCTTATGTGTCCTCAAAATAATATTAAAGAGGTTAGTCAGCCAGCGAATGCCCTCTTCTCCTAAACCCCTCCACACCTCAATCGGGATGTTATTTGGCCCGACCGCCTTTGTTCTCCCTATCTTTTTAAGAGCTCCTCCTACTTCTCCTGTGGTAATATCACTCGTTGACCCATATTTCAGTGGTCTTTGGACGTGAAAAATTTGATTATCCACCTCCTTTGGCCTCCTAGACTCATTGAGCAGCTGGGAGAAGTACTGGAGTCATCTGGTTTTGATCTCCTCTTATCTCAGGAGAACTCGTTTGCCCTCATCCTTGATGTATTTCACTGTCTCTAAGTCTTACCGCTGTTTGTCCCTAGTCCTCGTCAACTTGAAAATCTGCTTCTCCCCCTCTTTGGTATCAAGCTTCTGATATAATCCTCATAACCACATTTTTTGCCTCCGTTACCGCTTTCTTCACCGCCCGCTTTACTTCTTTATAACTCACTCTCTTTTCAATCCTATCCTCCTCTTCCGTGCATACCACAAGTTCCGTAAATCTCTTTATTTTATCTTTTATCTTCTTTTCCACTTCATCGTTCCACCACCATGACTCTTTGAACAGTTTTGGTTTACCTGACGACACCCCCAAGGTCTCTTTTGCCACTTTTCTAATGGTTTTTGCCTTGTTCACCCATATTTTATTCGCATCCTCTGACTGACTTGGGAAGCCCAATACACTTATCTTGCTTGAGAGGGTTGTGACCATATCCCCTTTGAGTCTCCCCCACATGATCTTTCCCTTGGACTTAGCCTTCGTTTCTGCGATTTTCTTCCTCATCCTGAAACCCAGTACAAAAAGCCTGTGTTGGGTGGGCATCTCTGTTCCCAACACCACCTTACAATCTAAGCATGAGGCCCAATCTCCCTTACGCACTAAGAAATAATCAACTTAGGTTGCATGCCCGCCGTTCTTTTAAGTGATTAAATGCTCGTCTTTCTTTCTAAAGATCGAGTTTTCTATGATCAAATCTTCTAGAGTACGTATGTTTCAAGTCCCCACTCTTAGTTTTTTTTCTCTTAAAAAATAACTCATCTCCTTCATCTATTAATCTCCTCCCTCTTCTTCTTCCCCATTACTCCTCCATTGATGAATCCTACCTTCACAAAAAAACCAAATTAAAACTAAACCTCCAAAATCTTCAAATTCCTACAACATATGATATTGATTCAATTAGGGGAGGTTACAATGTGGATTGTAATTGCATAATTAAAATTGGTTTTTAATTAGTTTTGATTGAAACTATATATAATTAAAATTGGATTTTAATTATTTTAAGTACTCATTTTTTAAAATTATATGATAATAAAAATAATGAATTGAGTTATTTGATGTATTGGACACTTAAAATAATCAAGATATTATAAAATAAAAAAAATAAAAAAAAGAAAAATCGAATGCAGTCATCTTCTTCACGCCATTTTGTTTTTTTCCTCAAATTCAATATCAAGATTTACAAGTTTGATTTTGGAATAATTATTGTTCGAAATTTTGTTTTTTGTTTTGTTTGAATTGCATTACCTAACAATTAGATTGTTTTTTAATTGAGTATTTTGAACGCACAAATGCAATTTCATTTTCGATTTTTCGAACCCTAGATTGTTCCCCAATTTAATTGAATTCATGCTTTGTGAAATTTCATAATTAATTATTTCTACACTATAATTTATATGATAGTTATATGTTTTTCCCTTATTTTGGAATTATAATTTGAATATTTAATGGTTCATCAATGGAAAAGTAATAGGGAAGAAGAAGATGGAGGGGATTAATAGATGAAGGAGATGGATTATTTTTTAAGAGAAAAAATTAAAGAAGAAAGGAAAAAAAATTCAAACCTGTTTTACCTGCTGCTGCCGGTATGCTGGGAGGGGTGGATGTTTTGAACAAATTTAAATAATAGTTGGGATTATTAAAAAAATAATCGATAGTGGGGATTATTTTTAGCCAACGGGTGATAGTTGAGATTAATTTCAGCCAATTTTCCTTATTATTATTATGATTATTATTATTATTATTATTATTATTATTATTATTATTATTATTATTATTATTATTATTATTATTATTATTATTACTATTATTATTATTATTATTAATGCTACCACTAGTCTACTACTACTACTACTATTATTACTTTTATACAAGAGAAAAGGACAAATTGAGAATTGGCCTTAATATTTAAAAGAGTACTATCTTATTTATATTTCAACTAAAACTTATATTTATTTTATAATAAATTAGTTTAATTTTAATTTTTGATTATTTACTTAAACAATTCAAAATACAACTTTTTAGAACTTATATAAGGACAATAAAACTACTTTATGAAAATAAGCTTTATTAAACATAGTTTAAAACGAAAATCGAGGTGTTTAAATTCGCGCCTATGATATACATGCTAGGAAATGTACCTCCATATTAAAGAACCAATAGATTTAAGTCAGGGAGATATATAATGGAAGTAATCCATCTTATAAGACAAATGATGTAGTACTATAGGGCTAAAAAAAGAAAGTTGCACATGGTTTTTATTGACATGGAAAACATAAAACAAGATTCCAAGAGAAGTAGTTTTATGGCTAATGACAAAGATGGGCATTTCCAAGAAATAGATTGAGATAGTGCAAAATATGTATTAAGAAGTAAAGACAACTCTTAGGACCTATGGAGGGGCAACATATGAATTTTCAATCACAATTGGCCCTAAGCTCCTTTGTTTTTGCAATGGTCCTAGACGAGATAACTCATTTAATATAAGGAGTCATGCCTTGGTGCAAGTTGTTTGCTAATGATGTTGTTGTGGTAGATGAGACCCTGGAAAATAGTTAGAGTCACAAGGTCTCAAAATTAAGTTGGAGCAAGACATAGTATAAGGAGTGTAACTTAAGCATAAACACGATAATAAGATGCACTATATAGCTAAATGAGAAGAATTCACTCAAGTGGATGCCTTAAATACCTTACCTTCATTTTCAGAGTAGTAGGGATATCCAACTAGATATGACCCATAGAATTACGAGTAGGTTGCAAATGGAGAGCGACCACTAGAATTATGAGTTCAAGATGTGCCCTTAAAGTTAACGGGTAAGTTTTATCGAACTACCGTTAGACCAATGTAGCTATATGGATTAGATTGGTGGGCTTTTATTAGAAAGGATCATAGCCGAAAGATAGGAGTAGCAATAATGTGAAGGCTTCAATGGATTAGTGGGTGTACCACTAGAGATAGAATCAAATAAAGATATAAGAAAAGGGTTTAAGAGTTACAAATATTGAGGAAAAGATGAATGAAGATGGTTTTAGCATGTGCAAAGATGAGGTATTAGCAAACCGATAAAAAAGATTGAAACCTCAAGATAGGGAGACTTAAAAAGAGGACGAGGATCGATGATGACTAGGAGGACATGAGTGAAAAAGGATATGAAGGACTTAGACATACAAATTGATTTGGTAGGATATAAGAATGAATAAAGAAGAAAATTCAATGTGGACGACCTTTGAAACTTATATATTGGTTCATGTAGTCGACTCTAATCTTTTGGGATTAAGGCTCTAACATTATTGTAATTGCTTGTGTTTGCTTATGCTTGTACTTATTCCAACCAAAGGGCAATGAACAATTTTCCCACTTCTCTCATGCCTACTTAATTAACTTTTCAAGCTATAGAAAAACATTTATCCAACACTTTATTGATAAAACAAAATATTATGTTTCATATACTTAAACCAAAAGGCAATGTACAATTTTCCAAATCATATGGTGCTAACAATTCACAATTTTCAAATATTAAAATATAATATCCATTACACAATCTTAAACTTGAACCATCTCGAACAAAACTTTTCTACAACATAGTTATTATTGAGGTTTTATCGACATAAGAAGTTGAATAGTAGTCTTGGAGAGTATCCAGAAGTTGATTTCTTCATTTAAAGTTCGCTTTATGAAAAGTTCAAACCAAAAAAACCTTAGTGAATCCATTGGGTATAGAAAAACAAGAAGGGCATAAAGCAACAAGTTATGAAAAGGTTGCAGCGTGGAAGAACTTCAATATCCTATGTTCTTTGAGGTTTCGGTGTTATTTTTATACCTGATGGAAGAAATCTAACTTATGTAAGTTATCTTAATTGTCTTAATTTAATACCTACAATTCCATTACAGAGTGCTTGTTTAATGGTGTATGTTCACTTCCTTTTTGTTCCTACAATTGCATGGCCAAGTTAGAGGGCCAAGGTCAATCACTTAAACCTTCTAGAAAAGGTATCTCAACCAACTCAAGCATCGACCACAAACAATATTATTCCTTAGTGTACTACTTAGTTAGTATTATAAAGTTGAAACAACTAAGATAATTCATGTACCTGATGTATTGATCAAGAAAGTTAATGGTTTCTTTATAGAACCAATGAACAATTATGTTATGTTTATGTTATGTTGTAACTCAAGTTAGACCTGTTTTATTTGGTTTTATCTATGTTTCATATTATACTGGAAATGAATCATTTCAATTGCACTAACGGCCCGTTTGGTACATGGTATTAGAGGGCGGTAATGGTAATAAAATTAAGTAATAAAAAATTTGGTTGTTTAGATGCCTTCAATGGTAATGGATGGTAATAAAATAAGGTAATGAAATTACCAAAAAGGATTACCATCAAACAACCCCGTATTAGGCTGTAATGGTAATGAAGTATTACTGTGGTAAAATAAGGTAATGTTGTTTCGAGTTGAAGAAAAAAAATAATGAAGAAAAAAAGGTAATGTATGTAATTATCAAAAAAATATTATTATTAAAAAAAGAACCATTAGATAGAATAATTTAGATACAATAATGCTTTTAGATAAAAATATACAATAATGAAACTAAGAGTCATTACCATTTTTTATTACTAACAACCAAATGCAATCAATGGAATATTATCTTGTATGTATAGTGATGGGAAATCTTGCAAGTAAAGGAAGATGAGGTTCTACGTCAACAATAAAAGAAAAAAATGGAAACGAGGCAGGTAAAGGTATAAAACTTATTTTTTTAATTTTATATACTATTTAATATGAATTTGTGTTACTTTCCTACAATTTATTGTTTTTAATGTGTTGCATAATGATTGAAAACTATCAAAAAAGTTTAGTGTCGTCAGAGTTTTTGACTAGCATAAGTTCAAGTGAAAGTGAATTTGTGAATGATGTTTAAAGTGAATTCGAATTAGAAACTGAATCTGAATTAGAAACTGATGACAGTGAGAAGGAAGAGAAATGTATTTTCTTTAAATGTCCCCCTATTATTTTTTTTGTGTGTTTCTTGTACTTCTAATTGTTTTCTTGTTGCATTTCATTGAGTGTTATTGTAATTAAAATTTTCTTTTTTCTATTATAGAAATTGAAACAAAGACGAAGATTGTCAATACAAGAAAAGGAAAATAGTTAATAGGTTTGCATTTTAAGAACTTTAACTTATATAAAGTTTTTTTTTTTTTTTTTTTTGCTTGCTTAAAAAAGAAATTATTTTTCTTTATAGATATTCAAAGTCAATCAACTTCTAGGTTGACTAGAAGTCGTGCTTTGCAATTAAGTTTAGCTTCTCAAAAACTATTGTTAGCAAAAATACGCAATTGGTAAAGCGTAATTCGAAAAAGGATATTGCATTGATGTCTATTGTTGTTAAACCAGAAGAGTGAGTGATCAGAAACTGTTACATTTAATTATTTTTTTTGTTGTGTAGTGCAGCTTTATGTATCATCTTGTAAAGGAGTTGCCATCGATGATAATTATGTTGCTTTTTAATTAATTTTGGTTGTTACTAACATATTTTTTAAAAAATTTCTTATGTGGTAGGCGAAAAGGGTCCTTTCATTTACTTTCAAATGCGGGGGACTTATGCTTTAAGGTGATATGATGTCCTTGAAACAAAAAGAAGATTTGAAAGAAATTGGGTTTGATGGTTCATTGCATGTTAATTTTTTGAAAAGCATTCACGGTGTTGTGCCTTGGTTCATCAAACAATATGACACTGAAACAAGCGTCTTTATTGTGAATGAAACCACCAAGTTTACAATAACAGCGTTTGATATATGTGACATTTTTGGTTTGCCAATCAATGAATAAAACCCTGTAACAGCGTTTGATATATGTGACATTTTTGGTTTGCCAATCAATGAATCAAACCCTGTTATTGAAACTAATAGGCAATGGAAGAATAATCTGGATTCTTATTTGGTTGATCAATGGAAGGAGAAATTAGATGGTTGTCAAAGTAAGGAAATATCTTCCCAAAAATTGTTTGATAAGATTGTGACTAATTTAAGGGATAGGGGACCTGATTTTAAACGGTTCTTTGTTATGTATGTCATGGTTACCTATTATGCCTCCACTCCTCACAGGCAAGTAGATTGGAGCTTAGTTAAGCCTTTGAATGATGTTGATGCAATAGGATCTTTGGAGTGGTGTGGTTGGGTGTTAAAAAAGCTTAGGAAAAATGTGGAAAGGGCACAAAACAAGGAATTGAAATACATTCTTGTTTGCATTTCTATTTTGGAATTAGCATTTTATCATAGGTTTAGTATGAGGGGAGTTTGGCCCTCTAAAGAATTACCTTTAGTACAACACTAGACCTATGATATGTTGAAAGAGAGAGCTAAACCTGAATTGAAAGCGAGATCTATGGGCCTTGGGGAGATTGATTCAACTACATACCCAATTACTTCAAAGAAGATGGAGAGGAACATTATTTAATTTCAACAATGAAATGTACTACAACAAGATTATTTGTCTATCCCTTTGCCCCAAGGATACTAGATGCTTAGCGATGAGGAGATTCATAATGAATCAAAAGATGTAAGTTTACTTTGAATTTACTAGTACCGTTATGTTTTAAGACTTATAAGACTTTTAATGTTTCGTTCTAAGAGTTTCATGCTACTTATTGCAAACAGTTTTAAGTTCATTTTTACTAATTTAAGTTTAATGTTCTGTCTTATAATTATTGTTACTTTTCTAACAGTTTTCATTTTTACTGATTAATGTTCATTGTTGCAAACAGTTTTAAGTTCATTTGTTTTTGTCAAACGTTTAATGTTACCTTTTAACAGTTTTATGTTACTGATCTAGAATTTATTATTTCTTTCTGACTGTTTAATAATACTGTTTATCAGGAAATTGTTGAGGAATTGATCCAAATATGGGGATGGTTAATCCAAGAAGCCACTTAATACCTTCAAGATTGATGCCAAGAACACTCTTGACACACAAATAACAAGCAAACCTTCTGTTTTGTATGAAAATAGAAGGGTGACAAGAACAATTCCTTGGAATGGTTCTATGTCGTGGATGGAGACAATGAACCTTCACTCAGTCCCTGGCCTCCTCCTCACACTCAAGTTAGGGTTCACTCTCTTAACTCTCGTGGAAATGACTGAATACTTTCCTTGCTTCACTCACAAAGATAATACTCAGGATTGTAACTACTCTCAATTACTTAGAATGAAATTCTCATTAATCAAAACTGAATCCTGATACTATAATGATGCCCCCTATATATAGAGCTTCTAACGGTTAGTTGGGGTGTTTAACAAACATAACTAACCCCGTGCCTAACTATTAAAACGCGTGCAATACATGAAGATTAAAACAGAACATAAAAATAGCCTAAGTATTCTGAAATCAGCCTTTATCCAAAAACTGACGAGCACATGACCTTGCTGCTGCTCTTGTGGGCTCTGTGAGGACTCCCCGTATTATCTTTGAGTCTTGGCTTCTTATTTCATGTATGAAGATGCCATTCTCTGAATTTCCTCGCTCATACATGCACCAAGCTAGGCTCTTCATGACTCGCAAGGTAGGCTGCCAGGCCGATTGATACTCTGCTTGTTCTGTTGTTTGTATGCACAGAATCAGCCTTCTGTTCTGTCTGATATTAATTGGAAGGCTTCCCTTTGTTTCTTCTTGATCTTGCCATGCTTCCATGTTCATGATTAGCCTATCTTGAAGATGATCTTCCTTGATTTTCAAGAAAAAGCCAGCAAGTTCAGTGGGTTCAATACGCTTGGTAAGTGTTCTGATACAATTATGCTCTTCTTACTTTGTCTTAGCTTGTAGACTATCAATAATAGTATCAATCCCTCCTTTAAACAGAATTGTCCTCAATTCTACGTTGCCTTCATGCTTTCTTATGTTGTCAAAGGTGGAAGCTGTTGAGAAATTTCATGGCTACTCAGCAAGTTCACATGCTTCAATATTAAGGTTCCTTTTTGTAGCTCCTCATACTTGATTTTTTCATTTGTTGTGCCACTGCATGGTTCCTTTGCTCCGGTGCAAATCTCTCTGTTTATGCTTTGTACTTGTAGCATCCCTACAGCTTGTTGTTTAACATCCGTATGGTACCTACAACAAAAAGAAATGTCAACAATTGTGTCTTCCATGAAATAAAAGCCATTTACATCACAGCATGTAATTGCACTTTCTTGATGCAGTTTGTTCCATTTAATAACATCATCAAGCAAGGATGTAGGAAAATCCAAATCTAATGCCTTATCTTCTAATGATTTTAGGGCTGTGGACTGTTGTTGGTTTTGATTCTCACGAGTTTTCTTTGTGAGCAGATGCACAGGTGCTCTTTCTCCCTTACTTTTTTTCAGAACATAGTTTGCCCTGTTCTGTTTTGTAGTGGTAGCAATGGTCTTACATGGGGGTAAGGGTATAAGTTCTTTCATTTTCCCATTATGTTTGATAGTATAAACGTTGGTAAACCCGTTATGTATGGAGTGTTTAGCGTGCTGCCAGGGTCTTCCCAATAGTATATGACACACATTCATATCTAATACATCACATAACATTTCATCATTGTAAGAACCTATTGAGAAGCTAACTAAGCATTGTTTCTTTACGAAGCCTTCAGCCTTATTGTCTAACCAGCGTAGCTTGTATGGATTAGGGTGGTCAATAGTGTTCAATTTCAAATCCTGCACCAGCTGATTGCTCACGCAATTAGTCTCGCTTCCTCCATCAATCATGAGGTTGCATACTTGATCCTATACTCTATATTTGGTTTGGAACACACTCTCCCTTTGATCTACCTATTTTCCTTTTGGTGTGGCATGGAAGTTTCTCCGTATGAGCAGGTGGTAGCTACCTTCCTCTGGATATATTCGTTCAATGGTTTCTCCTTCTGACTCACTGCTCTCAGTGTCTCCTGGCTTCGTTCTTTGAAGTGTGCCCAGGTTAGTCAGTATGTATGAGCCCTCTGATTCATCTGCAGGTGTAGGTGGCAAAATAACCTCCTCTTCCCCTTCCTTGGCCACTAGCATAGCCCTTAGTCCTCTCTCCCTGCTGTGTATCTCAGTCCACTCAATATTTGTGAAAGCTCATGCATTAGGACACTTATTTCTTTAGTGTCCATGGCCATGACACTTGAAACACATCACATCCTTCATAGGCACACTGATTCTATCCTTTGTTTTGCTAGATACTGCTGGATTGGTGTTTTTGTTTGATGAGTTGGTGCCTACTCCCATTGTTGTGGTATTACCTACTGTGTTCAATTTAGGTAGTATGAGTGCAGATGGCTGTGTACAGGTAGTCCCTTTCTTAGAATATTTTTCATATGTTAGTGCACTGTCACAGGCTATGTCGAGGGTCAAATGTTGCATCACTTCGAGCTTCTTCCTCAAATCCTCTCTCAAGCCGCCTATGAACTTGCCTACCTTCATCTCCTCTGGTTCATTAACATCACAAAGAACAGATAATCTTTCCCACTCTTGTATATAATCAGCTACGGTTCTACTTCCTTGCTGGAGTGTACTCCATTGCACAAAGAGGTGTTGTCTATAGGATAAGGGCACGTATATCTTCCTGAGGTGTTTCTTCAGCTTAGCCCAAGTTTTAATCTTCTCCCTGTTATCCCTCCTTCTTTGTTTCTGAACCCCTTCAACCCATATTGCTGCTAGCTTAGTAATCTTGATCTTAGCTAGCTTGTACTGCTGTTCTTCAGGGGTCTCTTTGAATTCAAAATACCTTTCTAATCTAGCCTCCCATTCCAAGTAATCCTCAGGGTTGTGTGTTGTTCCCCTAAAGTCAGAAACATCTAATCTAAGGGTTTTGTCCTATGTGGTTCTTTCATGGTTGTGAGCAGGTACTACCCTTTCTTGTTGATTCATCTCAATCCTAGTCACTGCATGCGTGAGTTGTTGGATTGCAAGAGCCATTTCAGTAAATCTCTCTTCCATATTCATGATATTCTCAATACCCAGATGCAAGAATCTTTCAGCCAACAAGTTTTGAGAAACAAAAATGAATATACAAATGCAAAACCCTAATTTTTCGAAACAAATTACGTGAATTAAACAGTTATGATCAATTTTTCTTAAAGCAATCGTAATATTCACTGTTTTACAACAAATTCTTATCCAATTCCTATCAGATATTACATCCACAACAAACAAAGAATCGAATTACAAGAATCAAAATCGCATTTATCAGTTTTCGCAGCAAAGACTATTGTTCAAATGTTTAAAGCACATTTGTCATCAGATTTCAACAAGTATTCAGTCAGGACATACAAGAATTGAATGCAAATGAATTAGTGAACAAAATTTAATATGTATAATGACTCAGAACAGATTTTCAGAAATCAAATTGATGCACATTCAATCATGCGATAATCAGATTTTTCAGAAATTTTCATTCCACAATCAAATGCATATAATGACAAGATATAATGCGTATTAGTTAATCACAAATGAGTGTTAAACAAAGAAAGATCGAATTATGAAATTATAAGATTGAATTCGTACCTGGATTCGTGAAAATTGAAAAAAAAATGCACAATACCTGATCCTTCTGCTCTTACCAGAACGTACGAATGACCTTTTATACCTGATTTTCTCGACTTCTTTTGATCGTGTCCCTTCTCAGAACATAGCTCTGATACCAATTGATCCAAATATGGGGATGGTTGATCCAAGAAGCCACTTAATACCTTCAAGATTGATGCCAAGAACACTCTTGACACACAAAGAACAAGCAAACCTTCTGTTTTGTATGAAAACAGAAGGGTGACAAGAACAATTAATTCTCGTGGATGGAGACAATGAACCTTCACTCAGTCCCTGGCCTCCTCCTCTCACTCAAGTTAGGATTCACTCTCTTAATTCTCGTGGAAATGATTGAATACTTTCCTTGCTTCATTCACAAAGATAATACTCAGGATTGTAATTACTCTTAATTACTTAGAATGAAATTCTCATTAATCAAAACTGAATCCTGATACAATGATGATGCCCCCTATATATAGAGCTTCTAACGGCTAGTTGAGGTGTTTAACAAACATAACTAACACCGTGCCTAAATATTTAAACGCGTGCAATACATGAAGATTAAAACAGAACATAAAAATAGCCTAAGTATTCTGAAATCAACCTTTATCGCAAAACTGACGAGCACATGACCTTGCAGCTGCTCTTGTGGGCTCTGTGAGGACTCTCTGTATTATCTTTGAGTATTGGCTTCTTATTTCATGTATGAAGATGCCATTCTCTTAATTTCCTCGCTCATACATGCACCAGGCTAGGCTCTTCATGACTCGCAAGGTAGGCTGCCAGGCAGATTGATACTCGGCTTGTTCTGTTGTTTGTATGCACAGAATCAGCCTTCTGTTCTGTCTGATATTTATTGGAAGGCTTCCCTTTGTTTCTTCTTGATCTTGCCATGCTTCCATGTTCATGATTAGCCTATCTTGAAGATGATCTTCCTTGATTTTCAAGAAAAAGCCAGCAAGTTCAGTGGGTTCAATAGGCTTGGCAAGTGTTTTGATACTATTATGCTCTTCTTGCTTTGTCTTAGCTTGTAGACTATCCATAATTGTATCATGAATTAACCAAAATTAAGAGGAATATGGATATTGTTACTCAATATCATATGAACAACTTCAAGAGACTGAAATCAATGGCTACTCAAGCCACAACCTCAACTGGGTAGTAAAAGCGGAAAGACTCTCTATCGCCAACTATTTTACAGTGGCTTTCTAAACCTAATGTTTGGAAGGAAATTGATGCTATAGTTGACAAACTCATAGATGTTAGGACAAGAGCTTCTAACATTGAGTTTCCATTCATTTGATTTAGGTTTAGAAGAATTTGAGAATATTAATGTTGGGTAAGCGAAGATGAAACCGAATGTTGATAAAGTGAAAAAGAAGAGGAAATGATGAATTAAAGAAATTGAAATGTTGTGTTAAAAAAACTCATTTGGTTAATACTTTTGTTATGATGTAGTTTTCAAAGATGGTTTTTGGAATGACTTAGTTAACTTTGGGAAGATACATTGAAATTATGTATTTGAAAACAGTATATGGTACACAAGTAACTGTTTTATGAAGTTTTAGCAACATATAAGTTGCAAAAAGTATCATTTATGCATCTTATATATTATTCTTAGTGTTTCATTTAATTTATGTTATATTAAATACGTTGTGGATGATACTTTCGTCATGACTTAGTTACTTTTTGGGATGTTAGTTTGAAAGGATGTAGTTAGAAAACAATGTATGCTAAACAAGTATAATTATTTTATGAAGTTTAGCAACATTTAACTTGCAAAAAGTATCATTTATGCATCTTATATATGGTTCTTAGAAATTTAATAGTAGTAGTGTTTACTTATACTTCATTCATCATTCATTAGATTACATAAATATTTCATAATATTCATACTAAAAAAAAACCATGATGTTCAATTACATTTTCATAATGTTCATAGCCATAGTAACATCTATGAGTATTCATAATTATATGCTTTTAGTAAAAAGAAACATATTTGTAGTAGAAATACCAAAGTTAGCTTCAATTACATTAATAACCAAGTTAGCTCCAATCATAAAAACAACAATTTTAACAACAAGCACAAAAATTACAGTCTAATCAATTTTGATCTTGTAGTCTGCAGTAACATCTTCTTCTTCAACAGCAACACAAAATGTTGATTAAGTGTACCTAATCAAAGTTCAAAAGAACAAATTTTAATAGAATACAAAAAATATTAAGGTTATCAAAATAATTATAATTAATAAATGAAAAAGCTTACCAAAAAGATAATAAAATACCCTAAAAGTCATGACTTGTTTGATCTTGTAGTCCTTTTGCTGCTTGTATCAATTCATAAAAAAGGAGTTGAATAATATAAATAAAAATAATAATAAACTTTGCTAAGAAACAAGTTTAAAAATACAAGAAACACTTACTTTTTGTTCTTGTCTGGGCATGTACGACTATTATGACCGGCAATCTTTCCACACGTTTACAACGCTTCGGAATTATAGACCTATGAGCCTCTTTCTCATTAGTATCACTTTCCTTTCTAGTGCCCTTATTTGAATTTTCGGATGCTAATAACTTCGGGTGCTTTACAACCAACGAAATTCTCAAAATCTTGATCTTTTGTTTGTTCCACTAAACTGTTTTTCTTTTCTAAAACTTCACTTGAATAGACTTTTAATTTCTCCAATAAATCTTGAAGATCTTCTAAACTACTTTCAGCCAAAACCAACACAACTATGAACTTCGTTCCAAACATCCCCTAATATCCTTTGTTTTGGATCATCAATAATAGAATCAAGTAATTGTACTCCAATAACATCATATATAGGAGTTTTTAAAGCAAGCTTAGTCCACCTACTTAAAATGTGTTGCTTAGACAATTTATTAACACCCTCAGTAATTAAAACCCAAAGAGAATGCCTACATAAAATTCCAACACGTCTAAACATCTTACATGAGTAATCCACCTCAAGTGTTTTTGGATCAAAGACAACGTTAAAAACCCTTTTATTATCCAAATAAATCACTGAAAAACAATCTTTGCCATTATCTGAAACAGTCGTATTATTAGGAGATTTCATTAGTCGTTTTTAGCGCCTAATTTTTCTTATATATTTGTTCGTTACTAATTATAATTTAATTAGTGATGGTAGTAATTTGAAAATTCTCTACAATGATTAGAAACTTGTTAATTCGTAACGCGATTATGAATCATAACAAGTAACGTAAACTTTGGAGGTAAAACTTAAAGTTGAGCAACTACCCATAACAGTTCGAAAAAAAATTTTAATTATTACCCAAGCATATTATATAACCATGATGGGAGTAAATTAAATATTTCTCACATATACAAGTGATTTTTAAACATGAAGTACAAGTTACATAATTTGTTACATGTACAACAATTTTTACCCAAACTTTAAACTATGTTAGATAAACCTTTCTTATACCATAATAGACCAAATTGCGGACAAAAAGCACTCCAAATCAGCCCCAAACAGCACCTAATATGGCTGTCCCAAATCCCCTTAGTAGCTCCTTGTTCACATACACACTCAAGCCAATCACACTACCCAAAACCCCTTTTGTTCTACCCAAAGCTTGTGCATCATTACAAGCATGCAAGAGGCAAATATTTGAAGCAAAAACACTCCATTTTCTGAATAATTATTCAGCCATAAACCCCAACACATTGCTCCCAAGTTCATCCATGAACAAACACTAGAATCCTTCAAACTTTCAATAACTAGAACACCTTCTTTTCTCATCAAATCTCCTTCAAAAACCCATCTAAAACTTCTGAAAATTTATTTTTATAAACTCAAATCTCCCATAAAAATAATCTTCATCTTAAGAGCTTTCCATAGACACCAAACTTGAAGAAATCCACCAAGTATAGAGTAAGTTATGTTCATTTCCTTATTCCACTAGTTTTTGTTAAAACTTGTTCATGTAAAACATTTTTTTACATGAATCTTTCTATAAACTAAGATCATTATAAAATGAATATTTTATCTCTAAACTAAGAAAATCATCACTTATAAATCTATAAAAATAGGCCATAATAGAAAGTAAGAAGATGTATTTCCACAAACATATAAATTTTGTTACTTAAAGGATTCAAGTAAAATTATGAGACTTAACTAAGTATGTTGCTCAACATAATAAGTATACTCCAAATACGTTAAAATCATCACAAGTATTAGTCTAACCACTCTAACCAGGAATAGTTAAGTGCATGTTGGAAATCCAAAATTATTATTGATTTTTGGATGAATGCAATATGTTTAGTTGAAGAGTTGGAGTTGAGAATTGAAGGGCAAGGAACCGAAGTTAGAACCACTTCTAAAAACGCGTAGGAGCTTACGTGGGAGCTTACGGAATAATTATATAGGCTTGGAGTCGAGGTATGTCACATGGGGTGAATTTTTTTAAAAGGATTTAAGAATAAGTTGGGAAAGTTTATGTATAAACTTGTTTTTTTAAAAAAAAAATAAATTCCCAAAGAGAAGTTCTTAAATCTTGAAAAATGATGTCAAAATGATAAATTTGAGTTTGAAATAATTTATTACATGTATTATTATTGTGGGCATCATGCATGTTGATTTTATAAATTATTGTATGTTTAAAGGCATGTCTAACACTACTTTGTGAAAGTTATTGTGATGGAAATGATTATATGAATTTGAAAATATTTGAAATTCATTTTAAAAGAAATTTTCAGTAGCTATATGTTAAGAAAATTTCTTGGATACCTTTTGTTGAGATTATTCGTTAAATTGATATTTTAATGGATTTTAAGGTGTTAAATACTCTTATTATAAAACATGGTATTAGATGAACTCTTCATCATCAAAAATAATTAATAAAAACATATTATAATGTCTCCAACAAGATTTGGCCAGAATATATTTAGTTTGGAATTTTATTATGATTTTTGAATAATCGTTAAATTGTTTAACGTTAACTTGTAAAATGGTAAAATATAAAATAATTACCAAACAAAGACATATAGACTTGCAATTTTTATCACATACTCATGTAGACAGTAGGTAAAATTGGTAAACGTTTGGGAAGGTTTCGTTCACATTTAAGGACCTTAATAATTTTTACTCGGTTATTAATAATCGGTATGTTTGAAAACGGTAAAATATAAAATAAATACTAAATGACGTCTTTTGAACATCAAAATTTTATGAGACACTTATATAAACAGTAAATACATGTTCAAAAATTTATTTGGATTTTCGTGACCATATATGGACTTAAATAAATTTTATTCATTTTATCGGTAAAATAACAATATTAATTATTAAAAATACCCCAAATGATTTTTAATGGTTATTTAAAAGTTTATACCCCTTGAAATAGTTTCTGGAATATCATTTAATTTTTATAATATTTTATTCGGACTCAAATAATTTGAAACCTATTTTGTTCTATTTATCTATAAAATGTCTATACAAAATAATAAAACATCATACATGATTTTTATAAGTTTAAATGGCCTAATAAACATGTTAAATGACTTCTGGAACTTTGGTATAATTTTACAAAATAAATTATTAATTATTTACTAATTTATCAAATTAATAGAAAATGTTTATTTATTAAAAAGTGTAATATTGTTAATTAAATTTGGGTAAAAATAGATCTATATCAAAAATTTATACTTATATTAATAACCTACTACCTCATATTATAAAATAATTTTAAATTAGATGGTTTATAAATTTTACGGATTTAAGACACCATTTAAATAAGGGTAAATACCCAAATTGTCGAAAATAATTGTAAAATCGTTATAAATTCGCATAACCGATTATAATCTGATGGGACAACTTTAAATTCATTTTAAATAAGGTATTATAATGACTTGATTAATTTGGGCCTTGTTGGAGAATTAATATGTACTTTGTAAATCAATTATCGATTTTATTACCGACAAAACTATCTTGTATTTAAGAAAATAGTTTCTCATGAAATCTTTTGTCGTAATGATTTTATAGACTTATGAATTATATTCTAGTTGTTTTGAATGAATTTCAAAACCCTTTTAAGTTATATTTACTTTAAGAAGGATTGAAACGAAACATTTTAGTGGTTTCCTAAAAAAAAATCGTATTGAACTTCAATCACTTTTTATTACGATGCATTTCCATACATGCTAGTGATGCCCCAATATAATACAACGGTTATGTTTACTGATATGATTATGCTAAGCATGTTTTACCCATGTAGAAAATATTATGATTTGATTTTGCTAAGTTGCAAATAAAGTATGTTTGCTATGTGCAAATAAAAGATGTTTATCATATGGAAAAAGTTAATATTTTTGACTTTCAAATGCTATTAAATTACAAGATATATATTATGTACAAAAAATGTTTTAGCCTAAATGGCGGGTACATATGCCACAGCAAATGTTGTGTGCATGATTAAACGGCTCACCAATGCTGAGCGCGTATTGTTCACAATACCATTGTGTTACACTTGCCGGACATGTCGCGGACAGTAGACCGACTACCAAACGAGTCACAGGATGACTCACAGAGTACCCATGTAAACTTATGATATGAGTTTGAAAGTGATTTGGATCCATTGAGATCTTATGATTTATGATGAAAAATGAGAATTTGAAATGACTATAGAGCCATTGAACTGGATTTGAATCATAATATGATTTATCAAATGAAAAAGCATATTTCAAAATGAATTTACAAAAAAAAAAAAAAGGGTTTCAATAACTTGTTTGACGGACACCAGTGTGTTTATACTCAGCCTTTTTGCTGATACTATGCTTTGTATGTTTTTCCAATGGTTTTGTTTTTAGAGTAAAACCCTATGGCACCTCGACGGAGAATGGATATGCGAGCGGAAGATGAACCTGAGTTGGAGTATGACTCCCCTTTTGTTTAGATCTCGTTATTTTATTTGAGAGACTATTAGTTTAGATTTAGACTAATTTAAGGATGTAATTTGAACTTTGGACTTATTTCGATTTGGTTGTAATTTTCCTATATTTTGGACAGTTAAGACTTCCGTTATATTGCGTTGGTTTGGTTCAAGTATTATACTTGGATATTGGTTTGACCTTTAACTAACCCCTTAATTGTGTTGGCAAAAGTAAGCTTCCGCTTGATTAATACTAAATTCCAGTTAGTGTTTGCCTTCATAATTCTAGGCGGTACATTATCAACATGATGTACGTCCAACCCACATTCAAAACAAGCAGCACAAACATCAGCTTGAAAATCATAAAAAGCAGCAAGATTATATATAAAAGTAGCATGTTTTTTCAACATTAATGGTGTCCTAAGTGGTGGAGTAAACAACTTATCCTTACTTTCAAATATTTCCAATTTATGACGTTGGGCATTCATTGCGCTTTGAAATCGCATTTGGAGCTCGACTAAAGTGAGAAATTTATTTACAAAAAATTTAAAAAGTTATTCTCACTTTCTGACCTTGATGTAGTCCTAAACAAACCACCCATACAAATAGATCTAAAATAAGCAGGAACCCACATTTCCCTGATATTATACATTGTTGACAACCAAACATTTTCATCCAAATTATGGACCTTATAATCAAATAGCAGTTTTGACCACTCAGATTCAAATTCATGTGGCTCGTTGTCCCTATTGTACACCAAAACATTAATCCGTTTAAGAAAGATTTCATCACTATGCAATTCAACAGACACTTTATCCTTCAACTTTTCATTATGTGCCATACACAAAATTTATGAATAGACTTTGGAAAAACTATGGCAAAGCAATCTTAATAGCAGGGTCTTGATTAGTAATGATAAAATACGATTGTTTCTCCCTCCCATAGCATTGAAAAAAGTCTGAAAAAACCACGTATATGACGCAACATCCTCCTTACTAATTAAACCAATGACAAATGTAACACACCGCTTATGATTATCTACACTCGTAAATGGCACAAATACTAAATTATACTTATTAGTGCTATATGTAGCATCTATAGATATAGAGTCCCCGAAAACAACATAATTTCTTCTACATCTACTATCAGCCCATAGTGCCAAGCATAGTGATTAGGAGTCCTCAACATCAAAGTCAAAGAAAAAGCTAGGGTAATTTTGTTTTCTCCTAAGAAACATTTCAACAAACATTTTACCATTACCATCATTAATATACCCTTTTAAATCCCTATAAAATTTCTTAAATCATCTAGGGTTGAACCAATGCTCATGTAGCTACCTGCTTGCTCTTTCCACATTCTAAATGAACTAGTAGGATCTTGATTCTACTTTAAATTATCATAAATAAACATTTGTTTTCCAATGTGCATGTCAGATGATCCTTTCATATGCAATCCAGTAGTAGGAGATGCAAAACCATGGTTAATACCTTCTACAAACTTAAAAACAACATATTTTTCGTCTTTAGTCCTACGAAAACTAATTATAACAGGACAATTCACACGAGAATATAAACGTTTTCTCGTAGTATTAGATTTCAAATTTATTTGCCCTTGTCCATTACAAACACAATACTTAATCATAATAACACCATTAGACTTTTTCTCCCCAAAACATCTAACTTCAAAACCACAAACAGTTGCATAATTCTTATAAAAGCATAAACCATCATCTAATGTATCAAACATCATATTTATTTCAGGAAGTAAGTTAGCTTCAAAGTGAGGGATTACTGTTTTAGGTTCCCCACAAAGGGCTAAACATGAATCAGATATTGGCTTAGGTGTAGATGAACTAGCATTATCTACAACTAATTCATCAATTTCTTCTAACTGAACTAGAAAAAGAGAATTACACTATTTTTCAATAAAAAAAACTCTTATATTTTAAAAAATAACACTAATAAAGAAAAATGTAAAACATTTAAACAATTCGCAACAGTCATTGTAAATTGAAGCATAAAAGAGAAACCTTAAAAATGATAATACTTTTTTGAATAAAAAGAAACAATTATATATCAAAAAGCAACACTGAAAAAAAAAAATTATACCAAACAAAGTACTTATAACATGACTTAAATTCGCTACTGGAAAATTGAACAACCCTAGAAAAAAAAAAGGTTTAAACTTTTAAAAAATGCAAGAAATAATAAGAGTAGACGAGAACTTTTAATAGATGAAACAAATTTTTTCTTTGAAACAGTAAAATCGCTACTGTGTTCTTTAACATCCTGTAGAATAAAAATAAAGTTAGTTATTATCAATTGATTAAAGAAGAACAAGAATTTAAGAATTGGTTCTTGCCTTTTTTGTTGATTTGTAGTCAAGTTTTCGGAGTTCTTGCAATGATGAGAAGTGATGATTCACGAAGAGAGAAAAATCCAGGAAAAGAGAGAAAGAATTATGGAAGAGAGAGAAGTGAAATTAGAGTAAAAAAACCTTAAAATCTGAAAGTCACGAAATTACAATTATGCCATTAATGACCGTGTGAATCACAGCCGTTAACATGATATAGCAATGGGTCTTACGTGTAAAGGGTCTTGTACCCATGACTCAAAATTTCCTTGCCACACTACATGAAACAGTGGAAGTCCATAGAAAAATGATTGCTAATTGTCCAAGGTGAGATGCAAAAATATTCAGATAAAGACGTTCTTTAGTAATATCATCATGGCTTTCGAAGTCATATGCGGTAGCAATACCAAACCAAATACGACGAGTAGTGGGGTCCTGAGCTAAGCCTTGGCTAAACCTTGGAAATATTAATGCCATAATGCCTTTCAAGTCCTCCTAGCCATTATCCTACTGCAATAATTCTTGCTAAGAAGAACGCCCATGTTGTGGCAATTCCACCCAGAAGGTAATGGGTTACTCCTACAGTGCGTCCTTGTACAATGCTCAAGGCTCTAGGCTGAGTAGCACGAGCAACTTTTAATTTATTATGAGCCCAAACGATGGATTCAATAAGTTCTTGCCAATAACCACGAACCGCTAAATAAAAACATTAAACTAAACGCCCATATAAAATGAGCACCTAGGAAAAAGAGATCATATGAAGATAATGAAGAACCATAAGATAGAATTACCTGAGATGCCTGTGCCCATAAGAAATCCCAAAGCCACCCATTAATAGTAATAGAACTTTGCGCAAAGTTTCCTCCAGTGATATGAGTTACCACCCCTTGATCACTTATACTACCCCAAACATATGATTGCATTTTTCAGCTGAAATGGAATATTACTACCGAAATTGAGTTGTACATCCAGAGTAGCCCCAAGAATACATGATCCCAGGCAGATACTTGGCATGTTCCCCTTCTTCCAGGTCCAGCACAAGCGAAGAGAAATCCAAGATTTGCTTTATCTGGTATTAAACGAGAGCTACGAGCAATTAAAACGCCATTTAGAAGAATTAGTACCGTCACATGAATTGTAAAATCATGAACGTGGTGGACCAAAAAATCTGCAGTTCCTAACGGAATGGCTAACAAAGCTACTTTGCCACCTACCGCTACTAAATTCCTACCCCCCCCCCCCCCAAGTCAAACTGGTACTTGTTGTTGCACCCGGAGCCGTTGCACTAGGCGCTAAAACATGGGTGTTTTGCATCCATTGAGCGAAGACGGGATGTAATTGTATAGCAGTTCTGAAAACGTATATATATATATATATATATATATATATATATATATATATATATATATATATATATATATATATATATATATATATATATATATATATATATATATATATATATATATATATATATATATATATATATATATATATATATATATATATATATATATATATATATATATATATATATATATATATATATATATATATATATATATATATATATATATATATATATATATATATATTGTTGACTCAATTAGGAACGGGAACAGCAACAAGAGGGGGGGTGAATTGTTGTTGTTGCTAGTTTAAGCGTTTATGCCCTGTTTTTGCGGAATTGAGTAAATTAAATAAAGCTTAAACTTAGAGCAAAATAATAAAAGAGAAACACACAGTTTTTACGTGGAAACCTTCTGGGCCTAAATAGAAGGAAAAACCACGACCCCTTGGGATTTCTAAAAACTCCACTATGTTTAAGGCAATTAGTTACAATTACAATAAACACCTTACTTCACTCGAAGCGAATCTACTTGGCCAACTCTTCTCTCTCAAATTGCTTTACTCTAAACTCCTCAATAGCTTCACTCAAAGCTATTAAATTCCCCCCCTTAGACTCACCAAAGTCTAATTACAAGTTCTCACAGAAACCCTTACAAAAGGAATGAAATTCTCTAAAATAAATCAATGAGTTGCACAAGAAAATATTATGAATTAATTGGCAATTTCAAAAGCAAAATATTTCTTGTAGAATTTCCAAAAATAATCGCATGAAAAAAGTTTATACGTTTTTTCTCTCAATGCATGCGCTAAGGAACAGCCGAGTTCATTAGCTATTTATAAAAAATAAAATCTCTAAAAATAGAGAAATATTCCAATCCATTATTCCCTATCAAAACATCATGGGAAAAATGTGGATTACACTATCAAACGGTTATTTCCATAAGCCTTGAATAAATCAAACATACGGTTAAAGCAATAATAACCGCTGTTTCCTAATAATAACCGTTGTTCCCTAATAATAACCGTTGTTCCCTTAAGCAACAGTTTCTTCAGCAGTTCCTGTTCCAGTACTAACTGCTGGAACGTTTTTGCTATTTTTAGAAACGGTTATACTTAATAAAACTAGACATGATAATCTATTATCAAAAGTAAAGACCGGTTAAAAATAATAGCTAAGACCCATTCAACAACCACTATTTCTATTTTTAGCAAATCCAATATTTACTAAAAATAGATCCTAAAATAAAGGATCTTTATTTGGAAATTCATACGAAAAGAAATTTTTAGAAAACTTTTTGCCAATTAACTATAATAAATAAATGCAACAAATTAATTTAAATACATTAACTAAAAAATAAAAATCAGAATTTATTAGTTAACGTAGGCTGACTTTGGTTTGGGAACAGTGCGCTGTTTCCAGAATCCATTTTTGCTAGAACATCCAACTTAGGAACAGTAGACCTGCTGTCTCCATTTTACATCCCAAGTGATAACATCTTCTAACATCTCTTGAATCCTTTTGACACGTATATTCCCACGAACAAAGCCATAGGTACTATCAACGATCATAACTATAATCGGATATCGACCTGCACACAATCTCTAAACACATATTTGCTTAAGTGTAGTCATCATCAAAACTCAAGAGGTCCAACAAATTCCCCCTTTTTGATGTTGACAAACTTTTAAACAAACTTAAACACAATAGAGTAAACCAATGTTGAAGAGCATGTTAGAGATCAAAATAACTCTTCTTAACTTAGTAAATATAATTCACCAAGCATATCTTGAATCAAATTACTCTAAAAATAAACATAACAAGAACTCATACAATTTCAGCATAAAACTTAAACAATGATGTAAAATGATTAGAGCTTAAATAAAAAACTTAAAAACAGAACAGATACATCCAAAACAAGTTCAAAACAAGCATCATGTATAATCAAATCATAATCAGAGCTTCAATGTATAAACAAAAGGTGTTAACTATATACTAACAATAGATGAGCTATATTTTTACAATCAGAGCCTAAGCTATATTTTGACAATCAGAGCAGAGCAAAATCAGCAAGCAATAAACAATCATCAGCAGCACACAGCCAAACAGCCTTAGATCAGAGATCATGAAGCATAACCTTAATCCTAAAGTCCAACATAATAGATATTATCAGAGCTAAGCATACTCAAGCATTATTTAAGTTTGTGTCAAATATTCCCCCTTTTGAAATCATTCAAAAAGAATTGGAGCAATCAAACTACAACACTAAGCATATAGACATAGTCAAAGAGAGAATAAGGATGCACAAAGTAAAAAGCAGTAACAATGAATGCAAACAAGATCAGCTATGATCAATCGTCACAGATAGTTAGTAGCATAAAAGAAATTGTTTAACATATTATCATTGTTAAAGGATGTACCCCAGCTGGTACCAAAAAAAAATATAAAAAGATTGTTTGATAATAGAGATGGTTGCAACAAAAAAGAAAAGATATCAGGAAGAACTAGGATGCAGGAGCTTCATCATCTATGTATTCTGTTTCCACCTCCACTGTGTCAAGCTTGGCCCCCAAACGTGCTTCCATTTGGTCCATTTGAGCAGAGAGTGAGGCTATGGAGACACGAATTTCATCCTTAAAAACAAGAAAGCTTATCTGCAATTCTGTGAGTTTTAGGATAATGGAGGATAAAGGGGCTGTAGGAATTGTAGTGTCATCTAAACCTTGATTTTGTGATGTGTGTACTGGTGGTGGTGATGATGGTATAGGTGACTGTGGTGGTGAAGATGGTTGTATTGGTGACTGTGTGGCAGGTTTAGGTGAGGAAGGATGGCTTGGTTCAGCTGTTGTGTATGAGGCTGAGTCATCATCAATAATAACAACAGGTTTCTTTCCTTTGGAAGCTAGCCTACGACTCTTCCTAAGGTTTGAACCAGGTAAGGAACTCTCCTCATCTTTTTCTTCTTCTTCCTCCACAGCATCCTTCACAGGTTCCTTCTCAACTTCCCCCTTACAAGAATTTTCCTCCTGTTCCTCCTCAGAATGCTCCTCTGCCTTCTCAGTGGCAGAGGGAACAGGCTCCTGTTCCTCCTTATTTACTTCCTCCTCCTTAACATTTTCTTTATTTTCTTCTTCATTTGTGCCCTCAGATTGTTCAGAGATATTCTCAAGGGTCCCTTTTTCATTTAATCTAAGATGCAAGTTGTTCAAACACTTAACACCTACTTTGTTATTTGGACCCATGGGATAATTTGGACCATCAAGAGGAACACCCAACTTCATAAATATCCATGTTAACAATCCACCATATCCTAACACATTACGCTTAAAAATACAATCATTCAAGTGACAAATCATCAAAGAGGGAAAATTAATCTTGATGTTATTAGCCATACAATATATTAACGTAGCATCCCTTAAACTAACCTCACTTCTTTTAGATGTGCGAGGCAAAATAAATCGTCTTGCTATATTGTATAACAGCTTGTGCATTGGTGACAGCACATTGTGACTAACCTTTCCTCTTTTCTCTTTTATCCCTAGAAACTTCCAAACTACCTTCTCATTTATCCCAGAAAAATTGATTTTTGATCCAACAACATATATATCAAATCCAGTGGAGGGGACACCTAACCACCCTCCTAAAATCAAACTATTAAATTCAATTTTAATCCCCTTAACAACACTAGTACAAACGCCATGGTCAAAAGAAAAATTTGAAATATACTCGCGCATCAAGTTGGGGTACATTAGGTTGCAACAGTGTTCTGCCATTAAAGATTCCCAACATTGATTTTGCAAAATGGCGTGAAATTGAGGAAAGAAACTAGATTCATACCATTGTTTGTCTAGCCCGAAACCAACAATCATTTCTTTGGATATCTCCTCAACACTAACTGGAACAACAACTTTTGCCCTTTTTGAAGATGATTTCTTTACTGTAGAGTCCCTCTCTCTCTTTTTGGTTTCATGCACTCCAGAGGCAACCGGGGTTTCCTGTTGCTTTCTTGATGAGGACTCAGTTTCGGTAATGAGAGGTGTTGGATGGATGATTTGTAGAGGTTTGGGTTGCTTCATTTTTGGTTTTTGATTCTTAGTTTTCATGGTGATTTGAAGAATTAAGAAAAGGAGAAAGCAAGAATGGATTGATGAAATGCAATTGAAGGTGGTTCTGAAATGCAGTGAGTTGAAGACGGTTTTGAGAGTGAAATTGAAGATGAAATGATGGATTTGCCGTGAGAGAGTGGCTTTAATAAGTATGAGGTGACGGTTACTTTAATGAATTTTGGTGCTTCATTGTTCTTATTTAGGTATATGGACACAGAAAGTGAAATGGAAACAGATGAGTTTAGTGAAAAACTAAAATGATTTAACTCCCGCTATTTTAATGGAAATTGCTGGGTAAATATATATATTAAATATTATGGAAACTTTTTATGGAAATGAAAAATAAATGAAAGTTTTATGCTACTATAATCTGAACAAATCAAACAAGCAATCATATGAGCATTCACAGTATATACTTTTAAATGGTGCGTACTTGATCCTTTCGATAATCGATTTTTCAATCAAGATTTTGTGGTTGATCGACCTTTTCAATTTTCATTCTGACTTTAAGGATCACATATGTCACTCACTTCAATGCAGCTTGATCATGCCAAGTTCTAATCTCATTTTTTCATGTTGTTCCCTTGGAAGCGGTTTAGTCATGATATCTATTATTTGCTCGTTGGTGTTTACATGCTTTAAAATAATATTTTTATTTTCAACATTATCCTTAAGAAAATGATGCCTAATGTGTATGTGTTTTACTCTTGAATGATGCACTGGATCTTTAGATATGCATATGGCACTGGTATTATCACAATAAATAGGAACACATTCAAACTTAATACCAATATCTCTTAGCTGCTGCTTTATCCATAGCATTTGGGAACAGCAAGCTGCTGCTGCTACGTATTCAGCTTCGGCAGTGGATAATGCAACAGTGTTTTGTTTCTTGGAACTCCATGAAACTAAACATGAGCCAAGGAATTGTACCATACCTGATGTACTTTTTCTATTAACTAGATCACCTGCATAATCGGCATCACTAAAACCTTTCAAATCATAAACATCACTTTTAGGATAAAATAAGGATAAGTCGTCTGTTCCCTTCAAATATCTTAGAATTCGTTTAACTGCAGTGAGATGTGATTCTTTAGGATTGGATTGAAATCTAGCACATAAACCAACACTAAAAGCAATATCGGGTCTACTAGCAGTTAGATATAGTAAAGAGCCAATCATGCCTCTATACATAGTTTGATCAACGTTTGTTCCATTTGGGTCTTCATCTAATCTAACATTTGTAGCCATAGGTGTGTTGTTGGTTTTAGCATTATTCAAGCCATATTTTTTGAGAAGTTCTTTTATATATTTTTGTTGGTGAATAAAGATACCATTAGCAGTTTGTTTAATTTGCAAACCAAGAAAGAAATTTAATTCTTCCATCATGCTCATTTCAAATTCAGTGCTCATAAGGTTGGCAAATTCTTTACACAACAGTTCATTGGTGGCTCCAAAGATAATATCATCAACATATATTTGAACAACTAAAATATCCGAACCTTTATTCTTAAAGAATAAGGTTTTGTCAATTTTGCCTCTTGCAAAGTCATTTTGAATCAAAAACTTTGATAGTCTTTCATACCATTGCCTAGGAGCTTGTTTTAAGCCATAAAGAGCTTTATCAAGCTTGTAGACATGATCGAGACAAGAGGTATTTTCAAAGCCTGGGGGTTGTTCAACAAAAACTTCTTCATCAAGAAAACCATTTAAGAAAGCACATTTCACATCCATTTGATACAATTTAAAGTTCATGAATGCAGCAAAAGAAATTAAGATTCTTATAGCCTCTAACCTTGCTACCGGAGCAAATGTCTCGGTATAATCAATACCTTCTTGTTGATAGTATCCTTTGACCACGAGCCTTGCTTTGTTTCTAACAATTATTCCATGCTCATCTAGTTTATTCCGAAATACCCATTTCAAACCAATTACCTTTTTGTCTTTCGGTTTGGGTTCCAAGTGCCAAACTATATTTCTTTCAAATTCATTTAATTCGTCTTGCATGGCCACGATCCATTCGGAATCCTTTAGAGCTTCTTCATTATTCTTGGGCTCGAGTGATGATAGGAACGCAAAGTGTGCACAAAAGTTTCTCATTTGAGATCTAGTTTGTGTTCCTTTATTCAAATCACTTATAATCAAATCAAGATCTAGTTTCCAAGGTTTGGGCACAAATTCTCTTGTGGGAACAATAGCATGTTCTGGTTCATCAGCTTGATCAACATTTTGTTCAGCTACTGGATCGTTTTGCTCTTCTGTGGGAACAGCTGTATTGGGAACAGTCTGTTGGTTCTGAAGTACCGGCTGTTCCTGATCAAGATCGTTTCTTTCTGCGTCTTTTGGGATCAGCTGTTCACCTGCTGTTCCTTGATCTTGCATTTTCATTTCTTCTTCATCATTCTCTAGATTTGCAAGACCTATATTAAAATTATTTGTATCCTGTTCACTAGACAAAAAGTTAGTTTCATCGAAAATTATGTGAACGGATTCTTCCACGCTCATTGTTCTTTTGTTATAAACTCTGTAAGCCTTACTATGTGATGAGTAGCCAAGAAATACTGCTTCATCACTTCTTTCATCAAACTTCCCTATATTTCGATTTCCATTTACATGAACAAAACATTTACATCCAAACACACCAAAATAGGAGATATTTGGTTTAACACCTTTAAGTAATTCATAGGGTGTCTTTGAAGTGATTGGTCTTATTAATACACGATTCAAAATATAACATGCAGTATTAACAGCTTCGGCCCAAAAATTTCTAGGTAGACCATTAGCAATTAACATGGTTCTAGCCATTTTCTCTAAAGTCCTATTTTTCCTTTCTACTACACCATTTTGTTGTGGTGTTCGTGGTGCCGAAAAGTTATGACTTAATCCATGTTCATTGCAATAGTTCATGAAACTTGAATTTTCGAATTCTCTTCCATGATCTGACCTTATGTGAATAATTTGATTATTGGTAGATTTTTGTATTTTGTTAGCGAAAGAAACAAACTCATTAAAAGCTTCATCTTTACTAACTAAAAATAAAATCCAAGTGAATCTACTGTAATCATCAACAATAACAAACACATATCTTTTGCCACTCCGGCTTTGTGTTCTCATAGGTCCACATAGATCCATATGTAATAATTCAAGTGGTTTAGTGGTGGTCACAATGTTCTTTGATATAAAGGATGACCTCACTTGTTTTCGTTTGGCACATGGATCACAAATTTCATCCTTAAGGAATTTTATAGCTGGTAGTCCTCTAACTAGGTCTTTTGATCTTATTGTATTAATCAATGTATAACTAGCATGACCTAGACGCTTATGCCAAAGAAGTGGGTCGTCTTCTATAACGCTTAGACACGTGAGACTGGTTTTGGGAACAGTGTCCAGGTTCACTACATAAGTGTTCCCTTTTCTGGTTCCCTCAAGAACGATGTCTCCTGTGTCATTCCTAGAAATAATGCACTTTTCAGAAGTAAAGTTCACAGAGTTACCCTTATCACAAAATTGAGAAATGCTGAGTAAGTTATGTTTCAAATTCTCGACTAAAAATACATTATCAATGGCATGGGAACATGACCTTCCAACCTTTCCTTTGGCGATTATCTCACCCTTCATATTGTCACCGAAGGTTGCTGTTCCCCCATCATAGGCTTCAAGTGGGAGAAATTTAGATTTGTCATCCGTCATGTGCTTGGAACACCCACTGTCGAGATACCATGAGCTGTTCCCCCTCACTTGGACCTGTAAAAAATTAATGGTTAGTTACAGGAACCCAGACTTTCTTGGGTTCCTTGTCGATTTTGCATGAATCATTTTTCTTATTCTGAATGTTATCTACATAGTATCTGTTGGAGACAGTATACTGTTCCTTTTTGGTGCACTGGTCCTTCAGATGACCAGTTCCTCCACAGAAGGAACAGAATCTGTCACTAGGAAGTTCAACGTAAGCTTTCTTCTTCTTGTTACTCTTAAGATAATTTAGGCCTTTTGAATTTTTACTTTTAGCATCTTGAATCCATTTGGGAGTGATTTTAATTTTCCCTTTTTCTCTTGAGTTTAATTCAAGCTTATCATCATTAATACAGTAGGATTCTAGATTCAATTTTAAATTCTAAAAATTATTGCATAAATCTTTAGAGGATGCATCATTCAATTCTTCATTTAAGCCTAATAATTTGTATTGTGATAACTCAATATTAAGAATAACATTTTCCTTTTTAATTCTCTCCATATTTTCCTTTAGAGTTATGTTTTGATCCAACAAACCGAAAAATCTGTTTTGGACATCGTATCTAGAGGTGTTTATATAGGAGATATGGTCTTTGCTTACCTTGAGCTCCTTTTCTAATTGGAGACACTTAACATTGCAATTTTCAAGTTTGGCTTGTGTCTCCTTTAGCAACTCAATTAATTTATTTTTACTTAAATTGGATGGATGGATAGAAAATGAATTAGAAGTATTTACCTGCTTTTCCTTGCCTTCGTGCGTAGCCATGAGACATAGGTTAGCTGTCTCCTCTTCTTCGGGAACAATAGTTTCATTTTCACTTTTAGTTTCTCCCCATGCAGCAATCATGGCCTTGCGAAAGTCGGTCTTGTTAAAGTTTTCTTTGTTCAAAGGTCTTCTTGAATCTCTTGTCTTTCCCTTGCCCTTATCATTCTTCCACATTGGGCATTCCTTGATGAAGTGATCGGTACTTCCACATTTGTGGCATTCAAGATTGATTTTTGTTCTTCTTTCTTTGTTGTTTCTTTGATTTGTATACCTGCTGTTCCTGAAGAATTTTTTGAATTTTCGTACCAGTAAGGCAGCCTCTTCTTCATCGCATTCTGACTCGTCCTGTTCCCCAACTGCCCGGGCCAGTCCCTTGTTTCTGGAACTGTCGACTGTTCCCAAATGTAATTCATGCGTCATTAGGGAACCAGCCAGCTCCTCTAGATTAAACTTGTAAAATCTTTGGAATCTTGTATAGCAGTAACCTTGGCCCTCCAGCGCTCATCTTGAGGAAGGCTCCTAAGAATCTTCCTTACTTGTTCATCAGTGGGAATTATTCTACCAAGAGAGACAAGTTCGTTTGTTATGTTGGTGAACCTGGTGAACATCTCTTGGATGCTTTCTCTTGGCTCCATAACAAATCTCTCGTATTTAGACATTAACAAATCAATTTTGGACCGTTTGACTTCACTTGTTCCCTCATGGGTAACAGCTAGCAGGTCCCAAATTTGCTTAGCAGATTTGCACCCCATTATTCTATTATGCTCGTTTGGTCCAGGCCCACAATGAAGTAATTTTATTGCAAGAACGTTTAATTCCATTTTTTAAAAATCTTCTTTTTCATATTCGGTTATTGGTTTGGGAACTACTTCATTGTTGGAGTTAGTAATGGTTACCTCAAAATCTCCGATTTCGATGACTCTCCACACTTGATAGTTCTCAGCCTTGATGAAGATTTCCATCCTATTTTTCCAGTATGTATAGAATTTTCCATCGAACATTGGCGGTCTTTGAGTTGAATACCCTTCTTCCATTCGCTCGTTCATAATTGACATTGTTGGGAACACCAGGATTCTGCCCTCAGGGTTTCCTGATCTACTGGGAACAGGGCTCTGATACCAATTGTTGACTCAATTAGGAACGGAAACAGCACTACAAGAAAAGTTATTTTTAGCAACAGAAAAAGTCGTTGCTAAAAACCTGATTTCGTTGCTAAAAATGTTTTTTGCAACGAAATACATTGTTGCGGGTACAGCCGTAGCGAAAGCTTTTAGCAACGACTATGGTGGTTGCAAAAGGTATCTGTTTTTTGCAACGAGATCTATTGTTGCAAAAAAAATGTCGTTGCAATTCCTTTAAACGTTTTTAGCAACAAAAAAGCTCGTTGCCAAATTTCCTGCATTTTTTGCTACAACTATTTTTGTTGTTAAATTTCTGTTTTTCACAACAATTCAAGTTGTTGCAATACATGATAGTCAATCTTTTGCAACGACTTTACTGTAGGGAAAACAATGAAGTAAAATTTGTTATTAATGTTTTTAGCAACAACTATTACCGTTGCAAAAAACATACACATTTTTCGCAACGACTATTTATCTTTTGAAACAACCTATAATAAACTAGACAATTAAAATAATAAATAATTTAAAACCAACTAAACTAATATCACCGATTATCATTATATATTAATTCGTATCCCAAAATATCACACGTCCCAAATATTATCGTGTGTCAAAAATATACGTAATTCATATACATGTAACGGATCGGATAACCAATTTTCCAACATAATTCTTCAACCATACACAAGTTTTTATGCAAAAATTTACAAGTGATAGGCACTTTGAAAAAGTCCAAAAATATACAAGTGCACATATAGCTACTTCATAACCCAAAACATCGCGCATCCCAAATGCTTGTAGCTATCACCAACTTCGTCATTGAGTACAAAAAATTTCCAACGAAGATATGTTTCCCTACACCAAATAATTTTGTTAGTAATTAAGAATCAAATGAGCCCCAATATTGAGTACTTCATAGGGAAAGCATTTAGCATGATATTCACAATCAAACCATCCCTACACTTTTTGTTGAGACATAATAAGCAAAGCATTTAGCATGATATTCACTAACAAAAGCATTACGTGTATAGGGAATGTGAGAAATGATACCAGTTTCCAGCAAGCAAGTGATATCCCTGAATGAATACGACTAATTAGTACCACAGAATAATTATACTGTTCTTGAAACAGCGCTGACAATAAGCCCAAAACTATAATTGGAAGCTGACAATAAGCCCAAAACTATAATCACAAGACAAATTGAAAATCAATACCAATTTTTAATAGCCCAAAACTATAATTGTAAAGTACTTGGCCAGTTCATTATAATTTGTCTACATTACTTGATGTAATCACCCAACTATTCAATTTGTAGCACATATATTGAAGAAGCGTAACTGCACAAGATAAGTTTAGCTAGAAAAGTCTAAAGATGCATGCATTAGCATTATGATGAAGAGGGAGGAGTCACCTTTGAAGGCTTGAATGGGACTCAATTGTCTTCAACCTCCTCTGTCTTGACAAAGAACTCAATGTATGCTATCCTGTTAGGAGGCTGATAACCAGCAGAATCAATGTGTGGGTGTGATTGCCTTGCAACGGAGACCAGATGCTGAACTTTCAATATTCCGCCTCTCCCAACCGTAACCTTGACGCCATGGTTATCTTTGACGACACTACTTGGTATATTAGAAGTTGTTGCCTGTAAGAATTTATATTTATACCTGTTTATCAATACAATCAAAGAACTTTGAATCATAGTGAATAAAAACCAAAGAGTAGAATTTACAGGATATTAGTATGTACCGATGAGACACTTCACGATCACAGCTCAAAGCTGCTAAAAGATCAGTATTTTCATAATACATAAAGTCTATCTGCAAAAAATAACCCAAAATATGCCCAAAACTGATAAATACATCTATCAGCAAGAGAGAAGCAAAGTCAAATGAGCTCAATACCCTTTAAGCTTAACCTGTAGATCACCATGGCCTTCACTTCTGAACGCAACCGAAGGAGAAGTTGGTTGTAATGTTAGTTTGATACTTGATCCGGGCCATTCCAGATCATCAATAGCTTCTTTCAAAGCTGCAGACTAAAAATACACTTTGAAAGTAAGCGTTTATGCCCTGTTTTTGCGGAATTGAGTAAATTAAATAAAGCTTAAACTTAGAGCAAAATAATAAAAGAGAAACACACGATTTTTACGTGGAAACCTTCTGGGCCTAAACAGAAGGAAAAACCACGACCCCTTGGGATTTCTAAAAACTCCACTATGTTTAAGGCAATTAGTTACAATTACAATAAACACCTTACT
>NC_080058.1:18578419-18583419 GCF_026212465.1 Amaranthus tricolor
AAGTCCAGAAGGTCTTAAGATGTCTTCCAAGATCTAAATGGGGGACCAAAGGTAACCGCAATAGAGGAAGCTCAAGACTTGAGAGTTCTATCGCTTGATGAACTCCTTGGAAAACTCACAACTCATGAACTTACCCTACATGATGATGGAGAAAATGATGTAATACCTTCCATGAAAAATCTTGCACTAAAGGCAAAGAAACATCATGAATCTTCAAGCGAAAATGAAGAAAGCGACGATGAAGGAAGATCCATTTGCATTGATCTCAAAAGGTCTTGAAAGAATTATGAAAATGCGAAAAAGATTTAAGAAATTTAAATCAAGAAGTAAAGGTAAGTCTTCTAACTCTAGTTCAAATTTTAAGACTAACAAACTTGCTTGCTTTGAGTGTGGTTCTACAGAACATCTCGTAAAGGATTGTCCAAAGAAGAAAAAGGAATCCTACAAGAAGAACAAAAAGAACAAACAAGCAATGGTTGCAACTTGGAGTGATTCTGAAGAACATCCGAATCTGAAACTGAAGATGGACAAGCTCATGTAATGTCTTATGGCTAATGATAATGATGATGACTTAGATCAAAATCACAAAGAGGTACGTGAATATCTTTTACACATGCACTAAAGATGAATTAGTTACAACACTCCTTAATATGTTTCAAATTGAGAAAATATTAAAAGATGAAAAAGGACACCTTAGAAGATAGAATTCGACATTATGCTAAAGGCTGTGAAGAAATCATAAATAAAAATAATTCGTTAAAGGCTGAAAAATCAAATCTTGAAAAGACTGTCAAGGTCTTGAAAGAACAGAATCTCAGCCAAACTAAACAGCTCATTGATCTTAAGAATGAGAACAATGATCTTGAAGCCAGGATCAAAACCTTGAAAAATGAGTCTGAGAAAAATCTACAAGCATTTAAACAAGCTTAACGAATCTGAATCCAAATTCACTAAAATGCTTACACTACAAAAACCTACTAGTGATAAACGTGGTATTGGTTATAATCATGTTGCACCTAACTATAAGAGTAAAACCACATTTGTGAAAAGTTCATATAAACATAAACGTACACCTACTTGCACCTTTTGTTGCAAAGGAGGACATATGAGATTTGCATGTCCTTAACAAACGTAAGGATAATCACATAATCAAGAATTCCTTTCCATTTGAATTACGAGGACAGATTAAGCAAATATGGGTTTCCTAAAGGGACAAGACCACCCAACATGGTCTATCCCGAATATGATTCCAAATTTGTCACTGGATAGCCAAGTAAGGTTGAGAAAGGTTATTTTCTTTTGTTTTGTAGGATAAGCAAAGATGGATTTTAGATAAGTGGATGCTCGAGGCATATGAGTGGTAAAATATCTTTATTTTCTGAAATTAAAGAAAAATGCAATGGCTCAATCACCTTAGGAGATAAAGGTAAATGCAAAATTTTAGGCGTTGGTAAAAATTGGTAAGAATCCATCTAAAAACCATTGATAATGTTTATTTAGTTGACGGTTTAAAATTTAATTTGCTAAGTGTGTCTCAATTATGTGATAAGGTAATGAAGTGATTTTTAATAAAGGAAAAATGTATGTTAAAAATCCTAAAACCGGAGATACTCTCATTACTGCTCTTAGAAATGATAATGTTTATGCTTTGAATACTAACGAATTGAAGTGCAGAATTTCAAGTGTTTGAAAGCTATTACAGATAATCCAAAACTTTGGCATAGACGTCTTGGCCATATTAATACTCACACCATGCAAAAGTTGGTAAGTAAAGATTTAGTTAAGGGACTTCCAGCTCTTGACTATAAACAAAGTTCTATTTGTGACGCATGCATTAAAGGTAAACAAGTAAGAAGTTCATTCAAACCGAAGAAAATGGTAAGTACATCTAGACCATGTGAGCTCTTACATATTGATTTATGTGGACCAATGCGTGTACGGAGCATAAGAGGTAAATCTTATATCTTAGTTATAGTTGATGATTATTCTAGATTTACGTGGGTTGATTTTCTAAAGGATAAAAGTGAAGCCTTGAAACCGTTCTCAAGACGTTGTAAAGAGATGCAAACTCAACTAAACCTTCCAATAGTCTCGGTTAGAAGTGACCATGGGAGAGAGTTTGATCAATTAGGCTTTGACTCCTTTTGTGAAAAATATGGTATAACCCATAACTTTTCAGCTCCTAGGACACCTCAACAAAACGGTTGTAGTGAAAGGGAAAAATCGAACATTAGAAGAAATGGCAAGAACAATGCTTATTGAAAATGGATTAGCTAAACACTATTGGGCTGAAGCTGTTAACACAGCTAATTATGTCCTAAATAGATGCCTTATAAGACCCATACTTAAGAAAACTCCTTATGAGTTATTCAAAGGAAGAAAACCGAATATAGCATACTTTAGACCATTTGGTTGTAAATGTTTTATTCATATAATGGTAAAGATAATTTGGGAAAATTTGATGCTAGAAGTGATGAAGGTACATTTCTTGGATACTCGCTTAATAGCAAGGCTTATCGAGTTCTAAACAAACGTACGGGTATTGTTGAAGAAAGTATACATGTTGTTTTTGATGAATCTGAAATTGAACCATCAAATGATGAGTTTAAAGAGTTAAACCTTAATAAGCATTTTGATGTGTTAAGTGATGATGAACTGGATAATAAAAGTGCTAAGGCAGTTAAAAAGATTAACATGCAGGATACCATACAAAGTATTGAGGATGAAGGAAAACAGGTTGTTAACATTGAAGACTCACAGTCTGATCTTGAGACCCAACCTCAAATCTTGAGTCTGAATAGTTCTGAACATACTGTTTTGGGTACACCAATTAGAAATTCCTCAAACGAAGTAAGTACAAGTTCTTTGAATGAATACACACCATCCATACTACGAAGAAGAACTAAGAAATCATATCAACATCCTCCAGAGAACATCATAAGTGATCCAAACAAAGGTACACAAACTAGATCTTCTCTTAAAAATCTATGTGCATTTTCTGCTTTTGTTTCTCTTGAAGAACCTAAAGATGTTAAAGAAGCATTACAAGAACCAGAGTGGATCATTGCAATGCAAAATGAGTTAAATGAATTCGAAAGGAACAAAGTTTGGGATCTAGTTGAAAGACCTCAAGATCGTACTATTATTGGAACTAAATGGGTCTTTCGTAATAAACTTAATGAGGATGGAGATATTGTAAGAAATAAAGCAAGACTGGTAGCTCAAGGATATAATCAAGAAGAAGGTATAGATTATGATTGAGACGTTCGCACCAGTTGCAAGGTTAGAATCTATCCGTATTATGCTTGCTTTTGCTTCTTACATGAATATTAAAACTATATCAAATGGATGTTAATGTGCATTCTTAAATGGATACTTGCAAGAGGAAGTATATGTTAAACAACCACCCGGCTTTGAAAATTCTGATCTACCTAATCATGTGTTCAAACTAATAAAGCGTTATATGGCTTGAAACAAGCTCCAGAGAGCTTGGTTATGACAGATTTAGCTCACATCTACTTGAAAATGAATTTCAACGAGGTAAAATTGATAAAACTCTTTTCATTAAAACTAAAGGAAAAGATATTTTAGTTGTTCAAGTATATGTTGATGATATATTGTTTGGAGCTACTAATGATTCTTTGTGCAAGGAATTTTCTGAGATTATGTGCAAAGAGTTTGAAATGAGCATGATGGGAGACTTGACATTCTTTCTTGGACTACAAATAAAGCAAAAGAAAGATGGCATATTTATTTGTCAGAGTAAATATGTTAGAGATTTATTAAAGAAGTACAATATGGATCAAAGTAAAGAAGTTAATACACCTATGAGTACAACACTAAGTTTGGACCAAGATATAAATGGTAAGAGTGTTGATCAAAAGACATATAGAGGTATGATTGGTTCATTATTGTATTTAACTGCTAGTCGTCCCTGATATCATGTTTAGTGTTTGCTTATGTGCTCGTTTTCAAGCTAACCCAAAAGAATCTCACTTAACAGCAGTTAAGAGAATCTTTAGATATTTACATGGGACTAAAGACTTTGGTCTATGGTACCCTAGTTGTGGAAATTTTGGTTTGGTAGGTTTTTCGATGCGGATTATGCTGGATACAAGGTTGATAGAAAAAGCACCTCAGGATCGTGTCAATTCTTAGGAAATTCATTGATCTCTTGGTATTCTAAAAAGCAAAATTCAGTTGCTTTATCTACAGCTGAAGCTGAATATATAGCTGCTGGTGCATGTTGCTCTCAAATACTATGGATTGCTCAACAACTTAGAGATCTTGGAATTGATCTCAAGGGCATACCAATAAAATGCGATAATACAAGTGCTATTTGTATTACAAAGAATCCGAGTACAACATTCTCGAACAAAACACATTGAGGTACGTCACCATTTTATAAGGGATCATGTTGAAAAAAGGTAACATTTCTTTATCTTTTATATCTACTGAAAATCAATTAGCGGATATATTTACAAAACCTTTAAGTGCTGATCGTTTTGCTCATATACGTATGGAACTTGGCATGTTAAATGATGTTGCCATGAATTAAGGGGGAGATAATGATAAAGGTATAACACAATAAAAATAAAAGGATTGAGACGTTATTTGTTAAATTAATTCTTGGCATGAATTTAGGGGGAGTATTATATGTTTGGATGAACGATAGATGATTTACGTGTGTGTTTATGCATGTGTTTAAGAATTGAAAATTAATTTCAATTTCTTAAAAAAAAAAAATAATAAAAATTATTTGTTATATGAAATGGGATTTATAATTAAATACCTTTAATTAATAAGGGATATTTAATTATTTTTAAAAGCAAAATTATTTGTTTAAAATATTATTGGACATCCACAATATATTGCAATTATGATATTTTTATTTGTAAAAACAAATTAATCACTTTATTTTAGGACTTTCCCTGTTTCTTTTTGATAAAAAGTCAAAAAGGGGGAGAGGTGTAATATTATATTTTGGCATATTTCTGTTG
>NC_080058.1:18590919-18638419 GCF_026212465.1 Amaranthus tricolor
CTCGTAATCAAAAGATTCCTTATCCAAAGGCGTTGTATATTGACACCTTTGATTGGAATATGCAAAAGTCTACTCTTGACTGCAAGTTTTACTTGGCGAGTAACTCTGTTTACCATAGGAACATTGAGATTCCAGATAGAATCATTTCGAGTCCTCCAAACCTTATACGTAAGACTGCATAGTGCAATAGTAGCAATCTTTCGCTTAGCTGTACCACACTTCCACTTCCGAGATGCAAAATCAGCAAGGGGATCAGTTAACATCCTAATACCCATCCATGTCAAAATGTCTTGAAGACATTGACGACTATAGATACAAGCAAAGAACAGATGAGTATTAGATTCTGTTGTCAAACCACATAATGGAAAAACGTCGGTTGAGATAAGCCCTAATGCAAATAACTTGTCCCTAGACTTCAATCTCACATTCACAGCTAACCATAATATAAATCTAGCTTTAGGAATAGAACTTCTATTCCATACAAAAGTCTTCCAATCAACTGGTTGCCTAGCCCCTAAAAGCCCATGATAAACTTCTTTAATAGAGTAGGATCCATTATGCACCCATTGGTCATGCCTATCTTCAATCTTGCATATCTTCTTGTAAGCCCAACTTGAAGTTATTGGAGCATTAAAGTCCCGTCAATTTCCACCCTTTGTGTAAACACCATGCACCCATCTGACCCACATGGAGTCACTCATTGAAGAAATATGCCACACAAGTTTGCCCACAGCAGCCAGATTCCAAACTTCCAGATTTCGAATACCCAATCAACCCACCTTCTTAGGAGTACAACCCCTAACCCAATTCATATTTCCAGGAACATTAAAGTCATCTTTTCCGTGCCAGAGGTATGCTCTACGGATTGCATTCGCCTGCTTTAACACATTCTTTGGCAACACAAATATTTGACACCAAAAGTTTGTAATATTCATTAAAAAACTGAAGAAACAAGTTGAAGTCTAGCTGCATAAGACAGAATCCTAGCTTGCCAAGATCTAACCTTAGAAGTCATTTTCGCAACAAAATGTTCACACTCAGCTAATAGAGAGTCGTTTGCAAGAAAGCGAAACCCTCAAATAACGAAAAGGAATAGAACCCAAAGGAATATTACAAGAATCCAAAATATATTGTTTTAGAGAGGTAGCGATACCTGCAAGGTACACATCAGATTTTGAAGAGTTGGCAACCAAACCAGATGATTTCGCAAAAAGCTCTAGATGATTTAAAAAAATACGAATAGAAGCCAAGACACCTCAACAAAAAAAATTAGATCATCCGCAAAACACAAGTGGTTCAATTTGATTCTATTGCACCTTGGATGAAATCTGAAGTCCACATGATCCCCAGCAGCCTTAATAAGTAATCTAGATAGATACTCCATACAAATCAAAAATATCAAATGGGATATATGATCTCCTTGTTTAATTCCTCTCTTTGACTTAAATAAAGGCATAGGGCTTCCATTTAGAATCAAAGAGGATTGAGTTGTGCTAATACAAGTCATAACAATATTGATGAAATGAGAAGGAAAATTAAGTGGAATCAGCATATCTTTAATAAAAGCCCACTCCAAAGTATTATAAGCCTTTCTTAAATCAATCTTCAGGAAACTACACAGAAGAATATTATGCATGATGTTGCGCCCCTCCACAAAGGCACCCTAGGAGGGACTAATAATATGACCAAGAACCAATTTGAGTCTGCTGCAAATCAGTTTAGAAATGCATTTATATAGAGTATGACAGCACGCAATTGGTCTATAGTCACCTGGGTTATTGGGGTTAGGGACGTTGGGAATAAGGTGAACAGCAGTAGTGTTCCAAGCTTGAAGAAGCTTACCATTTCTGAAAAATTGTTGAATTGTTCAACTACATCATTACCAACAATAGCCCAAGAGGCCTTATAGAACTTGCTATTGTATCCGTCCAGCCCCGAGCTCTTTGTATCAAGGATACTCCATAACGCATTCTTGATTTCCTCCGGCGAGAAAACAAGAGATAGATGCTTATGATGAGCATTCTCTAACAAAGGCCCTTCTCTAATAATATTTATGTCAATACGTCTCCAGCATTAAAGGTTATTACATAGAAGTTGATGATAGAAGTTAACAAAGGACTCTTGTATCTTTGTGAGATCAGTTACAGGAGCCCCACTGTAACGTGAATTCTCGTCCTTGAATTTCAGCCAGCTTAGCTTGGCTAGCTGGCTAATGTAGGTGCTTAGATCATTCTTGGCCTTCTTAAGACTTTCAGCAGCTGCACACTCTTGTGATGAGAGCATTGGGTCATAAGGGTGCTTATGTAGCTCATTTTGAACATTACGAAGATCATTTTATGCTTGCAACACCAATACTTGCATATGATTTACTTGAAATCGATCTTTCATAATAGGTTTCAGACGCTTGAGCTTCTCCGAGATTTGATAACTCCTACACCCTAGAACAGTGTCACCCCAACCTTCAGAGACACTATCAATAAAACCCTCTTGCTCAACCCAATGGTTGAAGAACTTAAAAGTCTTTTTTCCCCTAAGATGTTTGAGGAATTGAATTAGCATGGGCGTGTGATCGAAGGACCCTTCAGCTAAAATAGACACTTCCACAGTAGGTAAAGCATCCTCCCAAGCTTGATTTCCCAGGATGCGATCAATCTTACTAAACCCACGAGCTTTCCCACTTCTCTTGTTTGACCAAGTGAAGAAACAACCATTGAATCTCAAATCGTGAAGACCACAAGTATTTATACATCAGCGCAAGGAAATAGTCTCCTGCAAGCATATAGCATGACTAGTACATTAATCCATACCAGCTAAGCAATTAAAGTCCCCCAAAACTATCCAAGGGCCATTAATGTGAAGAACAGCCAATTGCTGAAACAAAACAGACTGATTACTAGCACTATTATCCCCATACACAAAAGAGCATAAGAAGGACTCCCCTATAATAGGATTAATCTCTAAATGAACAATTTGACTGCTCATGAAAAGAATAGTAATATTCATCTCGCTACTTTTCCATCCAAAGATAATACGACCACCATGATGATAGGCCATATTGTGAGAGAAACATCAATCAGGCCACATCATTTAGTGTATTAGAAAATCATATATTTTATTTCATTTTTTTCAATTATTTGTAAAATCTTATATATTTAATTTATTAATTGAGTATTATTTAATCAGAAATTCTTGTGAGAGACAGTCTCTTTGAGAGACCATCTCTAATTGGACTAACCCATTATATATCTTTTAAAATATTGTAAGTAAGCATTAAAAATCATGTAAGTAGAAATTTAAGATATTGAAAGTAGGCATTAAGGATACCGTAAGTAAGCATTAAGATAGTGTAAGTAGACATTAAGAATACGATAAGTAAAACATTAATCTTTAATGACTTGTGCTTGAGATATGTCTCTTAAGAGACTAGCTATTATTTAATTAGTATATTGGATATTTTGAGATGGTTTGAAGATAATATACTTTATTTATGATTTTTGTATTTATACTATTTGCTACTTAAATGCAATGCTTAATTCTAATATGATTTAGGTTGTGACTATCTTTATGCAAGTCACATAAATTTATTATGACAAACAAATTATTTTCTTTGTTTAAGCTTTTATAAAATAATTTTACATATTTTAATGTGAAATTTGATGAAGTTTGTTATTAATATTTGTAATAGTTTATATAAATTAATATAATGTTTATTTATTAGCATATATTGATATGCTATTTTTTAATTAAAAATACTCATAATTTTGTATTGTATATCTCATGTACAAACCATTTGCTCTTTTAATCAAAATAAACAAATATAAGTATAAATATAATTATATTAAATATATAATCAAATTTTTTGGCGTTTTTTATGATTCATTTGTCATGAACTAAATTTTCACAATCATTTGTGCGCACAATGCAAAGTATCATACAAATCATACAATGTACGTAATGTATACAACTATTCAGAGTGAAATAACATATAACTATTATGTAATTTTTTTTGAAGTTTTAATTTATTAAATGATACAAATATGTTGGAAAAATTTAATAAAGTCATGCATCAAGGGCACCTATCTAGTGTAGAAATAAAACAAAAATTAAGGCCCTTTTATGATTGAAGCCCTAAATCACTGCTCCTTGAGCTCATGATATTGGGCTGAGTTTGGATTTTCCAAATAAAACAACTTCAAAAACCACTTTAAGAACATGAAATAAACCTTCAAAACATAAAAAATATGATAATTACTGTGCCCACATAATACCTCACTTCTAGTAATTGGGTTTAAAGTTAAAACCACTATTTCAGTTTCCTACAAGTTCGCCTTTTAATTTCTTTCAAAAAAACTTACAAATTATTATTACATGAAATTTATGAAAATAAAAACGTCATAAACAGATTATACACTTTATTATACTGCACCCATACCAAATTAAAAGCACTTTTACAAGGTTTTATTTTTTTTTTACAAACTTTATTTTTAAAAGTTTCACTAAAGCAAGTACGGGCAAATAATTTTTGTAAGAACTTATGGTAATACTCGTCTACCGTCAGATTACCCATCTCGAACTCGTTCAACTTATCCTTCCTCACATGCAACGGGTAAAACTTATCCCGCATAGCTCTTTTAAACATATCCCATCCTAAAAACCCCTCAGTCTGCTTTAGTAATCTCGTCTTACTATTCGCCCACCAATCATCGGCTTCCCCAGTCAAATAGAAAGCAGCTTGGTTGACCTTTAACTCCTCCGGGCATTCTAACACATCAAAAAGTTTGTCAAACTCCTTAGCCAATTTTCAAGCTCTGACGGTTCTCCCTTACCATCAAAAGGTGATGGCTTATTATGACTTATTCTCTTACTCATCTCAGAGGCTTGTTCACAAAGTGATCTAACTCTTGGTGTGTTAACTTCTGTTAACGCCTTAACCAAGTCCCTTAAGGTACGGTTGGTATTGTTCTTAGAGAGTCTTTTCCTTTAAATAGGAGGCATTCTCTGCAGGTGAAGCAAAAGGTACTATAAGCATATAATCTGACATCATTTTTCTATACTTTTGAAACTTTAACAATTAGAAAGGAACCACAATTAATCATTCAACTCTCAACCAATCCACATATCATATACACGCATAAGACTAGTACTAAAAGAACTCAAAAACACCATACTACTTTTATAAACCTTCATTAATTTTTCCTCCACACAAAAAGGCCTTCATATAAAAAAATTATTACATTGAGTCACCTTACACTATAGCTTACACGGAAGAGTGTAAAAAAATAAAATAAGGAAATAAATATCTAGTGCATAGCATCTCTGAAATCTGAGCGCTCATCGTACTCCGCGGGGTTGAAGTCCTCATCGTCTTCATCTCCTCCAGAATCACTGCTTGAATCCGAAGCTACTTCTTCCATAGTGTCATCTTCTCTCCCAAACTCTGGGTTGTATAGTGATGCTTCCTCAGGGTCCTCCTTAGGGTCCTCTTCCTCAGACTACCTCCTAGCAAACTCATCCCCATACCCATACATATCATAGTCGAACCTCCAATCCTCTTCCTCCTCTTCCTCTACACTAGAAATTTCAAGAACTATAGGTGGTTTTTGCCTAGGCTCCCATATCTCAAGGTCACTTTTCGCTTCTGACTCCAATTCTAAGACACTTCTTGGACTATGGCTCACTGGTATAGGGTCCTCTATATCCTCCATCTCTGCTTCCTCATAGGGAAGGTTGGGTCCTATTACAACAGGGTTGATAGGTTCCTCTAGAGGGGGTTCAGGTAAGATCTCTTCTCCAGGTTCTTGCCTTCCCAAAGGCTCTTCCTCTTCCAAGGGTTCTTCCTCTTCCAAGGGTTCCTCCTCTTCTGAGGATTCCCCCTCCTCTAAGTGTTCTTCTTCGACTGGTTTAGGCAAGGGTTCCTCTATATAGTTTACTCCACTAGGTTCCCCTCGTGGTTCATCAACTCTTACTCTAGTTGTAGATAGGTGATGAAGCCTATTTAAGTCCCATTCTAAATCATAACACACCCTATCCGCTTTTATTTTAATCATATACATGCGTTCTCTAAAATCCGTGACGCTCTTGTTATCCCGTACCCTCCATATATCTAAGTTAGAGACTTCTCTCCAGACCGCCTCTGGGTTAAAATTCGGTGCACCCCTTGTCTCTCTAGGGGTATGTGGGTCCAAAGGTGCTTTTCCTTTATCCATAAGTCCTGATTTCAAAATGAGAGGGCAAAAAAAAAATATATAAATATTACATCATAATCTCTTACACACGTTTAACAACAGTCTAACTCCGCAATAGGTAGCCTTATCGGCTCAAATACAAAACATATATCACAAGATCACTTTTAGACCATTATCGTCCCATATGACTATTTACCCATCACTCTACTAAGGTCGATTAGTTCTTTATCATTCCAAGAACGTTGGCTCTGATACCAATTGTAATAGAAAGTGAACCAGATAAATTCACACAAATATGAATTTCGGTCCACACCTCGAACTTTAGACTAAACCACTTCTAGGACCGATGGCATTCTAGTGATAAAGAAATAAAATAGTAATGATGAAATAACAAGACAGTGGAAATCTAAATTTACAACTGGAGAACCTACTGGCCTCTTCAAACCAAGTACATTCCAATTCAAAATGTACTTAATGAAATAAAAAGAAAAATAACAAAGTTCGGATGGATAAAATTTTAATAGTAATTTCAAGCATGATAGTCAGCTCGACTACAAGTTCTATTAGAAGAGTCCTCACACACTAGTCCCCACCTGCAAGTCAACCTACTAGTCGTCGAATGAAAACATCATAGCAAGTTCCAAAGCACATAACAATACACGTCAGAGAAAACATACAATGTATTATATGAGTTACACACAAGTAATAAGTTCATCCTTGCATGCGAAGGCTCTATTAGTTAAATGTCACGTTTGACTTTCCAAGCCCCAACTAGTGTTGTTGCCCATCCAGTTCGGGTCGACAGAGTATTCTAAAAATCTGGGAGGAATACACAAGGGAGAGCTAATCCCAAGGCAACCTCCGACCTAAGACGTTGCCCGTCCTGTTCTGGTCGTCAAACGCAAAAGTATACACACCCCCATGGTGACCGTAAAGATCCAAAACTGCCATGGGAACAATAACAATGATATTCCAAATCCAATTAAATAGCCCCATTTGGGTAACTACACAACCATCCTCAAATTCCAATTTAAAACTCTTTACAAAATATTTTGGGGGTCTGAATCTTACGTGATACACAACATCACAATATAGAATGAGTACAACATTACATAACCGATTACAAATATATGGTCTAAGCTTGTACCTTACTAGCACGATTAAAGCAACTCAAGCGCTTCGCGATTTGAATCTCAACCTCTTATGAATCGAGGTCCTAAACACAACACACATACAAAAATCACATATTAGAACATGTTTATATATTTAATCCACTCCATACCATTAAGGCACTACTAAAACTTTACATTTTTAAATGATTTCACCCATATTTCAAAAATTCCAAAATTTAAAATCGAACCAGTAACTTAAACAGTAACTTATAGATAAAACACTTACAACCAAATGGTCTAAGGTAGACTATGTTTGGTTTTCTACCTTTAAATAACTCGTAAGGTTTTTCTTAAGTATAGGTCTAATGAGACACCTATTTAAGACACAGTTTGTTGTATTAACTGCTTGGGCCCAATAATGTTTGGCTAATCCATTTTCTATAAGCATAGTCCTAGCCATTTCTTCTAAAGTGCGATTTTTCCTTTCAACCACACCATTTTGTTGGGGTGTCCTAGGAGCTGAAAAGTTATGGGTGATACCATATTTTTCACAAAAAGAATCAAAGCCTAGTTGATCAAAATCTCTCCCTTGATCACTTCTAATCGAAACTATCAGAAGATTCAACTAAGTTTGCATTTCTTTACAACGTCTTGAAAACGATTTCAAGGCTTCATCTTTATCCTTCAAAAAATCAACCCACGTAAATTTAGAATAATCATCAATGGTTACTAAAATATAAGATTTACCTTGTATACTCCTTACACGCATTGGACCACATAGATCAATATATAGAATTTCACATGGTCTTGAAGTACTTACCATTTTCTTCGGTTTAAATGAATTTTTTACTTGTTTTCCTCTAATGCATGCATCACATGAAGGACTATGCTTGTAGTCATCACCAAATCTTTACTTACTAATTCATGCATGGTGTGCGTATTGATGTGACCAAGCCTTCAATGCCATAGCTTTGGATCATCCGTTATAGCCTTTAAATACTTGAAATTTTAAGCTACAATTTCGTTAGTATTCAAAGCATAAACATTATCATGTCTAAGGGCGGTAATAAATATAACTCCGGTGTTAAGATTTTTGACAACACATTTTTCTTTATCAAAAATTACTTGATTACCTTTATCGCATAATTGAGACACACTTTGCAAGTTAAATTTTAAACCTTCAACCAAATAGACATTATGAATAACTTTAGAAGGATCCTTACAAACTTTGCTAATACCTAATATTTTGCATTTGTCTTTGTCGCCTAAAGTAATCGAGCCACTGCACTTTTCTTTAATTTCTGAAAATAAAGAAACTTTACCACTCATATGACTCAAACATCCACTATCTAAGATCCATTTTTGCTTTTCCTACAAAACAAAAAAATAACCTTTCTCAACCTCACTTAGCCAACCAAGTGACAAATTTGGGACCATATTTTGGGTAGACCATGTTAGGTGGTCTTGTTCCTTTAGGAAACCATATTTACTTTATCTGCTCACGTAATTCAAAAGGAAAGGTATTCTTTATGATATAACTGTCCTTACATTTGTAGGGACATGCAAACATAAGATGTCCTTCTTTGCAACAAAAGGAGCAAGTAGGTAAGAGTCTATGCTTGTATGCACTTTTAACAAATATAGTTTGACTCTTATAGTTATGTGTAGCATTATTATAACCGATACCACGTTTATCATTAGATCTTTTTTTTCGTGAAAGCAATTTTACAAATTTAAATTCGGAATCATTTAGCTTTGTTGAGGATTGTAAAGTTTTCTCAGACTCATATCTCAAATTCTTAGGATTAGATTCAAGATCATTGTTTTTGTTCTAAAGATCAATGAGATTTTTCATTTGAATGATATTCTGTTCTTTCAAGACTTGGAAAGTCTCTTCAAATTTTAATCTTTCAGCCTTAAGAGATTCATTTTTCTTTATAAGGTCTTCACAACCTTCAGCATAGTGACAAATTCTATCTTCTCATATGATTTTCTCATCTTTTAAGAGTTGTTCAATTTGAAACATATCAAAGAGAGCTTTGACTAATTCGTCTTTAGAACAAGAGTTAAGATAGTCAAGTACCTCCTTATGGTTTTGTTCTAGATCGTTATCTTTGTCATCATTTGCCATTAGACATAAGTGAGCTTGACCATGTTCATTTTCCGATTTGGTTGATCCTTCGGAGTCACTTTACTTAGCAACCAGTGCTTGTTGCTTTTTCTTTTTCTTGTACCATTCCTTTTTGTTTTTGGGACTTCCTTTACAAGATGCTCTGTAGATGCACACGCAAAACAAGCAATTTTGTTAGTTTTAGAATTTGAATTAAAAGATTTACCTTTGTTTCTAGATTTGAATTTTTTAAATCTTTTTCACATCTTCATGATTCCTTCTAGACCTCTTGTGATTAAGGCAAACGGATCTTCCTCATCATTATTTTCCTCATTTTCGCTTGAGGATTCTTGATGTTTCTTTGCCTTTAGAGCAAGGTTCTTCATGGATGGTGTTACATCATTTTCTCCATCATCATGTAAGGTAAGTTCATGAGTTGTGAGATTTCCAAGTAGATCGTCAAGTGATAGTACTCTCAAGTCTTGAGCTTCTTCAATGGTGGTGACTTTTGGACCCCATTTAGATCTTAAAAGACACCTCAAGACGTTCTGGACTTTTTCTGCATTAGTAAAAGTTTTACTATGATAATTCAAACAGTTAGTAATAAATAATAAACGAGCAAACATTTCATTAATATTCTCATCCTTTTTCATCTTGAAAATTTCGTATTGATGCATGAGTATGTTGATCTTTGTCTCCTTGACATAACTTATTCCTTCATACGTCACAACCAACTTATCCCATATTTCCTTAGCACTTGTGCATGATGAAACTCTATTGAACTCGGTACCATTTAAAGCACAATGCAGTTGATTCATTGCTCTATAGTTTTTGGACACTGATTCCAAATCGCTTTGTGAGTATTCGGACTCGGATTTTACCACATCATTACCTTGGGCGTCCTTTTTCATTGGCACCATAAGTACTTTGGTTATGATGTCCCAAGATTCATATCTTCATCAATCACAAACATCTTCAACAAAGTTTTCCTATGATAGAAATTTGTTCCACAAAACAAAGGAGGACTAGAACATGAATGACCTTTACAAACAACCCTTCTCCTATCGGATCCATCACAAGATGTTAAAATGTGAAACTCAGCTTTGATACCAATTGAAGATTGATAGGAGATCGAATACTCTCTAGATGGGGGGTGAATAGAGAGTATGCGCGTTTAAAACTTTTCTCTAAAAGGTAAGCTCAAGAGCTTAGAATACCTTTCAAAACAGTTTTCTGCAACTGTTTTAGGTCAAATAATAGATCTAACAACTAAATGCGAAAATGTACTTAAATAAGAACAAGGGATTTGTTAACAATGTTCAGCTATCAATTGCCTACTCCCCGCCTATGGGTTCTTTTACAACCCGTAGGATTCAACGCCTTTTATTAATGAACTTAAGATGATTTAGAAGATCTCTCTATCGTCTCTCACCACGTTCTTCTGTTAAAGAACGTCCTATAAATTCCCTTAATAAAAGTACTAAGCCTAATCTCACAAAAGTGAAAACAAAATGAATATTTTAAAAAGTATTCAAAGCTTTAGGCGTAGATGAAAAATAAAATTCTAACTCTCCTTTACTCTAAATCCTATTACAAATGTAAGAGTTAGATGAACTGAATTTACAACACTTATTGAATATTAAATCTCAAAGTAAGTAGAAAGCTAATTTGTGAGTAGTATTGCTACTATTTGTAGCTCTTTCAATTCTTTGATATGCTGCCACGTTAATACCCAAGCATTTAATATTTAATAATTCAAATAAAAACAACGGAAAAATATAAGCCACATAAAGATCCTATGTTTTAGCTTAATTTGACTTATTCTCCCTATTTTTTTAGGTGAGCTAAAAAACAACTCCATACTTATAGGAAAACCTATAATTAGTATTAGTTTGTTTACCAAGCAAATTATTATTCAAATTAACAAGTCATAAGACATGTAATCACTTATTAAAAACAAACATCTAAAATGAACTTTATCCTGTAAAGGCATTTTAACTTAATTCATCTTATTTCAAACTTAATTAAACATATTTTGGACTTAAATTAGTAATCAAATAACCACTTTAGATCTAATATGATTTTGGACCTATTTAAACAACTAAATATAATTACTTAATTTATTTGTTTAATTTAATATGTGTTTTGAATATCATCACTTAAAGGAGTTGAGTCTTCAGTTTGACATGAAACTTGACACACAATACTAATTAGTAATTAGTATAGTTTTGAATTAGTTCGGCTTGAAAAAAATTGGCATTTAAGAAAAAATATGTGTAAAGTAGCCTTTTTAAGCCACTAAAACTAGGTTAAACTTGATTTGTTTAATATCAAATTTGGTATGCAACACTAATTAGTGACTATTATAGTTTTGAAATAGTTACTCTTAAAAAATAGATATATGTGCAAAATTATGAGTCAAGTACCCCTTTTTAAGGGCTATTTAAGCCACTAACTTGCATAAAGTAGATCTAACGTGATTTGTTTGACATGAAACTTGGCACGCAACACTATTAAGTAACTATTATGGTTTCAAAATTATTAGAATTGACAAAAAATATGCATAAATATGAAACTACGTGTCAAATAATCTTTTTAAGGGGTTTTTAAGCTACTAACTTGCATAAAGTAGGTCAAACATGATATGTTTGACATAAAACTTGGCATGCAACATAAGAGTTGAAATAGTTAGGCTTGAAATGATGAACTTACGTCTGAAATTACATGTTAAGTAGCCTTTTAAGGGGTTTCTAAGCCACTAACTTGCATAAACTAGATCAAACTTGAGTTTTTTAAATTAAACGTTGCATACACACTAATTAGTAAAGAAGGCTTGAAAAATCGGCATATAAGCGAAATTATTTTTTAATCTACTTCATATGGATTTTGACAAGAATCTTTATAATTTCTTCCGATGTAGCGCACACGATAACATAATGCTCATGATTGTGGCTACTACGTGATAAAATTTATGCACGATATATTATCTCCTGTCACGGAAATCGTTGATGAGTTTGTTGAAAAACTAAATCTAATTTTTATATTTAATTTATGGTATGTATGATACATAAGAAAATCTAATGTATTTTTTTTAATTATATTTAGATTATATACACACCTAGCGAAAAGAGTACTTTCACTGCAGGCCCAATCAAAGAAATAAAGGACCATATTACATGATTTCTTTGTTGCAACACTGGTAGCTAGTTTTGTACATTATATATACTTATCTACAATACATTAAATATGTATTTATATACTTTTTATTATGTATTGTAATATAATTTAGTTATGTAAATTATGTTGGAATTTAATTGGTTATCATAAATAAATTGTGTTATTACTATTATATGTTTATTAAAAGTTATTGAACACTATACATCGAATATGATGGATTGATGTCGTTGACTATGATAGAATTATTATGTAAATATATTGTAATAATAATTTTTATTATCAATTTGTAATATAATATTAATTTTTTAAAAAAAATAAAAAAAATAGCATTATATTCTGCGGTCACATAAAACCACAACATATAGTCTCCATCTTTTAACAAAATAAGGAGATTATATGTTGCGGATCTATGGAACCACAACATATTATATTTTCCCCACTATATGTTGTGGTTCTCTTAGAAACGCAGGATATAGTTTATGTTTTGAAACTAGAGTAGAACACAAATATTATATGCTGCTATTAAACTTCTTGACCTAAAAATTGCAGCATAAAGCTTATATTGGGGAATTTTTTTGGTGCTTTATGCTAAACAAAACTTATATTGGGGAATTTTTGGCATTATGTAGCTGAGATGTTAGCATGCTTAAGTTGGAATATTATTTATTTTAAATTAGTATTTTAGCATGTTGAAGTTGATAATTCAACAAATTTAATGGTTTTTAATAATTACATATAGTTGGTCACTAGATTAAATTTAATTCAGTTGGCATTATGTCATATTATAGTTGGTAGTTTAACATGCTAAAGTTGGGGTTTTAACTAGTTTAAGTTCTTATTTTATATGGCTAAAGTCGATGCTAAATACTACTTTAAGTGATGTTCTACCTGATTGTAGTTTGCATTATAATGGATAAAGTTGGTCTTATTAGTATTTCAAGTTTATAATTTAACGGGCTGTAGTTAAAAATTTGATATGTTTAAGTTATTATAGTATAAGATTAAAGTTGACATTTTAACCAGATTAAGTTGGCTTTTTGGCTAAATTAAGTTGATTTTTAAACATGTTTAATTTTTTATGTTAAATCATTTAAGTTGGTGTTGATGAAGTTGGCTATTTAATTTGTAAAAGTTCGTATATGATATTTTAGCATGCTGAAGTTGGCATTTCAAATAATATAAGTTTTCTTTTTTAATAGGTCTATATATAATTTGTATTTACCTTCATACACGCCAATGCAATTGTTGTCTTCATCAACAATCCTATTATCTTCTTTAAACTCTATAAAAAGTTGTTCAATTAATGAAATTATATACAACAATAAAATATGTAGCACAGTACAAATTTTTTTATTGAATGAAATAAGTAAGCATTAAATAGTCAAATTATTCTAGGTTGAATGAAGAAAGTACTTAAAAAACTCTAATTGAATCATAACTCAATATTTCTTCATAAATTTTATAGTGAAAATTAAATTAAAAAAGATGGGGAATAGCCATGAATAGCTTGATGGAGAAGAAGGAGAAAAGATGAGGACAACCATACATTGTTTATTGAAGTAAAAGGAGGGAAGCCATGAAAATAGAAACTAGCGCGAATAGAAGAAGCGCTTGTTACGAACTTTTTATTTTTTCTGTTAATAATGGTGACTCAAACATGGCAAACACCATTGGAAGAAGATGGGTTCCGGTCAGAGGATACTCCGCGGGGCGCGTAGAAGGCCGTGGGGCGCGGAGCATGTACAGGATGATCTCCGCGGGGTGCGGAGTTGCTTCTGGTCCAGCTTCGCGGCTCGCGTAATTTTACACGGGTCGCGTAATTGAAGTTTCTTTTCACGGGACCCGTCTTTTGGAACGGTTACCTTGATTTGTGATCGGTTATTTGTGGTTACTTTGGCCCTAAAACCGTCTTTCAAGTCGTTTTATTATAAATACACCTCCTTGTTAGCATAGGGTGGTATGATTCACAAATTGAAATAGAGATCACAAGAGAGCCATCGTAATTTGTGAGCGTGATTGTAATTCATCTTGTATTCTTTGCAATCATAGTGAAATTGTTTGTTCTCGGTGCCCGTGGACGTAGCTATCACGTTGATAGTGAACCACGTTAATTTCTTGTGTCATTTTCTTGTTGTTTGCATTGAATTTTTTGTTGTTTCATTGTTGTTCATCGCCTTTGCTTCCGCTGTCGCATAACAATTGGTATCAGAGCTTAGGTTTTAATTCCTTGGAGAATTTTTTGAGTGAAACAATGGCCGGAGATTCGACAATAAGAATTGAGAAATTTACCGGGAAAAATAGCTTCGGGCTATGGCAAATCAAGTTGAAGGCTCTGTTGAAACAGCAGCAAATCTGGCGTCCGTTGGCTTTATGGAGTACCACTGCGGGGTCGAATGATGGATTAACTGATGCACAATTAGCAATAATGGAGGAAAAGACTCATTCTACCATTTTGCTAAGTCTGGATGATCATATCATCACGGAGGTCGCTAATCAGGCTACAGCGGCGGAACTTTGGATGAAGTTGGAGTCATTGTATATGACTAAGTTGCTGACCAACAAATTATTGCTGAAGCAGCGATTGTTCAGCCTCCGAATGCAGTCAGGTACTCCCTTACGGGAACATCTTGAAAAACTTAACTCTATTTTACTAGATTTGCGTAACTTGGATGTTAAGGTAGATGATGAGGATGCTGCGTTGATTTTACTTGTGTCTCTACCGTCTAGCTATTTGAATTTTATGGAGTCGTTTGTTGTTGGTAAAGACTCCCTGACCCTAGAAGAAGTGAAGGCAGCACTTCATACTAGGGAACTTCGTCAAAAGGCTATACGTGATAACGGGGATAGTGGCAGTGGGTTGTTTGTTAAGTCCGGGAAGTCTAAAAAGAAGAAGGGGGTTAACAAGGGCAACAATACTGGGTCGGGTGCTGGAAACGGCAATGACGGATCTGGTAAGACTGCGGGGAAAACCTGTTATTACTGTAAAGAACCGGGTCACTTTATGGCTAATTGCCCGATGAGGAAGGGCAAGTCCCAAGCTGCTATAGTTGAAGTAAACCCGAAGGAGAACTATAATTCGGAGGAAGACTTGGCATTAGTGAGTTCTACTAAGTCTGAGGATCTTTCTGATGATTGGGTTCTAGATTCGGGGTGTTCGTTCCATATGAGTCCACGACAAGATTGGTTTGACACGTATGAGCCTTGCAATGGGGGTAATGTTATTGTAGGTAACAACGCACCTTGTAAGGTTATGGGTATTGGATCCATGAGATTGAGGACTAGTGATGGGCGAAAGTTGACATTGACTAGGGTGCGGCATGTCCCTGCTTTGGGGAAGAATCTTATTTCATTGGGTGCCTTGGATGAGTTGGGGTACAATGCAGCGTTTTCAGATGGGGAGTTGTCCATTTATCGAGGTTCGGAGTTGGTACTTAAGGGTATCAAGAGGAACACCCTCTATGTCTTTGAGGGTGTCACACTGTCTAGTTCTGCGGTTTGCGCATCAATATCTCACCAGGAGATGACCAAGATTTGGCACATGAGGCTTGGTCATATGGGGGAGAAGGGGATGCAGCTTTTGTCTAAGAGGGGTCTACTATCTGGGATCAAGGTTGCCAACCTTGAATTTTGTGAGCATTGTGTGTTTGGGAAGAAACACAGGTCAAAGTTCAGCAAGGGCGCTCACATTACTAATGAAGTGCTCGATTACATCCATTCAGATTGCTAAGGTCCATCTAGGGTTGAAGGTATGGGAGGTTTCCGCTATTTTGTGTCATTTGTAGATGACAAATCCCGATACACATGGCTTAGGTTGCTTAAGTCAAAGGATGAGGCCTTCAAAGCTTTTAAGCAATGGAAAGCTTTGGTGGAGAATCGGCAAGGTAGGAAGATCAAGAAGCTACGAACATACAATGGGCTAGAGTTTTTCAAAGAGGAGTTTAATCAGTTTTGTGCAAATGAAGGTATTGGTCGGCATCATACCTTCAGGATGACACCACAGCAGAATGGTGTTGCAGAGCAGGTTAATCAGACACTGCTTAAGAGAGTTCGATGCATGCTCTCTAATGCAGGGCTTGGGAGGAGGTATTGGAGTGAAGCTGTGATGACAGCTTGTTATATCATCAATAGGGGTCCTCATTCGGGAATTGATTTCAAAATCCCATTTGAAATCTGGAGTGGTAAGTTGCCTAGTTTCTCTAATTTGAAGATCTTTGGTTGTGTTGCTTATTATCATGTTAGTGAGGGTAAGCTGGATCCACGAGCCAAGATGGGGTGTTTTGTTGTGTACGGTGATGGTGTGAAGGGGTTTAGGATCTATTCGTTTTCGGAGGGTCGGGTCATTCTTAGTAGGGATGTCACTTTTGATGAGAGCACCATGTATTCCAAGAAGCGCTCGAGGTCTTCTAATTTGGGGAAGGAAAGGGAGAACATACTACAGACAAATGGAGTGCTTGAGGTACACCAGTCATCCATTGCTGATTTACCTCGAGTGCAATTTATTGATGATGATGCTGAGGTTCCAGTGCCGAATACTTCAAAACCTGAAGTTGTTCCATCTCTTCCTAACTCTGGGGAGGAGGTGGAGCAATCTAATCAGGGATCATCTAGTCAATCAGACACCATTCTTGAGAGACCTAGACGAGTTATCAAGAAGCCTGTTAGGTTGATTGAAGAGATGGAAGGAAGGAATTGCTTTGTTGAGAATTTGATAGGTTATGCAATGAGTGTAGCTGATGATGTAGAGTCATATGAACCTGCCACGTATAAACAAGCAATTAGTTGTAGTGAGTCTGCGCAATGGCTTGTTGCAATGGGTAAAGAGATGCAATCTCTTTACAAGAATAGAGTGTGGGAACTTGTGAAGGTACCAGAGGAGGGTGTAAGTGGATCTTTAAGAAGAAAGAAGGGTCATCTGAATCTGAGAAAGTTCGTTTTCAGGCTAGGCTAGTTGCAAAGGGGTTCAGTCAGGTAGAAGGGGTTGACTTTGTGGAGATATTCTCACCGGTGGTTCGACATACTTCTATTCGTGTGCTATTGTCAATTGTAGCACATTATGACCTTGAGCTGGAGCAGCTGGATGTTAAGATGGCTTTCCTTCATGACGATTTGAAGGAGGAGATTTTGATGAAGCAGCTCGAGGGATTTGAGATTCCAGGGAAAGAGCACTATGCATGCAGATTGCTAAAGTCGTTGTATAGACTTAAGCAATCCCCTCTGCTGTGGTACAACAGGTTTGATTCTTTTATGGTTTCGCATGGTTTTGATAGGAATTCGTATGATTGCTGTGTGTATCATAGTAAGCTGGATGACAGCTCCATGATTTATTTGTTATTATATGTTGATGACATGCTTGTTACCACAAAGAATAAATCGGACATTGCTAGACTTAAAGGGTTGCTTAACTCGGAATTTGACATGAAAGATTTGGGTCCAGCTAAGAAGATTTTGGGTATGGAGATCTATAGGGATCGAGCGAGAGGTAAGCTTTTCTTGACTCAGAAAATTTACATCGAAGGGATTTTATCTCGTTTTGGGATGGAGAAATCGAAGCCTATTAGTACACCAACGTCTATGAGCTGCAAATTGTCTTTGTCCATGTCACCTCAAACTGAGGAGGAGCTGGCGTATATGTCTAGGGTCCCTTATGCCAACGCTGTTGGCTGTTTGATGTATGCTATGGTCTGTACTAGGCCGGATATTGCGCATGCTGTCAATATTGTGAGTAGGTTCATGGCTCGACCTGGGAGAGAGCACTGGCAGGGGGTGAAAAGGATTTTTCGCTACTTGAGAGGAACAGCTGATATTGGTCTTGTGTATGGAAATGGTAAGGAGTGTTTGGTAACTGGATATAGTGATTCTGATTATGCAGCTGATGTGGATACCAGGAGGTCAGTGACCGGATATGTGTTTACTTTGGGTGGTTCTGTGGTGAGTTGGAAGTCTACATTGCAGTCTTCGGTTACGTTGTCTACTATTGAAGCTAAGTACATGGCTTTAACTTCTGCAGCTAAGGAGTCTATATGGCTCAAAGGCCTTGTAGGTAAACTGGGTATCGCACAGGATTTTGCTACGGTGTATTGTGATAGTCTAAGTGCCATTTGCTTAGCTAAAGACCAAGTACACCATGATCGGACCAAGCACATTGACGTCAGGTATCATTTCTTGCGTACTGACAAGAGGGTAAAGGTAAAGAAGATCGGGACCGCTGACAACCCAGCTGATTTCTTTACTAAGTCTATTCCATTTAGTAAGTTTAAACATTGTTTGGACTTACTAAATATTGATTACTATGTGATGTAGTAGGCCTTTAAGGGCGGTGTTGGGGAGCTCCTGTTGTAGGCATGTTGGCCTTAAGGTGGAGCTTTCCCGGGGCTTGTAATGCAGGTGGAGCATTATGAGTTGTTATACTTGGTGACAAGTATGTGATAGGTCTTGGTTGAAGACTTATCGGGATAAGTCTTGGTTGAGGACTTACCGGGATGTACGGTTTATGCATGAGCTTTACATCGGGTTTTGGCTTGAGATATGTTAACTATGTGTTGATGAGGTCGTTTGCTGAATACGAGTTTTCGTCAAGGTGGAGATTGTTAATAATGGTGACTCAAACATGGCAAACACCATTGGAAGAAGATGGGTTCGGGTCAGAGGATACTCCGCGGGCCACGTAGAAGGCCGCGGGGCGTGGAACATGTACAGGATGATCTCCGCGGGGCGCGGAGTTGCTTCTGGTCCAGCTTCGCGGCTAGCGTAATTTTACGCAGGTCGCGCAATTGAAGTTTCTTTTCACGGGAACCGTCTTTTGGAACGGTTACCTTGATTTGTGATCGGATATTTGAGGTTACATAGGCCCTAAAACCGTCTTTAAAGTCGTTTTATTATAAATACACCTCCTTGTTAGCATAGGGTGGTATGATTCACAAATTGAAAGAGAGATCACAAGAGAGCCATCGTAATTTGTGAGCGTGATTGTAATTCATCTTGTATTCTTTGCGATCATAGTGAAATTGTTTGTTGTCGGTGCCGGTGGACGTAGCTATCACGTTGATAGTGAACCACGTTAATTTCTTGTGTCATTTTCTTGTTGTTTGCATTGAATTTTTGGTTGTTTTATTGTTGTTCATCGCCTTTGCTTCCGCTGTCGCACAACATTTTCTTTCTTAAAAATTAGGTCGGTCTAACCTTGAATGGTCTCTTTAAATGACCGTCTTAAAGAAGAGTTTGTGTGAGAATATGGACTACTTATTTGATGTTGTCTAAACACGAGACGATCTCGTATAACAATAGCTCAATCACAAATTATTAGATAGATGACCTGTTTAACTGACCATCAATTTGGGTCGACCCATAAGATAATTAAAATTGATTCACAGAAAAAAAAAAAGAAAGAAAACTTTTAAAAAACATTCGCACTTCTTTTCTTATGATGTTAGTTCTCATTATCTCAAAGCCTTAACTTCGTTTCATTATTCATTAAATTTAGCTATTTCATTTACAATTCTTGCTTTGTTTCTTCAATATTTATGATATTTCATGCAGGACTTTATGATATTACAAGTAGAGGTTTTTAGTAAGTCAAATAGAGTTCTACGTATGTGAAGTAGGTGTTAATGATAATTAAACAAATTTTGTAGGATATGTGTAGTAGGTGTGTTTGATATGTAAAGTACAGTGTTTAAGTATGTAAAGTATATGGTTTTGGTATCTAATATGAATGTATGATATATGAAGAAGGTGTTTATGTTATGTGAAGTACTTGTTAATAATATGTGAATAGCGGGTCAGGGATGTATAATAGGTTTTTATCCCATGTCGAGTGGGTGTTTATGCTATTAAAGTAGGTGTTTAAAATATGTGAATTTTGTATTTATAACATTTAAAGTTGGTGTTTTATGATATACAAAGTGTTGATTCAATTAGGAACGGGAACAGCAACAAGAGGGGGGGTGAATTGTTGTTGTTGCAAGTTTAAGCGATTGTGCCCTGTTTTTGCGGAATTATTCAAAATAAATAAAGCTTAAACTAAGAGCAAAATAATAAGAGAGACACACGATTTTACGTGGAAACCTTTTGGGCCTAAACAAAAGGAAAAACCACGACCACTTGGGATTTCTAACAACTTCACTATGTTTAAGGCAATTAGTTACAATTACAATAAACACCTTACTTCACTCGAAGCGAAACAACTAGGCCAACTCTTCACTCTCTAATTGCTTTACTCAAAGCAACAAACTTAGCTTTACAATAAGCTAATCCTCTCTAGCTCCACTAAAAGCTATCTAACTTCCCCCTTAGACTCACCCGAGTCTAATTACATAAACTCTCAAAAACCCTTACAAAAAGGATAGAAATTCTCTAAAATAAATCAAAGAGTTGCATCAAGAAAATATTATAAATTAATTGGCAACTTTAAGAACAAAATATTTCTTGTAAAATCCAACAAAAACGTATGAAAAATACTTAAGCACAAAACGTTGGATTTCATCTCTTCTCTTTAAAAACCGGAATTATCTTGCAATTTATAGAAAATAATATTCCTAAGAAAGTGGAATAATCCAATCCATCATCCCACTATCAAGAGATCATGGGAGTAATGTGGATTAAGCAAACACACGGTTATTTCCATAAGATTTGATTAAGTCAAATCACACGTGTACATAAACAATAACCGCTGTTCCCTTAATAACCGCTGTTCCCTAAAGTAGCAGTTTTTTCAGTAGTAATTCCTGTTCCCCAAATTAATGGCTGGAACTTCATGCTATATTTAGAAAACGGTTAATCTTAGTGGGAATGATTGCTTGCTTATTTTTAGGAATAAAGACCGGCTGAAAAGATTTGCTAAGACCAATTCAAAGTTAGTTAATTCTATTTTTAACAAATCCAAGATTTATTAAAAATAGATCCTAAAATAAAGGATCTTAACAAATAAATCGTGAATACATTTTCTTTAACAAAAACGATTTGCCAATTAAGTTAAATTAAATTTTTACTGCAACAATTTAATTTAAAATACATTAACTAAAAATAATAATTAAAATATGATAACCAGAATTTTCAGTCAGCGTAGTCAACCTTCAGCTCAGGAACAGTGTGCTGTCTCCAGACTTCAGTTTAGCTAGAACATCCAACTTGGGAACAGTAGATCTGCTGTCTCCATTTTACATCCCAAGCGATATACTTCTCCTAACATCAATTGAAACCTTTTGACATGTACGTTTCCATAAGCTAAGGCATAGGTACTATCAACGATCATAATCATAATCGGATATCGACCTGCACAATCTCTAAAAACATGTTCGCTTAAATAAAGTGTAGTCATCATCAAAACTCAAGAGGTCCAACAAATTCCCCCTTTTTGATGATGACAAACTTTTCAAACAAACTTAAAAACAAAATAGAGTAAAACCAATATTGAAGAGCATGTTAGAGATCAAAACAACTCTTCTTAACTAAATATCATGAAACCAGTTACTCTAGAAATAATCAAAACAACAACTTTATATAATCAGAGCTTAAAAGAAATTAGCATAAACAAACTTGAAATAACAAAACAAGAAGTCAGTAACTTTCAACAACTAACAAATCAGTAACTTCCAACAACTAACAAAATTAGCAACACACAAACATCAGACCATGCAAGAACCAGTAAGCCCAACATAATAGATTTAACTAGATCTCAAACATGCTCAAGCATTATTTAAGTTTGTGCCAAATATTCCCCCTTTTGACATCAATCAAAAAGAAGATAAACAATCAAGCCACAGCACTAAATATAGTCAAAGATAGGATAGGAAGCAAATTTTAAAAGAACACAAAGAATGCAAGCATGATAAGCAAAGATTAACCAACCTAACATAGTAGCAGCATAAAAAGGTTCAATGTTAACAATGTTAAAGATTTGTACCCCAGCTGGTACCAAAAGAAAGAAATTGTTTAAAGACAGAGACAGCAGCAATGAAAAATATAAAAGGGAAACTATGAAGCAGGAGCATCTTCATCAACATATTCCGTTTCCACCTCAACTGTATCCAATTTAGCGCCAAGACGAGCCTCCATCTGAGCCATCTGGTCAGCTAAAGAGGCTAGGGAAACACGGATCTCATCTTGAAATTTGAAGAAGCGATCCTGCAAATCATCAAGCTTGAGAAGAATGGAATATAAGGGAGCAGTAGGAACGGTTGCCTGATCAAAGCTTTGTCTGTGAAATGATGGTGGTGGTGATCTTGGTGTTGGTGATGGTGGTGGTGGAGTGGTTGGCTTTGATGAGGGAAAACTATTGGGTTCAGCCCTAGAGTCTTCTTCAAGAGAAACCTTAGATTCCACCCCCTGGTCTTCTTCCTCAGAAGGAACAACCTCCTGTTCCTTAACTCCATCCCCTTCTTTCTCCTGTTCCTCCTTCTCCTCTTCTTCCTTTTTCTCCTGTTCCTTCTCTTCCTTCTCTTCCTCTTCCTCCTGTTCCTCCTTTTCCTTCCCCTCTTCCTCCTGTTCCTCATTATCAGAATCAATCTCAATCTGTTCCACAATATTTTCAAGAATCCCTTCCTCATTTAATTTAAGGCGCAAATTACTCAAACATTTTGCACCTATCATATTGCTGGGACCCATAGGAAAACTATAATCACCCAGTGGAACACCAAACTTTGAGAAAATCCATGACAACAAACCACCATAGCCAACCATACAACGTTTGGCTATACAATCATTTAAATGAGAAATCATCAAGGAAGGAAAATTAATCTTTATGTTGTTCACCATACAGTATATCAGGGTTGCATCTCGAAGACTTACCTCACTACGTTTTGAGTTTCGTGGCAAGATAAACCTTCTAGCAATGTTGTACAGCAACTTATGTAAAGGAGACAGGACATTGTGACTTACTTTCCCCCTTTTTTGCCTAACCCCCAAGCATCTCCAAACATCTTTTTCATCTCTTCCAGAAAACGCAATCTTAGACCCAACATGATAAACATCAAAACCAGTAGCAGGAACACCTAACCACTCTCCTAAAGTCAGACTATCAAATTCAATATCAATATCTTTGATTGAACTAGAACAAACTCCATCATGAACAGCAAAATTAGAAATAAACTCATGCATAATGTCAGGGTAAATGGGGTTGCAGCAATATACGCTCATAAGTGATTCCCATTTTTGAGTTTGTAAAATTTCATGGAATTTAGGAAAGATTGTAGATTCGTACCATTCTTTGTCTACACCAAATCCTACAGACATTTCTTTAGAAAGTTCTTCAGCATTTGAGTAATGCGTTACCTTCATTTTCTTGGTAGAGTGGGTTGAAGGTTTCTTGGATTCTCTTGTTCTTTTACCACTTGTTTGCGGAGACATAGGGGTGTCCTCTGGTTCCTTTGATGAAGACTTAGGTTTGTGAGTGAGAGAAGGTGGGTAGATAACTCGAAGAGGGACAGGTTGCTTCATTTTTGGTTTCATATTCTTGGTTTTCATTGAAGTTTTTAGAGAGAAAAGCAAAGGAGAATGGCGAAGTGAAAGGGAAATGGGAGGAATGACGGTTTAGGGTTGAGTGAACGTGAAAGGTTAGTGAAGATGAAATGAAAGATGGGACGAGTGGGAGTAATTATACCTGATGAAGTGACGTGCTAGAGGCAGTTATCAAATCAAGACAATTGATTTTGAATTGTGAAAATGGAGTATGTTGAGATTCAACTCCTACTTAAAAGAACTGCTGGAAAAAAAATTTATATATAATTTTTTGTTTTTTATTATTTATAATAAGAAAATGATAATATTATGCTACTACCGTTTGATCAAAATAATCATGCAATCATAAGAACATTCAAAGTATATACCTTTAAAAAATGCGTACCTGATCCTTTCGATAATTGATTTTTCAATCAAGATTATTGTGGTTGATTGATCATTTTCAATTTTCATTTTGTCTCTAGGAATCATATATGATACTTCCTTTAATGCAGCTTGATCATGCCAAGTTCCAATCTCATTTTCTCATGCTGTTCCCTTGGAAGCGGTTTGGTCATGATATCTGCTATTTGCTCGTTAGTGTTTACATGCTTAACAATGATATTTTTATTTTCAACATTATCCTTAAGAAAATGATGCCTAATATGAATGTGCTTTACTCGTGAGTGATGCACTGGATCTTTGGATATGCATATGGCACTGGTATTATCGCAATAAATAGGAACACATGCATACTTAATACCAAAGTCTCTTAGCTGCTGCTTTATCCATAACATTTGGGAACAGCAAGCTGCTGCTGCTACGTACTCAGCTTCAGCGGTTGATAATGCAACAGTGTTTTGTTTCTTGGAACTCCATGAAACTAAACATGAGCCAAGAAATTGTACCATACCTGACGTGCTTTTTCTATTAACAAGATCTCCTGCATAATCTGCATCACTAAAGCCTTTCAAATCAAAGACATCACTTTTAGGATAAAATAATGATAAATCATCTGTTCCCTTTAGATATCTCAAAATACGTTTCACTGCAGTTAGATGTGATTCTTTAGGGTTAGATTGAAATCTCGCACATAGACCAACACTAAATGAAATATCGGGTCTACTAGCAGTTAGATATAATAAAGATCCAATCATGCCTCTATACATAGTTTGGTCAATATTTGTTCCATTTGTATCTTCATCTAATCTTACATTAGTAGCCATGGGTGTATGGTTGGTTTTAGCGTTATTCATGCCATATTTCTTAAGAAGTTCTTTTATATATTTTTGTTGATGAATAAAGATACCATTAGCAGTTTGTTTAATTTGCAAACCAAGAAAGAAATTTAATTCTCCCATCATGCTCATTTCAAATTCAGTGCTCATAAGGTTAGCAAATTCTTTACATAGCAATTCATTTGTGGCACCAAAAATAATATCATCAACATATATTTGAACAACTAATATATTGGAACCTTTATTCTTAAAGAATAAGGTTTTATCAATTTTACCTCTAATAAAGTCATTTTGAATCAAAAACTTTGATAGTCTTTCATACCATTGCCTAGGAGCTTGTTTCAACCCATAAAGAGCTTTATCAAGCTTATAGACATGATCAAGACTCGAGGTATTCTCAAAGCCAGGCGGTTGTTCAACAAAAACTTCTTCATCAAGAAAACCATTCAAGAAAGCACATTTCACATCCATTTGATATAATTTAAAGTTCATAAATGCAGCAAAAGAAATTAAAATTCTAATAGCTTCTAACCTTGCTACTGGAGCAAATGTCTCAGTATAATCAATACCTTCTTGTTGATTGTACCCTTTGACCACGAGCCTTGCTTTGTTTCTTACAATTATTCCATGCTCATCTAGTTTGTTCCGAAATACCCATTTCAAACCAATTACCTTCTTGTGTTTCGGTTTGGGTTCTAAATGCCATACTTTGTTCCTTTCAAATTCGTTCAATTCATCTTGCATGGCTACAACCCATTCCGAATCCCTTAGAGCTTCTTCGTGATTTTTGGGTTCAAGTGATGATAGGAACGCAAAATGTGCACAAAAATTTCTCATTTGAGATCGAGTTTGTGTTCCTTTATTCAAGTCACTTACAATCAAATCAACAGGATGGTATTTTTGATATCTCCAAGGTTTTGGCATAAAATCTCTAGTGGGAACAGTAGCATGTTCTGGTTCATCAGCTTGATTAACATTCTGTTCAGCTACTGGATTGTTCTGCTCATCTGTGGGAACAGCTGGATTGGGAACAGTCTGCTGTTCCTGATGTTCTGGCAGTTCCTGAACTTGATCAGTACTTTCTGCTTCTGCTGGAACCGGCTGTTCACCAGCTGTTTCTTGATCATGCACTTTCAATTCTTCATCATCTTCCTCTAGATTTGCAAGACCTATCTTAAAATTATTTGTATCCTGTTCACTTGACAAAAAGTTAGTTTCATCGAAAATTATGTGAACGGATTCTTCCACACCCATTGTTCTTTTGTTATAGACTCTATATGCCTTACTTTGAGATGAGTAGCCAAGAAATACTGCTTCATCACTTCTTTCATCAAATTTACCTATATTCCGTTTTCCATTAACATGTACAAAACATTTGCATCGAAACACACGAAAATAGGCAATATTTGGTTTAACACCTTTAAACAGTTCATAGGGTGTCTTAGAAGTGATTGGTCTTATCAATACTCTATTTAAAATATAACATGCAGTATTAACAGCCTCGGCCCAAAAATTTCTAGGTAAACCACTAGCAATTAACATAGTTCTAGCCATTTCTTCTAAAGTTCTATTTTTCCTTTCTACAACACCATTTTGTTGTGGTGTTCTAGGGGCGGAAAAATTGTGACTTATTCCATGTTCATTGCAATAACTCATAAAGCTTGAATTTTCAAATTCTTTACCATGATCTGACCTTATGTGAACAATTTGATTATTGGTAGATTTTTGTATTTTGTTAGCGAAAGAGACAAACTCATTAAAGGCTTCATCTTTACTAACTAGAAATAAAGTCCATGTAAATCTACTATAATCATCAATAATAACAAACACATATCTCTTGCCACTACGGCTTTGTATTCTCATAGGTCCACACAAATCCATGTGTAATAATTCAAGCGTTTTTAAGGTGGTCACAACATTCTTTGGTTTAAAAGATGACCTTACTTGTTTTCCTTTGGCACAAGGATCACATATTTCCTCTTTAAGGAATTTTATAGATGGTAGTCCTCTAACTAGGTCTTTAGATCTTAATGTATTAATCAATGAATAACTAGCATGACCTAGACGCTTATGCCAAAGAAGTGGGTCGTCTTCTATAACACTTAGACACGTTAGACTGTTTCTGGGAACAGTGTCCAGGTCCACTATATAAGTGTTCCCTTTTCTGATTCCCTCAAGAATGATGTCTCCTGTGTCGTTCCTAGAAATAATGCACTTTTCAGAAGTAAAGTTTACAGAGTTACCCTTATCACAAAATTGAGAAATGCTGAGTAAGTTGTGTTTCAAATTCTCGACTAAAAATACATTATCAATGGCGTGGGAACATGACCTTCCAACCTTTCCTTTGGCGATTATCTCACCCTTCATATTGTCACCGAAGGTTACTGTTCCCCCATCATAGGCTTCAAGTGAGAGAAATTTAGATTTGTCACCCGTCATATGCTTGGAACACCCACTGTCGAGATACCATGAGCTGTTCCCCCTCACTTGGACCTGTAAGATAATTAATTGTTAATTATAGGAACCCAGACTTTCTTGGGTTCCTTGTCGATTTTACATGAATCATATTTATCAATTTGAATGTTATCGACATAGTTTCTGTTAGAGACAGTATACTATTCCCTTTTGGTGCACTGTTCCTTCAGATGGCCAGCTTTACCACAGAAGGTACAGTACCTGTCTCTAGGAAGATCAACGTAAGCTTTCTTACTTTTGTTATTCTTAAAATAATTTAGGCCTTGTGATCTCTTACTTTTAGCATCTAGAATCCATTTGGGAGTTATTTTGATTTTCCCTTTTTCTCTTGAATTTAATTCAAGATTATTATTGTTGTTACGGTTGGATTCCGAATTCATTTTTAAATATTGAAAATCATTGCATAAATCTTTAGTAGATGCATCTATCAATTTCTCATTTAAGCCTAATAATTTGTATTGCGATAGCTCAATATTAAGAATAACATTTTCCTTCTTAAGTCTCTCCATATTTTCCTTTAGGATTATATTTTGGTCCAACAAACCGAAAAATCTGTTTTGGACATCATGTCTAAAGGTATTTATGTATGAGACATGGTCTTTGCTTACCTTAAGTTCCTTTTCTAACTTGAGACACTTATCATTGCAATTTTCAAGTTTAACTTGTGCCTCTTTTAACAACTCTTTTAATTTATTTTTACTTGGATTGAATGAATGGTCAGAAAATGAATTAGAAATATTTACCTGCTTCTCCTTGCCTTTATGTGTAGCCATGAGACATAGGTTAGCTGTCTCCTCTTCTTCGGGAACAATAGTTTCATTCTCACTTTCAGTTTCTCCCCATGCAGCAATCATGGCCTTACGAAAGTCAGTCTTGTTAAAATTTTCTTTGTTCAACGGTCTTCTTGAATCTCTTGTCTTTCCCTTGCCCTTTTCATTCTTCCATGTTGGGCAATCCTTGATGAAGTGCTCGGTACTTCCACATTTGTGGCATTCAAGATTTTTTGTTCTTCTTTCTTTGTTGTTTCTTTGATTTGCATACCTGCTGTTCCTGAAGAACTTCTTGAATTTTCGTACCAACAAAGCAGCCTCTTCTTCATCACATTCTGATTCGTCCTGTTCCCCCGCTGCCAGAGCCAATCCCTTGTTCCTGGAACTGTCTGCTGTTCCCAAATGCAATTCATGCGTCATTAGGGAACCAGCCAGCTCCTCTAGATTAAACTTTGTAAAATCTTTGGACTCTTGTATAGCAGTAACCTTGGCCCTCCAGCGCTCATCTTGAGGAAGGCTCCTAAGAATCTTCCTTACTTGTTCATCAGTGGGAATTATTCTTCCAAGAGAGACAAGCTCGTTTGTTATGTTGGTGAACCTAGTGAACATCTCTTGGATACTTTCTCTTGGCTCCATAACAAATCTCTCGTATTTAGACATTAACAAATCAATTTTGGACCGTTTTACTTCACTTGTTCCCTCATGGGTAACAGCAAGCAGGTCCCAAATTTGCTTAGCGGATTTGCACCCCATAATTCTATTATGCTCGTTTGGTCCAAGACCACAATGAAGTAATTTTATAGCAAGAGCATTTAATTCCATTTTCTGAAAATCTTCTTTTTCATATTCGGTTATAGGTTTGGGAACAATTTCATTGTTGGAGTTAGTAGTGGTTACCTCAAAATCTCCGATTTCTATGACTCTCCAAACTTGATAATTTTCCGCTTTGATGAAGATCTCCATTCTATTCTTCCAGTATGTATAGAATTTTCCATCGAACATTGGCGGTCTTTGAGTTGAATACCCTTCTTCCATTCGCTCGTTCATAATTGACATTTTTCGGGAACACCAGAATCTGCCCTCAGGGTTTCCTGATCTTCTGGGAACAGGGCTCTGATACCAATTGTTGATTCAATTAGGAACGGGAACAGCAACAAGAGGGGGGGTGAATTGTTGTTGTTGCAAGTTTAAGCGATTGTGCCCTGTTTTTGCGGAATTATTCAAAATAAATAAAGCTTAAACTAAGAGCAAAATAATAAGAGAGACACACGATTTTACGTGGAAACCTTTTGGGCCTAAACAAAAGGAAAAACCACGACCACTTGGGATTTCTAACAACTTCACTATGTTTAAGGCAATTAGTTACAATTACAATAAACACCTTACTTCACTCGAAGCGAAACAACTAGGCCAACTCTTCACTCTCTAATTGCTTTACTCAAAGCAACAAACTTAGCTTTACAATAAGCTAATCCTCTCTAGCTCCACTAAAAGCTATCTAACTTCCCCCTTAGACTCACCCGAGTCTAATTACATAAACTCTCAAAAACCCTTACAAAAAGGATAGAAATTCTCTAAAATAAATCAAAGAGTTGCATCAAGAAAATATTATAAATTAATTGGCAACTTTAAGAACAAAATATTTCTTGTAAAATCCAACAAAAACGTATGAAAAATACTTAAGCACAAAACGTTGGATTTCATCTCTTCTCTTTAAAAACCGGAATTATCTTGCAATTTATAGAAAATAATATTCCTAAGAAAGTGGAATAATCCAATCCATCATCCCACTATCAAGAGATCATGGGAGTAATGTGGATTAAGCAAACACACGGTTATTTCCATAAGATTTGATTAAGTCAAATCACACGTGTACATAAACAATAACCGCTGTTCCCTTAATAACCGCTGTTCCCTAAAGTAGCAGTTTTTTCAGTAGTAATTCATGTTCCCCAAATTAATGGCTGGAACTTCATGCTATATTTAGAAAACGGTTAATCTTAGTGGGAATGATTGCTTGCTTATTTTTAGGAATAAAGACCGGCTGAAAAGATTTGCTAAGACCAATTCAAAGTTAGTTAATTCTATTTTTAACAAATCCAAGATTTATTAAAAATAGATCCTAAAATAAAGGATCTTAACAAATAAATCGTGAATACATTTTCTTTAACAAAAACGATTTGCCAATTAACTTAAATTAAATTTTTACTGCAACAATTTAATTTAAAATACATTAACTAAAAATAATAATTAAAATATGATAACCAGAATTTTCAGTCAGCGTAGTCAACCTTCAGCTCAGGAACAGTGTGCTGTCTCCAGACTTCAGTTTAGCTAGAACATCCAACTTGGGAACAGTAGATCTGCTGTCTCCATTTTACATCCCAAGCGATATACTTCTCCTAACATCAATTGAAACCTTTTGACATGTACGTTTCCATAAGCTAAGGCATAGGTACTATCAACGATCATAATCATAATCGGATATCGACCTGCACAATCTCTAAAAACATGTTCGCTTAAATAAAGTGTAGTCATCATCAAAACTCAAGAGGTCCAACACAAAGTAAGTGTTTATGTTATATAGAGTGGTGTTTATGCTATGTTAAGTAGCTGTTATTGGAATGTGAGGTTCATCTATATCATATGTGAAGTAGGTGATCATTATGTGTAAGTGTTAATTGCATGTATAAAACATATTTATCATGTGTATAGGAGTTATTTATGGTATGTTTTGTAGTTTTTTATAATTTGATCGAATTCTATGATTTAAAATTACAAAAGCTATGGATGAAGGCTATAGATGGTGGAGATGCACATATATTTTATTAATCAATTAAAATAAGGGGCAGAGAAGGATTGTTAATTTTCTACCGTGTAAATCTTAATGAACAAGGCCAACTTTCATCCTTATTTTGGTGTGATCGTTCGAAGAGAGATGATTACAAAACTAATGGGGATGTGGTAATATTGGAAACAACATATCAAACAAATCGATACAATCTCATATGTGGATTAATTTTAGGTATCAATAAGTCTCCAATACCAATATTCACTAATCAAGATTTTTCAATAACAAAGTCAATAGAAAAGCTATAAATCATACCTTTATTATGTATCTCCATAAAAATACATACTTTATATGGTTTAAAAACGAGCTATATCGAGTTATAACAACTACTTATATACTTTAACTAGTCTTTTAAGATGCTAAAAATAAATTATGTCTGTGTTACTTGTTGAAAAATGTTGTTGCATATTTCGGATCATTAAAGTCAAATATAGAATTTATGGATGCTTTTCATGTGTTAGAAATTTGCATCTATTTACCTTTTTTAATCACTTCACTTCCTTATTAATTACTAACTTTACCCAAGGATGAAAATTAATTTATTGAAGTGGCATTATGTTGTGAAATAACCAAACACTATTGGAAAAAACCTCATTTGTTGCGGTTTTTTGGCCATTATTTTCTACGGTTTTGGCCCCCAGCAATAGTGATAGCAACAAATGTCCTACTTTAAATGCTTCGGTTAAAAACCGCAGCAAAAAAGGGCATTATTTGCTGCGGTCAGAGGCAAAACCGCAGCAAATAAGTGGGCATTATTTGATGCGGTCAGAGGCAAAACCGTAGCAAATAATTGTGCATTATTTGCTGCGGTTTTCCCTCTGACCGCAGCAAATACTTGCAATTTTTTTTATTTTTTCGTTTTTTTAATAATAATCCAATAATAATACAATGTAATAACAATGATTAATCCAATAATAATCCAATGATAATCACAAATAATCACCAATAATTTCTTTGTAATAATAAACTCTCGATCGTATATATAATATAATATTATGTACGTATATATATATATATATATATATATATATATATATATATATATATATATATATATATATATATATATATATATATATATATATATATATATATATATATATATATATATATATATATATATATATATATATATATATATATATATATATATATATACACATTAAAGTCCTAAAAAATCTATAATAATTACAATTTATCAAGGACAAAAATTAGCAAGACACGCGGCAATCTTGTCTTTTAATTCGCGCATCTCTCCACTTCTCAAAGGGCGTGTTTCCCTCGGAATGTCGTTTAAAACCTATAATATAATATAAAATTAAAAGATTTTTATAAATATTAGATTTTTCCAATAATAATTATTTAAGAACGTAACAAATACTTACAGCATTTATATTTTCGACTCCAAAATCCTTCGCGGATTTTATAATATCGTCCATGTACTTCAGCGTGTAGTAGCCGCAATCAACGGAAGTAGAAAGTTGTTGAAAGCACTAAGAGAAAATAGATGTTAGTGCCAAAAACGCATAAAATCGCAACTTAATACGTAATTTCTAGCATATGACTATGATTTTCAATTCTAACCACTTCAACAGAATAATATATACCAAATAGTGTTGTGTGCCAAGTTTCGTGCAAAACAAACCATGTTTGAGCTACTTTATGCGCAAAAGTGCCAAAAATGGTTAAAAACGAATGAAATCGCAACTTAACACGTAATTTCTAGCATATGACTATGATTTAAAATTCTAACCACTTCAACACAATAATATATACCAAATAGTGCTGTGTGCCAAGTTTCGTGCAAAACAAACCATGTTTGAGCTACTTTATGCGCAAAAGTTCCAAAAACGGTTAAAAACGCTTAAAATCGCAACTTAACACGTAATTTCTAGCATATGACTATGATTTTCAATTCTAACCACTTCAACACAATAATATATACCAAATAGTGTTGTGTGCCAAGTTTCGTGCATAACAAACCAAGTTTGAGCCACTTTACGCGCGAAATTGACAAAAACGCTTAAAAACGCTTAAAATCGCAACTTAACACGTAATTTCTAGCATATAACTATGATTTTCAATTCTATCCACTTCAACACAATAATATATACCTAATAGTGTTGTGTGCCAAGTTTCGTGCAAATATGATACAAATGTGGTTGTATGAAATGAAAATACCAAAGGAGCGCACACAAGGCTGCATACAGACCTCACGACACAGCAGCAAACTAGTGAAATGAAGATGCCAAGTTTTCCGTTTTGACCTTTTTGGTCGTACGGGCACGCCTCTTCGTAATGCAGCCAATTACTAGCTTGGATTTGAAATCTCTGAATCTTTCAGCAACAGCTAAAAGAAACACATTCTTCTTGTCCTCATCGCTCTCGATGTGGAAAAGATTCTACAAAAAAAAAATTTATATTTATTACTGTCAATAAAATTAATTTTAAAATGAAACTAAATGAGTAAAGATAGTAAAGTTGCTTACCACAGTATCATTCCATAGAGAGTTCTTCAAACCCTCTGGAACCTCGTTCCATGCGTGCAATATGGAAAGCTTGCGGATACATAGACCCACTTGTTTTCCATATTGACTACGCCATTTTCCGCAGGGTTGACCCAATGCATTTGTTGATTCAATTAGGAACGGGAACAGCAACAAGAGGGGGGGTGAATTGTTGTTGTTGCAAGTTTAAGCGATTGTGCCCTGTTTTTGCGGAATTATTCAAAATAAATAAAGCTTAAACTAAGAGCAAAATAATAAGAGAGACACACGATTTTACGTGGAAACCTTTTGGGCCTAAACAAAAGGAAAAACCACGACCACTTGGGATTTTCAAAAACTCCACTATGTTTAAGGCAATTAGTTACAATCACAATAAACACCTTGCTTCACTCGAAGCGTAACAACTAGGCCGACTCCTCTTCTCTCTAATTGCTTTACTCCAAGCAACAACCTTAGCTTCTCTACAAGCTAATCCTCTCTAGCTTCACTCAAAGCTATCTAATTTCCCCCTTAGACTCACCCGAGTCTAATTACATAAACACTCAAAAACCCTTACAAAAAGGATATAAATTCTCTAAAATAAATCAAAGAGTTGCATCAAGAAAATATTATAAATTAATTGGCAACTTTAAGAACAAAATATTTCTTGTAAAATCCAACAAAAACGTATGAAAAACACTTAAGCACAAAACGTTGGATTACTTCTCTCTTCACTTTAAAAACCGGAATTATCTTGCAATTTATAGAAAATAATATTCCTAAGAAAGTGGAATAATCCAATCCATCATCCCACTATCAAAAGATCATGGGAGTAATGTGGATTAAGCAAACACACGGTTATTTCCATAAGATTTGATTAAGTCAAATCACACGTGTACATAAACAATAACCGCTGTTCCCTTAATAACCGCTGTTCCCTAAAGTAGCAGTTTTTTCAGTAATAATTCCTGTTCCCCAAATTAATGGCTGGAACTTCATGCTATATTTAGAAAACGGTTAATCTTAGTGGGAATGATTGTTTGCTATTTTTTAGGAATAAAGACCGGTTAGAAAGATTTGCTAAGACTAATTCAAAGTTAGTTAATTCTATTTTTAACAAATCCAAGATTTATTAAAAATAGATCCTAAAATAAAGGATCTTAACAAATAAATCGTGAATACATTTTCTTTAACAAAAACGATTTGCCAATTAACTTAAATAAATTTTTACTGCAACAATTTAATTTAAAATACATTAACTAAAAATAAAAGATAGAATTTATTAGCTAACGTAAATTGACTTCAGTTTGGGAACACTGCGCTGTCTCCAAATTCCAACTTGCTAGAACATCAAACCTGGGAACAGTAGACTTCCTGTCTCCATTTTACATCCCACGTGATATACTCTTCTAACATCTCTTGAAACCTTTTGACATGTGTATTCCCATGAACTAAGTCATCGGTACTATCAACGATCACAATTAATCGGATATCGACCTGCACAAAATCTCTAAACAAATATTTGCTAAAGTGTAGTCATCATCAAAACTCAAGAGGTCCAACAAATTCCCCCTTTTTGATGATGACAAACTTTTCAAACAAACTTAAAAACGAAAATAGAGTAAAACCAATATTGAAGAGCATGTTCGAGATTAAAACAACTCTACATTACTTAGTAAATTAAATCGTTACAATATAATTTACCAAGCATACATTAAAAACAAATTACTCTATTAATTAGAAATATTTAAAATAACTTAAGCATAATCAAAACATCGGAAGTAGTTTATAACTTAAGATTTCAAATAGAACTAAAACGAAACAAAACTTACCAAACAAAACTTAAAGCACTGTAAGAACTTTTATCATAGCATTCAAGTAATCATCAGAGCATATAAATCATAACAATCAAAGTATGTATCTCGGTATGTATATCAGAGCTAAACTGAGCTAAACTTATTAATCATCAGAGCATCAGAGCATGAATATCAGAGCATAGCCACAGTTCCTAATGTTCAACAGAATAAATGTATATCAGACTAAGCATACTCAAGCATTATTTAAGTTTGTGCCAAATATTCCCCCTTTTGACATCATTCAAAAAGAAGATAAGCAATCAAACCACAGCACTAAACATACAGTTATAGTCAAAGAGAGAATAAGGATGCACAAATTAAAAAGCAATAACAATGAATGCAAGCATGATAAGCAAAGATTAGCCAAACCTAACAGTTAGTAGCATATGTAAAAAGGTTTAACAAAGTTAACAATGTTTAAGAGGTGTACCCCAGCTGGTACCAAAAGAAAGAAATTGTTTAAAGACAGAGACAGCAGCAATGAAAAATATAAAAGGGAAACTATGAAGCAGGAGCATCTTCATCAACATATTCCGTTTGCACCTCAACTGTATCCAATTTAGCGCCAAGACGAGCCTCCATCTGAGTCATCTGGTCAGCTAAAGAGGCTAGGGAAACACGGATCTCATCTTGAAATTTGAAGAAGCGATCCTGCAAATCATCAAGCTTGAGAAGAATGGAATATAAGGGAGCAGTAGGAACGGTTGCCTGATCAAAGCTGTGTTTGTGAAATGATGGTGATGGTGATCTTGGTGTTGGTGAAGGTGGTGGTGGAGTGAAATGATGAGTTGGTGGAGTGGTTGGCTTTGATGAGGGAAAACTATTGGGTTCAGCCCTAGAGTCTTCTTCAAGAGAAACCTTAGATTCCAACCCCTGGTCTTCTTCCTCAGAAGGAACAACCTCCTGTTCCTTAACTCCATCCCCTTCTTTCTCCTGTTCCTCCTTCTCCTCTTCTTCCTTTTTCTTCTGTTCCTTCTCTTCCTTCTCTTCCTCTCCCTCCTGTTCCTCCTTTTCCTTCCCCTCTTCCTCCTGTTCCTCATTATCAGAATCAATCTCAATCTGTTCCACAATATTTTCAAGAATCCCTTCCTCATTTAATTTAAGGCGCAAATTACTCAAACATTTTGCACCTATCATATTGCTGGGACCCATAGGAAAACTATAATCACCCAGTGGAACACCAAACTTTGAGAAAATCCATGACAACAAACCACCATAGCCAACCATACAACGTTTGGCTATACAATCATTTAAATGAGAAATCATCAAGGAAGGAAAATTAATCTTTATGTTGTTCACCATACAGTATATCAGGGTTGCATCTCGAAGACTTACCTCACTACGTTTTGAGTTTCGTGGCAAGATAAACCTTCTAGCAATGTTGTACAGCAACTTATGTAAAGGGGACAAAACATTGTGACTCACTTTACCTCTCTTTTGCCTAACACCTAAACATCTCCAAACATCCTTTTCATCAATCCCAGAAAACGCAATCTTAGACCCAACATGATAAACATCAAAACCAGTGGCTGGCACTCCTAGCCACTCTCCTAACGTCAAACTATCAAATTCAATTTCAATTTCTTTAATTGAACTGAAACAGACTCCATCATTAATAGAAAAGTTAGAGATGAACTCACGCATAATTTCTGGGTAAATGGGGTTGCAGCAATATACGCTCATAAGTGATTCCCATTTTTGAGTTTAAAAAATTTTGTGAAATTGAGGAAAGTTTGCAGTCTCATACCATTCTTTGTCAAGGCCAAAGCCAACTGACATTTCTTTGGAAAGTTCCTCAGCGTTTAAGTAGTGGGTTACCTTCATTTTCTTTACAGAACGTGTTGGAGGTTTCTTGGATCCTCTTGATCTCTTACTGCTTGCATGTATTTTCGGGGAGATGGGGGTTCCCTCCTGTTCTTTTGATGAAGACTCAGGCTTAGGAGTGTGAGAAGGTGGGTAGATGACTTGAAGAGGTACAGGTTGCTTCATTTTAGGACTCTGATTCTTGGTCTTCATGGATGTTTTGAGAGGGAAAAGAAAGAATAATGGAGAAAATGACGGTTTAGGGTTGAGTGAAAGGGAAAGGTTAGTGAAGATGAAATGAAAGATGGGACGAGTGGGAGTAATTATACCTGATGAAGTGACGTGCTAGAGGCAGTTATCAAATCAAGACAATTGATTTTGAATTGTGAAAATGGAGTATGTTGAGATTCAACTCCTACTTAAAAGAACTGCTGGAAAAAAATTTATATATAATTTTTTTTGTTTTTTATTATTTATAATAAGAAAATGATAATATTATGCTACTACCGTTTGATCAAAATAATCATGCAATCATAAGAACATTCAAAGTATATACCTTTAAAAAATGCGTACCTGATCCTTTCGATAATTGATTTTTCAATCAAGATTATTGTGGTTGATTGATCATTTTCAATTTTCATTTTGTCTCTAGGAATCATATATGACACTTCCTTTAATGCAGCTTGATCATGCCAAGTTCCAATCTCATTTTCTCATGCTGTTCCCTTGGAAGCGGTTTGGTCATGATATCTGCTATTTGCTCGTTAGTGTTTACATGCTTAACAATAATATTTTTATTTTCAACATTATCCTTAAGAAAATGATGCCTAATATGAATGTGCTTTACTCGTGAGTGATGCACTGGATCTTTGGATATGCATATGGCACTGGTATTATCGCAATAAATAGGAACACATGCATACTTAATACCAAAGTCTCTTAGCTGCTGCTTTATCCATAACATTTGGGAACAGCAAGCTGCTGCTGCTACGTACTCAGCTTCAGCGGTTGATAATGCAACAGTGTTTTGTTTCTTGGAACTCCACGAAACTAAACATGAGCCAAGAAATTGTACCATACCTGACGTGCTTTTTCTATTAACAAGATCTCCTGCATAATCTGCATCACTAAAGCCTTTCAAATTAAAGACATCACTTTTAGGATAAAATAATGATAAATCATCTGTTCCCTTTAGATATCTCAAAATACGTTTCACTGCAGTTAGATGTGATTCTTTAGGGTTAGATTGAAATCTTGCACATAAACCAACACTAAATGAAATATCGGGTCTACTAGCAGTTAGATATAATAAAGATCCAATCATGCCTCTATACATAGTTTGGTCAATATTTGTTCCATTTGTATCTTCATCTAATCTTACATTAGTAGCCATGGGTGTATGGTTGGTTTTAGCGTTATTCATGCCATATTTCTTAAGAAGTTCTTTTATATATTTTTGTTGATGAATAAAGATACCATTAGCAGTTTGTTTAATTTGCAAACCAAGAAAGAAATTTAATTCTCCCATCATGCTCATTTCAAATTCAGTGCTCATAAGGTTAGCAAATTCTTTACATAGCAATTCATTTGTGGCACCAAAAATAATATCATCAACATATATTTGAACAACTAATATATTGGAACCTTTATTCTTAAAGAATAAGGTTTTATCAATTTTACCTCTAATAAAGTCATTTTGAATCAAAAACTTTGATAGTCTTTCATACCATTGCCTAGGAGCTTGTTTCAACCCATAAAGAGCTTTATCAAGCTTATAGACATGATCAAGACTCGAGGTATTCTCAAAGCCAGGCGGTTGTTCAACAAAAACTTCTTCATCAAGAAAACCATTCAAGAAAGCACATTTCACATCCATTTGATATAATTTAAAGTTCATAAATGCAGCAAAAGAAATTAAAATTCTAATAGCTTCTAACCTTGCTACTGGAGCAAATGTCTCAGTATAATCAATACCTTCTTGTTGATTGTACCCTTTGACCACGAGCCTTGCTTTGTTTCTTACAATTATTCCATGCTCATCTAGTTTGTTCCGAAATACCCATTTCAAACCAATTACCTTCTTGTGTTTCGGTTTGGGTTCTAAATGCCATACTTTGTTCCTTTCAAATTCGTTCAATTCATCTTGCATGGCTACAACCCATTCCGAATCCCTTAGAGCTTCTTCGTGATTTTTGGGTTCAAGTGATGATAGGAACGCAAAATGTGCACAAAAATTTCTCATTTGAGATCGAGTTTGTGTTCCTTTATTCAAGTCACTTACAATCAAATCAACAGGATGGTATTTTTGATATCTCCAAGGTTTTGGCATAAAATCTCTAGTGGGAACAGTAGCATGTTCTGGTTCATCAGCTTGATTAACATTCTGTTCAGCTACTGGATTGTTCTGCTCATCTGTGGGAACAGCTGGATTGGGAACAGTCTGCTGTTCCTGATGTTCTGGCAGTTCCTGAACTTGATCAGTACTTTCTGCTTCTGCTGGAACCGGCTGTTCACCAGCTGTTTCTTGATCATGCACTTTCAATTCTTCATCATCTTCCTCTAGATTTGCAAGACCTATCTTAAAATTATTTGTATCCTGTTCACTTGACAAAAAGTTAGTTTCATCGAAAATTATGTGAACGGATTCTTCCACACCCATTGTTCTTTTGTTATAGACTCTATATGCCTTACTTTGAGATGAGTAGCCAAGAAATACTGCTTCATCACTTCTTTCATCAAATTTACCTATATTCCGTTTTCCATTAACATGTACAAAACATTTGCATCCAAACACACGAAAATAGGCAATATTTGGTTTAACACCTTTAAACAGTTCATAGGGTGTCTTAGAAGTGATTGGTCTTATCAATACTCTATTTAAAATATAACATGCAGTATTAACAGCCTCGGCCCAAAAATTTCTAGGTAAACCACTAGCAATTAACATAGTTCTAGCCATTTCTTCTAAAGTTCTATTTTTCCTTTCTACAACACCATTTTGTTGTTGTGTTCTAGGGGCGGAAAAATTGTGACTTATTCCATGTTCATTGCAATAACTCATAAAGCTTGAATTTTCAAATTCTTTACCATGATCTGACCTTATGTGAACAATTTGATTATTGGTAGATTTTTGTATTTTGTTAGCGAAAGAGACAAACTCATTAAAGGCTTCATCTTTACTATCTAGAAATAAAGTCCATGTAAATCTACTATAATCATCAATAATAACAAACACATATCTCTGGCCACTACGGCTTTGTATTCTCATAGGTCCACACAAATCCATGTGTAATAATTCAAGCGTTTTTGAGGTGGTCACAACATTCTTTGGTTTAAAAGATGACCTTACTTGTTTTCCTTTGGCACAAGGATCACATATTTCCTCTTTAAGGAATTTTATAGATGGTAGTCCTCTAACTAGGTCTTTAGATCTTAATGTATTAATCAATGAATAACTAGCATGACCTAGACGCTTATGCCAAAGAAGTGGGTCGTCTTCTATAACACTTAGACACGTTAGACTGTTTTTGGGAACAGTGTCCAGGTCCACTACATAAGTGTTCCCTTTTCTGTTTCCCTCAAGAATGATGTCTCCAGTGTCATTCCTAGAAATAATGCACTTTTCAGAAGTAAAGTTTACAGAGTTACCCTTATCACAAAATTGAGAAATGCTAAGTAAGTTGTGTTTCAAATTCTCGACTAAAAATACATTATCAATGGCGTGGGAACATGACCTTCCAACCTTTCCTTTGGCGATTATCTCACCCTTCATATTGTCACCGAAGGTTACTGTTCCCCCATCATAGGCTTCAAGTGAGAGAAATTTAGATTTGTCACCCGTCATATGCTTGGAACACCCACTGTCGAGATACCATGAGCTGTTCCCCCTCACTTGGACCTGTAAGATAATTAATTGTTAATTATAGGAACCCAGACTTTCTTGGGTTCCTTGTCGATCTTACATGAATCATATTTATCAATTTGAATGTTATCGACATAGTTTCTGTTAGAGACAGTATACTGTTCCCTTTTGGTGCACTGTTCCTTCAGATGGCCAGCTTTACCACAGAAGGTACAGTACCTGTCTCTAGGAAGATCAACGTAAGCTTTCTTACTTTTGTTATTCTTAAAATAATTTAGGCCTTGTGATCTCTTACTTTTAGCATCTAGAATCCATTTGGGAGTTATTTTGATTTTCCCTTTTTCTCTTGAATTTAATTCAAGATTATTATTGTTGTCACGGTTGGATTCCGGATTCAACTCTAAATGTTGAAAATCATTGCACAAATCCTTAGTAGATGCATTTATCAATTCTTTATTTAAGCCTAATAATTTGTATTGTGATAGCTCAATATTAAGAATAACATTTTCCTTCTTAAGTCTCTCCATATTTTCCTTTAGGATTATATTTTGGTCCAACAAACCGAAAAATCTGTTTTGGACATCATGTCTAAAGGTGTTTATGTATGAGACATGGTCTTTGCTTACTTTAAGTTCCTTTTCTAACCTGAGACACTTATCATTGCAATTTTCAAGTTTAGCTTGTGTCTCTTTTAACAACTCTTTTAATTTATTTTTACTTGGATTGAATGAATGGTCAGAAAATGAATTAGAAATATTTACCTGCTTCTCCTTGCCTTTATGTGTAGCCATGAGACACAGGTTAGCTGTCTCCTCTTCTTCGGGAACAATAGTTTCATTCTCACTTTCAGTTTCTCCCCATGCAGCAATCATGGCCCTACGAAAGTCCGTTTTGTTAAAATTCTCTTTGTTCAACGGTCTTCTTGAATCTCTTGTCTTTCCCTTGCCCTTTTCATTCTTCCATGTTGGGCAATCCTTGATGAAGTGCTCGGTACTTCCACATTTGTGGCATTCAAGATTTTTTGTTCTTCTTTCTCTGTTGTTTCTTTGATTTGCATACCTGCTGTTCCTGAAAAACTTCTTGAATTTTCGTACCAATAAAGCAGCCTCTTCCTCATCACATTCTGATTCGTCCTGTTCCCCCGCTGCCAGAGCCAGTCCCTTGTTCCTGGAACTGTCTGCTGTTCCCAAATGCAATTCATGCGTCATTAGGGAACCAGCCAGCTCCTCTAGATTAAACTTTGTAAAATCTTTGGACTCTTGTATAGCAGCAACCTTGGCCCTCCAGCGCTCATCTTGGGGAAGGCTCCTAAGAATCTTCCTTACTTGTTCATCAGTGGGAATTATTCTTCCAAGAGAGACAAGCTCGTTTGTTATGTTGGTGAACCTAGTGAACATCTCTTGGATACTTTCTCTTGGCTCCATAACAAATCTCTCGTATTTAGACATTAACAAATCAATTTTGGACCGTTTTACTTCACTTGTTCCCTCATGGGTGACAGCAAGCAGGTCCCAAATTTGCTTAGCGGATTTGCACCCCATAATTCTATTATGCTCGTTTGGTCCAAGACCACAATGAAGTAATTTTATAGCAAGAGCATTTAATTCCATTTTCTGAAAATCTTCTTTTTCATATTCGGTTATTGGTTTGGGAACAATTTCATTGTTGGAGTTAGTAGTGGTTACCTCAAAATCTCCGATTTCTATGACTCTCCAAACTTGATAATTCTCAGCCTTGATGAAGATTTCCATTCTATTTTTCCAATATGTATAGAATTTTCCATCGAACATTGGCGGTCTTTGAGTTGAATACCCTTCTTCCATTCGCTCGTTCATAATTGACATTTTTCGGGAACACCAGAATCTGCCCTCAGGGTTTCCTGATCTTCTGGGAACAGGGCTCTGATACCAATTGTTGATTCAATTAGGAACGGGAACAGCAACAAGAGGGGGGGTGAATTGTTGTTGTTGCAAGTTTAAGCGATTGTGCCCTGTTTTTGCGGAATTATTCAAAATAAATAAAGCTTAAACTAAGAGCAAAATAATAAGAGAGACACACGATTTTACGTGGAAACCTTTTGGGCCTAAACAAAAGGAAAAACCACGACCACTTGGGATTTTCAAAAACTCCACTATGTTTAAGGCAATTAGTTACAATCACAATAAACACCTTGCTTCACTCGAAGCGTAACAACTAGGCCGACTCCTCTTCTCTCTAATTGCTTTACTCCAAGCAACAACCTTAGCTTCTCTACAAGCTAATCCTCTCTAGCTTCACTCAAAGCTATCTAATTTCCCCCTTAGACTCACCCGAGTCTAATTACATAAACACTCAAAAACCCTTACAAAAAGGATATAAATTCTCTAAAATAAATCAAAGAGTTGCATCAAGAAAATATTATAAATTAATTGGCAACTTTAAGAACAAAATATTTCTTGTAAAATCCAACAAAAACGTATGAAAAACACTTAAGCACAAAACGTTGGATTACTTCTCTCTTCACTTTAAAAACCGGAATTATCTTGCAATTTATAGAAAATAATATTCCTAAGAAAGTGGAATAATCCAATCCATCATCCCACTATCAAAAGATCATGGGAGTAATGTGGATTAAGCAAACACACGGTTATTTCCATAAGATTTGATTAAGTCAAATCACACGTGTACATAAACAATAACCGCTGTTCCCTTAATAACCGCTGTTCCCTAAAGTAGCAGTTTTTTCAGTAATAATTCCTGTTCCCCAAATTAATGGCTAGAACTTCATGCTATATTTAGAAAACGGTTAATCTTAGTGGGAATGATTGTTTGCTATTTTTTAGGAATAAAGACCGGTTAGAAAGATTTGCTAAGACTAATTCAAAGTTAGTTAATTCTATTTTTAACAAATCCAAGATTTATTAAAAATAGATCCTAAAATAAAGGATCTTAACAAATAAATCGTGAATACATTTTCTTTAACAAAAACGATTTGCCAATTAACTTAAATAAATTTTTACTGCAACAATTTAATTTAAAATACATTAACTAAAAATAAAAGATAGAATTTATTAGCTAACGTAAATTGACTTCAGTTTGGGAACACTGCGCTGTCTCCAAATTCCAACTTGCTAGAACATCAAACCTGGGAACAGTAGACTTCCTGTCTCCATTTTACATCCCACGTGATATACTCTTCTAACATCTCTTGAAACCTTTTGACATGTGTATTCCCATGAACTAAGTCATCGGTACTATCAACGATCACAATTAATCGGATATCGACCTGCACAAAATCTCTAAACAAATATTTGCTAAAGTGTAGTCATCATCAAAACTCAAGAGGTCCAACAGCATTGTATTCCAAATGCATGGGTTCTGTGACTTTGAGGTTTTTCGTAGGACCTCGCCCTTTTCTTTTCTTACTGGTAGTGGGAGCATCCATTGGTGGGGCGTCTTCAGTCTCAAAATCATTGTCAAACACCCATGTGTCTTTTAAAAGGATAACAGCACCTTAAAAAAACAGGACCCAAAAGCTTGATCTCACGAACGAGATGGACAATAAGATGAACCATAATGTCAAAGAAAGAAGGTGGAAAATACATCTCAAACTTGCATAAAGTTACAATCACGTCGAGTTGAAGTGCATCAAGTTTAAAGGGATCAAGAACTTTACTACAAATTGTGTTGAAGAACGAACATAGCTCGGTAATAGCATATCTCACATGTTTTGGCAATATTCCACGGATTGCAATTGGTAAGAACACTTGCATCATTACATGGTAATCGTGAGATTTCATGCTTCCCAACTTCGGCTCACCATTTAGGCTCACAAATCTCTTAATGTTGGATGAGTACCCAAACGGAACCTTAATGCCATACAAACACTCACAAAATGTCCGCTTCTCTGCTTTGGACAATGTCTAGCAAGCTGGAGGCAAATAAACTTTGTCATTACTCATCTTCTTCTTACTGCCACCAACTTCATCAGCTCTATTTCTTTTCTTACTCACCTTAACATGTGCCCACAACTGCGGACGAAGACCCTTACATTCAAACCAATCTCGTACGGCCCTAACATCCTTTGTCTTATCCGGAATGTTCATTAGAGTCCCGAGTATGGCATCGCATACATTTTTCTCTATATGCATAACGTCAAGACAATGCATAACGTCAAGACAATGCCTAACCTGTAGATCTCTCCAATATGGAAGCTTCCAAAAGATTGATTCTTTTTTCCATATCGGTCTTCACCCCCTTGCACTTGCCCCGTTTTACCAAATACAGTCTCAAGTCCCTTAACCTGTTCATAAACCTCATAACCGGTCAACAGTCTACGAGCTACACGGTCCTCAACCTCCCCGTTGAACAACTTCTTCTTCTTACGATATTGGTGGTCTCGTGGGAGGAACTTTTGATGGTGCATGAATACGTGTTTGCACTTAGGAATCCACGTGGATTCCATGTCATCGATACATATTGGGCATGCTTTCTTCCCTTTGATCTTATACCCCGTTAAGTTGCCATATGCCAGAAAATACCTAACGGTGCATAAAAGCATTGCACGCAAGGTGAACTCCTCATTAGCATATGCATCAAACACTGAAACGCCTTCATCCCACATCTTTCCCAAATCGTCAACGAGAGGTGCAAGATACACATCTATGTCATTGCCAGGTTGTTTAGGATCCGAGATAAGAAGCGAAAGCATTATGTACTTACGCTTCATACACAACCAAGGTGGCAAATTATAGATCACTAAAAGTACCGACCAAGTACTATGTTGAGAACTAAGATTGCCGAATGGGTTCATTCCATCCGTACACAGTCCGAGCCTTAAATTACGAACCTCATCCCCAAAAGTCTTATGCAACCTATCAATACTCTTCCACTCCGGAGAATCAGATGGATGTGTGACCAAGTGACCTTTCTTCACCCTATCTGCATGCCACCTCAAATTTAACGCATCTTTCTTTATAGAAAACAAGCACTTGAATCTAGGTATTATTGGAAGCTACCACAATATCTTAGCCGGGGGCCCTTTAGCATCCCGAGCCCCTTTACGCTTGTAGTGCTATAACCCACACCTAGGACACTCTTCTAAGTTCTCGTTTTCATTCCGATACAACACACAATCATTCGGACACGCATGAATCTTCTGGTACTCTAAGCTGAAAGGACACATGAGCTTTTTGGCATAATATGTCGACTTTGGAAGTTCATTTCCCTCAGGAAGCATCTCACCTAACGCTTCTAATAACATTGTGAAACTAGCGTCACTCCAATTGAACTTTGAATTAATGTTGAAAATTGTCAACACTGCTGTTAGTTTGATGAACTTTGTACATCCAGGGTACAAAGGCTTTTAAGAAGCCTCTGTCAACAAGTCAAAAACACGAGGACGTTTTCCTAACTCATCCTCGACTCCCTCCATCATCTCATCAACACGATCCACATCCTCATCGACATTCTCTTCATCTGTCTCATACCCATCAACATGATCTACTACATCCTCATTGACATCGGCCACATTATTAACGTCCTCAACAACACTTTTCTGTTTGTAAACTCCCTCCTCACCCTGCGAAACCCACGTCGAAGTATGTGCTCCCTAAGGATATCAACACTATCTACCTTTGATACATTGCCACAACTGACACATGGGCAATAAAAACCAACTCCCTCCGTCCTAAGTTGATGTTCAACCGCAATACTACAAAATTCTTATACGCCATCAATAAATTCCGACGATTCAATGCTTCCATACATCCAAGAACGATCTTTTGTCATCCTAATTAGTGTGATTAATTGATTCAAAACAAAATTAATATACAACTTTTAAACATATATACTTAACGAACCCTAATGAAGCACAAAATTAAGTAATAATCATTCATTTAAACCTAATTAACCCAAATATAATACAATGTTTATTTTAAACAGTCCAAATGATGTTTATTGTACTAACCATAATTAATATTTATATATATTAACAACATATAAAAACAATAAAAATAAAATCACATTCATAAACTTGGACAACTAATTAACATTCATATCAACAACTCATTCATTTAATCATAAACAACCCAAATAATTAAACCTAATTTACAAACTAGAAATAAATTATGATAGATTTAAAACATAAAAACCACACACATTG
>NC_080058.1:18648820-18708820 GCF_026212465.1 Amaranthus tricolor
ATATATGCCAGGATTAGTTTTGTCTAGAATTTTGGTATTTTTTTAAACTTTTTTTCCTTTTTAAGTCAAGCATCATGAGTTTTGTTTTGTTTTGCATGGCATGTATAATCACTTTTCCTTTGCCATGAAAATGTTATTGTTGATTGAAGAGTTTTGAATGGAGTTTTGAATTGTACAGTGTGTGACTATATCTATTCTCTCTGAATTCAGGTTGGAATAGGTGAAGGGGTTTCACCATCTGCTGCTACAGATCTTATTGCCCGGTATAGTATAGTTGATCTAACTTAAGAATCATGCTCTTCTTTGTGTTTGTTTTGGACATCCATGTGTTGTTTTGAACTTGTACTGCTGCTCATATGTTCTAAAGGTTTCTACTTTTAGTGTCGTTGGCAGTATTTTATGTAGATTTTTCTATGTTCCTTGCTACTTATAGGGTGGCCAGTATCCAAATTATCTGGATATGCCGTAAACTTCTTTCCAAGCCTTCTATCAACAGTATATCTGTTGGGTGTAAGTGAAAGTTTTGATTTATTTAAAGAAAATACTCAGGATTTCTAATTTGGGTCTCTTGCTGCATTTTCGGAATTGTGATTTTTTTTTTCTGTCTTTCCAAACATTAGTAGAGTTTTATAGTTTGTTGTCCAAGCCTAATAATTAAAAGTTTTTTTTCTTTATTTTTTTTGGTAGTTAAGTCCCTTTGCTAGTTCCATGTTTTGTATTTACAGTTGCAGGATTTTGGACAACATGTTGTTGGAACATTTAGAGCATTCTATTTCTAAGATATCCCTGAAGTACTATCAATAAAGTGGGACATATAAAGCTTAAGGCATTAGGTCCAAGTATATAATGTTAAGGATTTTACACAAAAAGAGAGTTAATGTTGTACTGAATTATTATTGAAGCTGTTCTAGTAACTTTTCCGATTATAATATTTCCTCCACTTAGTGCTTTGGGTAATAGAAAACTGAAAATTGTAATAAGAATAAAATAAAGAACACAACAACTCCAATACAGAAGTTTTATGTTAGGTGATGAGAAAAACATACGAACTGTTTGAGTTTTTGATCTTAAGGAACTAAAAGAAATCAGAGGATGATTATGTTTCCATCCATGTCCATGTCTCTTATTTATAGAATAAGATGACACCCATTCATCAATATGTTTCATCCTATCAGCACATTGTTCGATATAACGTAACATTACTTGGAAAAAGGTGTTTTTACATAGTAATAAAGTGTCCAAGACGAATAACCATTCATGGAAATAGAGCAAAAAATCCCAAAACAAACGAAGGAAAAAACCGTCGTTGTGCCGCACGCATTTGGTCGCGCGTTGCGGAGATTTGGCAGAAGAATTGTCGCAGTTTTTTGTGCCGGTCGGTGCTCGTGGAGCAGGTTCTGCTTTGGTTATTTTCGAATTTTTTCGTTTTTCATGATAAAAATATATTAAAGATGTATAATTTACTTAAAAGCTTATATACTTCCTTATTATAAGTTTACATACATCCTAATTATACTTGGATACACCAAATATATATCATATAACATGCTAAGTAAGATTGAAACAAACGAAGCAAGTGCAAAAATAGGATTTCCTCAAACGAGTACTTTCGGTTTTTGTGAGACAGTTAAAGCTTCATTTCTTTGGTTTTTGGCCTGTCCTCGTTCGAGCACACTTGTATATACATGAATTTTCGTGAATCGATGCTCTGTCTCGTGAATGAATGTGATGTTACGCAAGTTGTGTTTTTTTATTACAACTGATGTTTTACTCAATTCCTTGGGATGAAATCATGTAATGTATCTGTCAATAGAGGACATGTGGGTGATTTCTTATGACAAGAAAAATATGAAAAATATGAGAAATAACTTCATATACACTAAGAATTTCTGAATTCTTGTTTTACGTTTCTCGACACTTGATCAAATAAAAAACTTTGCAACCTTATATCGTTTCTGATTTTATCATCTTCTTAAACTTCGCAATCTTTGTGGAGGATATATTACAAAAGGATAGTTACCAATCGTCTTCAGTCAGTTATCAAGATTTCCGATCGACTTAAGTATTGCAAATCAACCTTCATGTTTTGTCCGTTTGGTATCAACATTCAACACAACAAGGATATTTCCATACACTAAGGAGACTACAAATATATCTTGTAACTTTGTATTATACTTATTTGTATCATTATTTCTTAATACATATTCTATTGTCCAATACTTTATAGTTTAACATTTCTAATGTCGCTTGCATCTGCATGCATCTTTTTCGGTACATCTTCTCCTGGTTTACAATCTGTAATAAAGCTTTTACTTATGGATTATAAAAATGGATTTGAAGCTTCATTTATCCTACTTAAAATTTTCCGTATAATTACTTCGCAGATCCATACCTTTGGAGGAGCGCTCACGGGCTGTTGCATTTGTTTTTGGTGGATTAAGTGTAGGAAGCGTAGCCGGGTATTGCTCTCATTTTATGCTTTCTGTTTTCTTTTAAATGAAGTAGGGAGACTTGTGAAGCATGTCTGATATAATCTCTAACCATACCTTGTTATTTAAAAATTTAAGGTCACCAAGTTTGTGCTCATCAGGGGAATCTTTAAATTATAATCTTTGTAAATGTAGGGAAATTGGAATTTTGCTAAAATGTAGTGTGTCAAATAAAAGATATAAATTGTTTGGTTTCTGCTTGTACCTATAAAAGAAAGAATGATATTAGGATAGATGTTGAAGACATAGACTTATTAAAAAAAACATTTGAATGAGTGTAAACGGTAGTGAAGAGGTAAACTTTATTTGTTAATTGTATAATTTGTCACAATATTTCCTTACTTTGACTTACTATGTATTCAGGCTTCTCTTGGCTCCTCCACTTATTGAAAATTTTGGCTGGGAATCTGTATTTTACTTATTTGGCCTTCTAGGAGTTGCGTGGTGAGCCCCTATAGTTTCGTTATATGTTTCATATTTCTTGTTCTTGCTTCAATCTACCAAAATCCGATTTAAGATTTTGAAAACAATCATGTGTTTGAAACTTTGAATCCCAATTTTGCATTTTTTCTAATCATAAGATTATTTCCTAGCTGTCCACTACTGCTTCACTTAGGCAAAGATTAAGTCGATACATATTTCCTCCCTCAGACGGTCAATCAGTGGGATAATGTCATACTTTTGTTTTGCTCTTGTGCTAAGGTGCTTGTGTAAAATGTTTATAACAGTTATAAATATTAAAGTTCATTTTGTTGATTTTAGTGGTTTTGCAAAAAGATTTTTGTGCTTTTTGATGAATAAGGCGGATGTTTCGTACTTGTGTACTAACTATACAACTTACTGTTATTTAGAGTAGCATGTGAGCTTTTGCATACAAGCATAATTATTTTGTTTTAGCCCCTATCTCATCAAGCTTTGTTTCTTTTTTTGTTTTTCGATTTTATAGAAATATGTTTTCATTTGCCAATTTCAAGCTCGACTAAATTATGCCTTTAATATCCGAACTTAAAAGGTTTTTGGGCTTTCAGTATATCGATGGAGAAGAGACTCAGCCAGATGCTTCAGTCATGCCTAGTACGCTGCCACTTTCTTTTTTTTGCATTTCCTTCTCATTTGCAGAGCTATTGTTTTCAAATGTAAATGACAGTTTTCAAGCTCAAATTACAATTTGAGATTTATTCCCTTATTTTAACACAATTTAATTTTTTTTTTAAAATAGGTTTAGAATCTACATCTGATAAGAAATCCTCTTTTGGTTCCATGGAGGAGCTAAGTAGCTCACTGAAGGTAAAAACACATTTACATACAGTTTGTAGTATTCTGAAAAATATCAGTAATGTCAAAATTTTCATTTATCGAATGTTTGCTACTTGACTTTTCTTTTGTAGATTTTACATAATTTCTTCTTTTTTGCAACCCTTTTGGTGTTGATTCTGTTGATACTTTTACGGCCCGTTTGGTTAGTGGTACTAAATGTTGGTAATGGGAATGATTTATAGTGTAAAATTTCGTCAAAAGTCCCATGTCATTCCAATGGTGATGAAACTTTTATCACAAAAAAGTTTTTTGTTTACAAATTTTCATTACCACTTAATACCACCTCTCCCAATGGTAATGCATTGGAATGGATTTTATGAAGAAAATGAGATGATTGGAGTTGCACAAGTATGACCATCAAGGTAGCCAATAGATTTTCTCAACCAAAATTACACTAGTTTTCATTCCCATTACCACCTTTTATTATCACCTACAAAACAGGCCGTTAGTACTATAAATGTGAAAATTTGTTCGATGGGAAAGTACTAATCCTTGGTTATCAACTATCAGAAAGGTTTTCTTGTATCTTTCTTTGCAGCAGCTTGGGTTAGGAAGAACAATTTGACTATTAAAGAAATGGTATAAAATATTTGATGCTTTACTTAATGTTAGAGGGGATAGCTATGAGCCTAACAGTTTCTAGGATAAGTTCATCAAAGCTTTTTCTTGAATGATATGATCTTTGTCGTAAGCTAGATTTTTAGTTGATAGCTTTATATTTATATTGAGATGATTATTAATATGCTTAATTACTCTTGAAATGACTCAGAAGATGATGCTGTTAAAGAAACAAACAAGACTAAAGAGTCCAACTTGACTTGATCTTTAGTTCTTATATCGGACCAAATTGTTCATATGATTGGTTGTATCATTGTCAGTGCTCTATTTACTAGATAATGACTCTGTATTGTTGGTACATGCATGATTTTCTTGTCTCCTTGCGTGGCACAAAATATGAAAGCATTTGATAATAGTGTCTCCATAATTTGGGATTAGAATCATGAATTTCTTTCAGGCATCACAGAATCATTGGTTTTCCTCTTCTTAACAGGAAGTTCCATGGAAGGCATTTTTTCGAAGTCCCGCTGTCTGGGCAATGATATATGCACATTTTTGTGGAAGTTGGGGACACTATACTTGTCTATCTTGGCTGCCTACATATTTTAGGTATGTATAGTGTGGTGCATTACCTGCACGGACTAGATTTTAGGCTATAGCTATTCTTAGAAGCTATATGATTCCTGGAAGTTATCGAGTTGTCATGGATGGTATGGAGAGAGATGATGTTTATCTGATCTTTCTTACAGGCTGACAGTCGTGTAAACTCTCTAGTATGCATTACCTGCACGGACTAGTTTTTAGGCTATAGCTATTCTTAGAAGCTATATGATTCCTGGAAGTTATCGAGTTGTCTTGGATGGTATGGAGAGAGATGATGTTTATCTGATCTTTCTTACAGGCTGACAGTCGTGTAAACTCTCAAGTATAAATCAGATTTATCAATAATTAAGACTGTTCAAATGAAAAGTCTATCTCATGATTCTTATCTGTATTTTGTCTTAAATTGTGTTTATACAGCAATAAAGACACTAATTTCTGTTTACATCTGTTACAGCGAAGAATTGAATCTTAATCTGACAGAAGCAGCAGAGGTAAGGTTAAATTCAGATGCTTTATCCAACCCTAAAAAGAAAACTTGGATCATGCATGTTAGCAATGTGATAGCAGCCAAATTACTTGGCTGGAGAAAATTATTTGTCAAATGTATTTGGCACATAAAATTATTCTCATACACCATTCTATTAATATGACGCACACTATTTTTTTAGTACATTTCCTACAATTTTAAGGTTGCTGCTTGAGATAAATTTAATTGAAGAAAATAATTTAAGTTGGAAATTCACTAGTTTCAAATGGGAAATGTAACAATAACACAGGGAGTACAATTTTAGCCATAAAAACATGTTCCAGTCATCTTTGCCTGAACATGTTAAACCTCAACCTGACTTTTAGAAAGATATGTATGTGTTAAGAGAACTATTCACTCGTGATCCTACATCAGAAAATTAGGGAGAGTATAACCAATGTATAAACTAGTGGGCTACTCCACCTACTGCCAACTGGTTTTAGAATGGAAAATCATCAAGCTTATATGTGGTTATATTACTCTCTAGTGCAGGCCTAATATGTCAACCCATCATCAAATTTAAAACCATAGTCTTACTATTTTCACATTCTGATTTAGGTTGCTGTTCTTCCTCCATTGGCCTCGGTTATCACTACCACTCTTGCTGCACAATTTGCTGATAATTTGATTTCTCGTGGAATCGAGACAACTACAGTAAGTAGTTCTTGTATTTGTTAAATTGAGCTGGACTTATTTTGATTGCCAACATATTATCGGGGAAACACGAGGTGCACACACTTTATAAGCCAAGGAGATACCATCCCAAAACCATATGGCTATGGGTTGAAGGGCTCCAATAACTTATAAAGTGTGCAGTTGCGGACCATCTTGAATTCATCGATGCGTGGATAAACCATCCCAATAGTGTTGCTCATATGTTTATGCCTAACTTGTTTTATAATGGTATTGTTTTAGAATACTTTACGTGCTTCTTTTCATATGATGTTACATTTCTTTTCTGGCATAACCCAGTATTTATCCAAAACATGAATTTCTCTAGCATTCTTCCTAACACGTTCCTTACTTAACTGCACTAACATCAGACGTTATCGTATTCTAGTTGATATAAGAGATTTGCAGTCACTTATTCTGGTACATTATTATGTGAGACATCAAGGAATATTTATCTGTGCATTGTGGCTATCATTGTCTCCTGCCAAAGAAAAAAGGATATTATAACTTAACTTTATAGTGTTTTGCTTGCTTACAAGCTTCAGCTGAGCATGTTGTGTACCCTTAGCAATTATGACTCGTTCTTCACATGAGTGGCTGTAGCTTTCTGCCCACCTAATTTGTTGATCACTTATATTTAAACTTTCCCGAGTTTTCATCGTTTAGATTCATGTAATGTTTTTGTGCATGTAGGTGAGAAAGATATGCCAAACTATATCATTTCTATCCCCTGCTTTCTGCATGACTCTTAGCTCAATAGATTTGGGGTTGCCACCTTGGGAAGTTGTAGGAATTCTAACCAGTGGTTTAGCCCTCTCAAGTTTTGCGTTATCAGGTAATGTCATATCTGATCTTCAGTTGAACAAGGATTTTAGTTCATTGTGGGAGAATACCTTTTCATGTGAATTTCGCTGCAGGTCTTTATTGCACCCATCAAGATATATCACGTGAATACGCCAGTGTACTTTTGGTATGAATTTTTAACATTTTGTTCAGCTTTTATATTGTTGAATTCGATGTACCTTTGCATCGCATACTCGCCTGCATTGAACTATCCATAATTAATTTCCGACATTGCTTTTGCCGAACTATGTTGCTTTAAATTATTAGGAAAATAGTTGCATGCATTGATAAAAGCTTTCTAACTAATTTTGAGGATGTAAATGTGTTAATAGTCTGGTGAGCATATTCAGTTATGTCTGCCGGACCACAATGAGTTGCTACAGTCTTTCTGATATAAAGTATTTTTCTCAATCAGCTTTTTTTAGGGTTAAAATTTAAGATTTTATCTGAGGGCAGCTGAGGAACATTGTTGATAGATTATGTATTATAGCCGCTTCTAGCCTTCAAATTGAGCTATGTCGGGGAAGGTTTGGATAGGCTCACAACTAGACCTGTGCAATGGGCTGGGGGCTCATCAGGTCCCCGGATCCAACCCTTTATTATACGGGCTTTAGATGGGTCGGGCTCTAAACCGGTCGGATTTTTGTTGGAGCCTACTTTACATCAAATGGAGTGGGTTGAAAACGAGCACGGGTCCTAAACGGGCCTTCATGCTCTAAATTCTGATCATGGTGGAATGATTTAAAAAGTGATTCTTGATGAATTTTCAATGTTCTTTGTAATATTCTGCATAGCAATGTCAGGTGTTCTTTGTGTAATTTAATTGATTGACATTTATTGCGCAATTCTACATTCAAGAATGTTACTTGAGATTTGGTTATAAAACATAACATTGTATTACCTCCAGCACTTCCACTTCAAAAAAACAGTAAATGACATTAAAGATAGCCATGTGCTATCTATAATTATCAACACTTCCAGATCAAAAAAAAAACAGTAAATGATTCATTTCTATAATTTGATAAATGGACCGAGCGGGGCCGGTTTTGATGAACCCGACCCGTTTAAAGCCCATCTTATATTTTGCAAGGCCCGGCCTGATCCACTCCATCTCTACTGGAGCCCAACCTGGCCCATATCCGGCCTATTGCACAGGTCTACTCACAACGCACAATTCACGAGGACAATGCCAATCACACAATTATTCTCTAGGACTTGACTCTTTGCAAGTGATAACTGATCATTGGTCTCGTAGGTACCATTGCTGTCTTTGACGAGGGCATTATACACTTGGGCTCGACTCTTTTTTTTTTTTTTTTTTTGAATTAAACTTATAACTTTTATTTTTTGAATTAAACTTATAACTTTTATCAAGACAAATCAAGAGCAATCTAGGCAAGGATACCTTGGGAAAATGGTTCCATATGGACTCTTTCATTCGCATCAGTTGCCTCCCAGCTAGCAACTAGATGAGCCACCGTTACCACTACGACGAACATGATTACATTTAAAAATACAAAAACGGTGTTTAAGAGAGACAATGCGATCATAAAAAGAAGAAAGATAGGGGAGAAACCACGGCGTTCATTAAGAATGGCAAAGATAGTGGACATAGAATCCTCTTCCAGCTGTACGTTCGTGAACCTGTGTCCTAGACTCAACTCCAGCTCCAACATCTCGGCAGCAGGTTAACATAAGAAGTTATCCCAGACTGCATGCATACGCCTAACACCAGCTAGCAGAATATTCCCCTCATGCATAGGGATCACCTCCCCAAAACCTCTCGAGAAGCCTTCCGCGACATTTGCATCAAAGTTCACATTCACTTATCCTTCATTTGGAGGCATCCAAGACTCATTGATCTTCAAAACAGGCTGCACCCTAGCGTAAACATGTTTAGTATAAGTCTCTCTTGATGCATTTTAAGAAAACTGGAGGCCTACTTCATTTTGAAACTTACTGCCTAAAAAAAAAGAACACAAGCCATAGACACATCCTTTTTTGACATTTTATTCACTAACCAATTGAAAAGAGCCACAAAGCTGTCTAGTGGAGCATTGCAAGATCATTTAAAAGGGGCAAAGGGGCAGTCAACCCATAAAGATTTAATACTCAAGCAGTCCAGGAGGGGTGATCATTTCCTCTTCATTCGAGCACCTATCACACACACACACACACATATAGGCGATTGAGCCCAGTTTCGATTTGAACACACACTATTTACAGCCATACCATCTTTACACGCTTGCCAAGAAGTATTTCATCTTTTGGGAACCCTGAAGATTCCACATATTGTTGCACAGAGTGTCATCAAAGTCTGTCCCAATGTTACCAGGATTGAAGAATGATCCGGGTCGTTGAACAAGGTCAGGAACAAGATTCACCAGTTTTCTGGGGTTACGGAATGACTTAATCTAGATCGCGGTAGGATTTGGGGTTGATTACCAAATAAAATATACCTTAATAATTTAGATTTTAGAATCGGACAAATAAAAACAAAGAAAGTCTTTAAAATAGTAAAATCATAAAACAAAACAAAAAAAAAAAAAAGCAATAGTGAATACGACAACAATGATTAACAATGAATAAAATAGGAAAAAGAACACTTAAGAGAAATAAAAAGAAAAAACTAATCGAAATAGAAACAACTCCTACTTAGTGGATGTTGACATAGTTAAGAAAAATAGAGAAAAAGGAAAATAGATAGAAGAGAAAAGGGAAAAGAAACTTTTGAAAAGTACAAGTGGATGCCTACATCTCCATACCTTTTTACTGCTCCATTTCATCCGTCCTCCTGATCCATTGTGAATTCTCCATATTTGATTTGCCAAAAGAGCCAAATTTTTTGAAACATTTAAGATCTTTGAAAAGCATATCCCCTTGAGATTTTACCAAACATAAATTTTTCTAGATTTGTCATTATTAGAACCCCGCCAAAAAGGAGCAATCATGGAGTGGATTTCATCGATAATCTCATCTGGAATCCGAAAAATGCTCATCTTAATAAGTTAGAATGGCTTGACTTAGTGCTTTTTTATCAACACTTCTTTCTTAGGCGTGGCTAAGACTTCTTTTTTCAACCTTGAATTTTCTTCTATATTCTCTCTGAGACAAGAAAAGATATGTTTCTTTGATGCTCCAATTATAGTGGGCAACCCTAGGTATTTTGCATGTTTATCAACACTTGGGCTTGATTATGACATGTTAACATTAGTTGAATTTTTAAAAATTGATGTGAATTTGGCCTTAATTAGGGGATTTTTACATCATTATGTGCTATCTCTTCTTGTTCCTGTCAAGGATCGGACCAATCAAATAGATGTGACCAGAGTTACAAGTGTAAGTTTGTCTTATGATTATGGACTATTGCCGGTGGGGCTCTTGAGTTGCTATCTAGGATGAACAAACGAGGGTAGGTGAGGGCTTCTCTCGGGAACCTCCACCGATGCTTTAAGTCGGTACGATCACCAACAAAGTTGCCTAACTCACCAGGTGGAAGATTCGGGCTTGTTTATGTACGTGAGGTCCTTTCTTATATATTTAATGAAGTAATGGAGAATATAATTGCTTTTTTTAGCACATGCTTATGGAAATGATGAGAGTTTGTATTTATAGTACGACTTGAGCATTGAATGTTGTCAAAACCCTACCTGTGAATGTTACTGATTTGCCAAACGGTCATGATAATGACCTAAACTTTAGCGCTGCCTTCGGGATTGATAACATATGCTTTGCGAATTGTAGAATATTCTTTTAGGGCTGACGTAGACGTCATTGTTCATTGGGTATTCTTCCGTTATGCTGATGTTTGTTGTTTTGCTATAAATATGCTAAAATAGTACCATATCAGAAATGTTCCTTTTTGGATGCTTTTCCAGTTATGTGCATGGCAGTTCTTATGTATGTGACATAGTACCTTTTGCATCCTAGTCACAGCTGTCAACAAAATATCCTAGACGTTGCCCCAAACTATTTGGGCTGGCTAATTACCTGTAAGGATGGATGTGAGTTTTGTAGGATGAATTGCTGATGTGCACTCCTGGTGAGACTTTCTGTTTGTCCAGGCAGCCTCGCAGTTTTCACGCTCCAAAAACTCAAATGAATGATGGCCTGATAGCTGAGAATGAGATTATGAGATATACAAGACTTCATTCTTTTTAACTGAAAAAACCTTAGAGAGTTCGAATTTTTAGCCCTTCTCGGAAACTTTTTTCTGGAATAAACTTGGTTTATCCGAATTTGCCAGATGAATTATCTCTACTTATTTGAATGCCTAATGACCTGCATTAATGACTACATTTTTGTTAATTTTAGGGCATCACGAATACGGTGGGTGCAGTACCAGGCATAGTTGGTGTAGCTCTCACAGGCTATCTACTTGATTCAACTCATTCATGGAGTGTAAGCTCGATATCGTTTTCAATGGTTTATTATCATGCAGTATGATGCTTTATGGTGTTGATCTGTTTTGTGGTGTTCACTTTTGCAGATCTCGTTATTCGCGCCATCGATATTCTTCTACTTAACAGGTACAGTAGTTTGGTTGGCTTTTGCAAGCAGCAAACCACAAAGCTTTTCCAAATTAGACTAGAGTGGATTGGGTGGGACTTGATGTCTTTCTTCCCTTGCAACATTGTAGATGACCTTTTCCCTATCTACAAACGTACCCCTCTCTCTAGTCTCTAGTTTCTTGTATATTCATATTTGAAAGAATTAGGAAGAATTATATCAAATCAAGATTCGCTGATATTGTATATTCGTATATAAGGAATAGTATTTTGTATTTTTTTTCTCATAATCAATAACGATTATAGATGTCAACTAATTTGCGGAATTAGATAATTTAGGAATGAAATTTTGGTTTGCAGTTTAGTTTTGTCGTAAAACTAACACCAAAATCAATTTTGATTCTGTTTTTGATTTTTCAATGTCAATCAAGTTTTGTTAGAAGTCTAAATCAAATTAAACTATAGAATTTGGTTCTCTAGAACTAAAACCTAATTCAGACTGAAATATTTTAGTTTACAAAATCTCAATCCTTTCCAAACCAAACTATGAAAAAAATACAACCATATATCTTATCACTAAAACACGCAAGCGACAGTCTAATATTGAGACCGTTCATATGAGCTGATCAAAAAGCATAAAATTTTAAAAATAAAAATGGCTCAAAATCTTAAAAATAAAGAATAAAATTCAATTTTGATATTAGAGGTGTTAATTTTGACATTAAAGTGATCAATACAACTTATAGTAAATTTTAAATAGATCAATTAAAATATAAAATTTTTATTTTGACATAAAAATGATCAACTTCTACTAGGGATGGCAACGGGTATTGGACCCGACCCGGATCCGTATCCGTTTTCACGGATCTGGGTCCTAAAAAATTGGACCCGTCGGATCCGGGTCCGTTTAAATTTCACGGGTCCGAATCCGGATCTGAGAAAAATACCCAGACCCGGACCCGCGGATCTGGAGGACCTTTTTTTTTTTATTAAATATATATTAAAATTTAAAACCCTATTCCCCTCCCTCACACTCACAGACTCACTTCCCTCACGCACGCCTCATTCGGTAAATCTTGATTACATAAGTTACTATTACTAACTTATGTAATCTACTCAACTATTACTAACTTCTTGACTGCAGCATGAATCCCGTTTGCAGCTTAATGCACTGTCCATCAATGACGAATTCTCTGAAGACTAGTAAAAAAACACATTTCCCAAATTAATTTCAACTATTACTAACTTATGCTGCAGTCATTCCTCAGTCCACTGCCATTCCTTCATTCCTCACGACTCACAAGCACCCTCAGTCCCTCACTGTCATTTCCATTTCCCTCCCAGACTCGACATCCACAAGCAGTCAAGCGCCCTGACTGCCTGTCGACAGCCACCGGAGGCGGCCACTGCTTACTCCTCCTCTCTCCTCACACGCGGCTGACTAATTTGAGGGTAATACACCCTAATTTTGTTTTTTTTTTTGAAGACAATTTTTAAGTTGTATAATGTTTTTTTGGGTGATTCATTGAGTAATTATATATATTATTAACATTAGTCTATAAATATCGCTTTATTACAATCTCAACACATTTAAAAATAAAAAAAAAATCAAAACTGGATTCGTTTTGGACCCGGATCCGGTATTGGATCCGCAGTATCTGTGGATCCGGATCTGGGTCTTGAAAAACTGGACCCGCGGATCCTGGGTCCGGATCTGGATCCTGTTCTTGAAAACGGATCTGGATTCGGGTCCACCTGGACCCGGTCCAGATCCGACCCGTTGCCATCCCTAACTTCTACTTACAAGTATATAATTTTTAATGGATCAATTATTTTAAAGTCTACACTTTCGACATTTAAGTAATCAATTCAGACCTTAAAGTGATTAATGATATAAAATAATCAATTAAATGATCACTTATAACTTATAAAAACATTGATAAAAAATTTCTGTTTTGATTTAAAAGCGATCAATTTTGATATTAAAATGATCAATTTCTACTTACATGTTTATAACTTTAAATAGATCAATTATTTTAACGTCTTCAATTTCAACGTAAAAGTGTTCAATTCATACGTTAAAGTGATAAGTTATATATATAGTGAACAATTAAATAATTAATTATAACTCAAAACAATTAATTTTGACCTTAAAGGTGTCAATTATAACCTTAAATTGATCAATTAATGATTCGCATATTGTAAGAAATTATAAATAAGCCGATTGATCTGTTGGTCTTAATATGAGACGGTGGCTCGCATAACTTACTGACATCTTATTCGGTGGAGATTGATCCGATTTGTATTATTCAAATAACTTTCACACCCTAAATATTTTCCATCCTAGTTTCGTTTAACAGGCATCATTCATGTTATGTTTGTTTATTTCAATGAAAAAATTACCTTATAAATTACTAAACATTTAAAAATTACAAAATTTTAAAATTATTGAGTGCATTAAGGATAAACTAGTACAAGGTATTTACTTGGCTAAAAGATTTTCACAAAGACATATTGTTGTGATTCGGCCGGCCCAATTTAAAAAAAAATAATACGCTTCATTACTAAATGAATAAGATAAATTATCAATAAAATGAACGAAATAAGATAAGTTTCAACTTATTTCCAAAAGTAAGCGTACACTTCTCAAACTTGTAGTTTAGGGTTGTTTGCAGTTACTAACTGCGAACAGGTCAAAAAAACAAACTAGCTGTTCCAGTAAATGCGAACAACTTTGACCTTTTTTTGATCTGTTCCCAGTACTAACTGCGAACAGCTACTTCACTTTTTTTTGACCTGTGCGTATTTGTGGACATGCTAACTGCGAACAGATCAAAAACAAAAGTCAAAGCTGTTCCATGTTACTAACTGGGAACAACTACTTTGTTTTTTTTTAATATGTTCGTAGTTACTAACTGCGAATAGTCCCAAACCACAAGCTTGGGAATTGTACGCTTACTTTTGGATATAAGTTGAAACTTATATTATTTCGTTCATTTTGTTGTTAATTTGTCTTAATCATTTCAAATTTTCTCATCACGACATATCTATTTTCATGGATAGCTTCTTTCTTCGTCATCCATAACTCTTTTCTTTCTTCTACACCAAGCTATTTATGTCTGCCCTCCATCTTCTCCAATTTAATTTTCACCATTAAAATCAATTTCTCAATCAATCCATTCATAGCTACGCTCCATTTTCTCCAATTTAATTTGCATCATTAAAATCATAAAGAAATTCTGATTATGATTCATTTGAGATTGAGATTAGGTTGAGTAGAGTTAAGATTAAGAATAGACTTAACTTTTGAAGATTCTGCAATGGCGTTCACTCATAATTTTCTCCTTTTGCTGGCTTTTCAACTTTTAATACATATAAAAGTAGATGTATATATATATCTAATGTAAAGTAAGAGTTTTTAGTATGTAATCTAGGTGTTTATAATGTATAATTAGAAATTTTCAGTATGTGTAGTAAGTGTTTCTAATATGTGAAGTAGTGATTTTTTTACTATGTAATATAGATATTTTTAATATCTTAAGTAGTTGTTTACAGTAGGTGTTCTATCAATTATAGTAGAAGTTTTGTATTTCTTTATTCTACAAGATATTAAGTAGACATTTTTGGAAAACACCTAAAACAAAGGGATTAAATTGGAGATACATCATATTTATAATACAATCATATAGACAATAGTATGTAAGTAACTAGACCTCTTTCTTTCTACTAAAAAAATCAATGATGTTTTGGTAAATCTAAGAGTTTGTCTATTAAAAATCTGCCTCTTCCTTCATGGCACATATTTATTATAAGTATAACCCAAAAACTTAACACAAAAAATTTGGGAAACACCTAAAACAAAGGTATTGAATAGGGGATATATCATACTTATTAACAATCACTTCAAATGCCTACTTTCATACAAAAAAAATACCTACTTTAATATACAAAAACACCTATTTTAGTATGAAAAACAAATACTGTGATATACAAAAACACCTACTATAACTATTAAATATGTCTATTTCAGTAAGTAAAAATACCTACTATAACTAGTTAAAAATGCCTACCTAAACTATTTAAAATGCCTACTTTAATAGGAAATAACACCTATTTCAAAATGTACCTAGTAAAACTATTTAAAATGCCTACTTTGATATGCAAAATACCTAATAAAACTAGTTTTAATGCCTCCTATTTCAAATGATAAATACAAAGGGTTAAAATATCTACTTAAAATATAAAAAAAAGCCTACTTTAGTATGTGAAACAACAACTTCAGTATGCAAAAACATCTACTTCAATAACTTAAAATACCAACTTCAGTAAGTTAAAATACCAACCATAAATTTGTTTAATCTTCCATTCTAATCTTATTTTGCTGATTTGATTTAAGTTTTCTAGATGATTTGATTAAATTTTGATGGTTGAGAGAATAAATATATAGATAAAACACCAAAGAATGTTGTTTTTCAATTAACATTATATAGAATGTGCCTAAGGGAGGAAGAAAACAATTTCCTTAAATGCGTGATTAACATTAAGTTACTAACATTTTTTTTTGATTAAAGTCTGATAGGATGGTCCTTGGGGAGTCGTTTCTCAAAGAGACGATCTCTTAAAGAAACCTGATATTTCACAAATTATCTAAAGAGATTGTTCTTAATTGGCTGACCTATTATATATTTTTTTTAAATGGAAAATATAAAGAAATAATAAAACAAAATACGCGCCTTTACTCTCACATACTATCACTGGCAGTTCATCATTTATATCCATTACAAACCCATTCATCTTCCTAAATCTTCCTCTCAAGCTTTCTCATTGTTCTTCATTCCAAAAACATTCAAGTTCTCCAAGATTTGTCTCCAAAAAAGAGGAATACAAGAGAAACACCTAGAGTTCTCATCCATCTAATAAAACAAAATCATAAAATAAAACAAAATTTTAAAATTGTTTAACAAAAGGCGAAAAGAAAAACAACATTAAATAAATATAGGTTCAATGTACTAAATTAGTAATCTTCTTCCGAGCTGTCACTCATGTATTCTTCAGAATCCTCTTCTGGATGCTTCTCCTCCAATGTATCCATAGGTTCATACTCTTTCTCTTTTGAATCAGTTAAGACAATCATCTCTGGTGCAGGATGTTCTCCAATGACAAATCTGTAATAATAGCCATCATGAAGTCCTGTAGGTGAGGTTAGAACTAACTCAGGTTCTTATTCTTCCATGGTATTCCCATGAACCGCACCACTAGAAGCCATCCCATATGTCCTCCTTCCGGCTTATCCAATACCTCCTCTACCCCTTACAGGGGTTACTCATTTAATTTTGGCAACTAAATTATCCTAAATAAAAGCACAATTATTTCCTCCCAAATTCCCCATAACCGCGCCCCTTCCCAATTTTTTTTATTCTTTTAATAAATTTAATGTTTACAATGTCACCCTTATAAAACGCAATATTAAAATGTAGCGCGACGCAAAGCAACTTAAAACTTAAAACACCCATGTATTCTTATTGAATATTTATTTATTACTATCATATAATTATTATTTTATATGAAATTATTGGGGTTTCGCACTTTTTTTTGTTAGATAGTTTTGTTTGTTTCGTTGAAATTATTGTATAGGGAAAAGTGTTAAAAAGTACTTAATAAATTTTTTTTTTTAAAAAGCACCTAATAAAAAATTTTTTATCAAAAAGTACTTAATAAAATTTTTTCGTATCCAAAGAGCACCAATTAACGTTTTCCGTCAGTTGACCGTCAAATATAACGGTTGACTGGTCAAAATTGAAAATTATTATTCCTCCTCTTTAATTCTATTCCAATTCAATTAAAATTGAAATGAAATTGAAGACGAGGAAGAAGAATTTTCAATTTTGACTAGTTAACCGTTATCTTTGACGGTCAATTGAAGGAAAACGTTATTGGGTACTCTTTGAAAAAAAATAATTTTAATAGGTATTTTTTTGGTAAAACTTTTTTTATTAGGTACTTTTTGACAATTTTCCCTCTGATTTATTAAATTTCAATTAATTTGCTTAAATGTTTTCGTAATAGAGGCTTGTTCAATATATAGCCAGGTTTTGCTTAGTAGAGAGTTAATCCCTTCAAGCAGTGACCAAGGATAAAGTGAGCATGACAAATCAACACAAAAAAAATGCAAGATCTTCATCCATCTCGAGTTCAGGTGAGAAATACATTCAGCCTGCAACCTGTTAGTTGGAGGGTTCATTCTATAACATCATATCAACCAAGATTCAAAGCTCCAATGAAATTATGAGTATATACTCAGGAAATACGGTGCTGAAAGAATTTGTATTTTACTTAAGGAAACCATTGGTTTTACAAGGATTCCCTAAAGAGAAACATTAGTTTTTTTCAATTTTTTTTTCACTAGCCATGAAAAAATGACCGTGTTAGATGTATATTATTGGCTTTCTTCTTTATGTTTACATAAAAAGTCCAATGCTGGGGACTGTCTACTACAGATTTTTGCGTAGAATAAAGTAGTTGAAATTTCTCTCTAGGCATCATCTGAAGACAATATGTTATTGGGCTCATGCATATTTTTTCTTTATATAGAAAGGAAAGTTTAAGACCGATCAAGTGTCTGATAAAGGAGATTGTTTCGGTGATGAAACGAGGAAGTGGGATACACTTGAAATACCTGGAGATAAGTAGAAGTGTGATCAAGAGAAGCGACTTATGAGAGGAAGCGACCTGAATTCCTGCAACACAACACGTTAGCCTTGTCCGGGGGGTGATCTCCCGGAAAACCCCTCCGACGCTCAAGTTAGAACGTAGATCGGAAATTAATGAACGACAGATTGTAGAATGAATGCAAGAAGAGTGTGATTGAGATTGCTAAGGTTTATGCTAGGGCTCGGGAAGGCTAAGGAAATAATGTAATCGAGAATACTTAGAAAGCTATTTCCGATGATGCCATCCTGTTTAGTAGCTATCCCTATTTATAATGGTCAGGAAGGGAAGTTGTATCTCAGAGGGAATAAACTATCATGGGAGTAGTGGGAGAGATGGGCAGTTATCAAGCCTGAAACAAGGAGAGCCAAGCATGATTGAAGAGTGGAAGGTGGTGGGCAGTTATTCTCCTTAAAAGGAGGATGGCCAAAGAAGATAGATGACAGGGAAGTTAAGTATTCTGAAGGTAAAAAGCCCATGGGCCCTCCAAGGAAGACGGGAAGTCCAGCAGAAAGCCCATTGACCAAAAGTCAAAGTCAATCCGGAAAGGTCAAAGGGCATTTTAGTAACATGATGCTAATTAATAAATAAATAAAATAATTGAGTAAACAATACCATGACATTTAGCCCCACGCATGAAGGATGATGTGAAAAGAGAGCCACAACGACTGGAAACATCCTCCTTTATGCGGAAAAACAGGTGCCCGTCGGAGCTTGATTTAATGATCGTAGAGAACATTCGAAAGCCCCATGAGGTAAAACATATACCCAACCTGGCGAATCTCCTCATGGATCATGAAAATTGAGCTTGCAAGCTTCGAATCGACAGTTCATGTGCTGAATTCCGAGTTGTAATGAAAAAGATATGACCTTTTTAAGCTTGTCAGGTAAGAACGTATTGAATCCGGGTCAAACAGGCATATGAAGCCGCGGCTTGAAGTATGCCGCGGAGTAGCCCCAGACGTGTTATAACACAACAGCGAAGTAGTGAATGTGGGATCTTGATTCCGCGACATCATGTCTCGGCCCTTGCTTCACTGATATCGCAGAAATCCCCACACTTAAAATGTTTTCAACAAAACACCAAAGGAGGGTCCGACTTATCTACTGTGCGGATTAGATCAACTGTCTGTTTTGAACTGATGCCGCGTAACGCCAAGGGTATTTACGAATCGAATCCCTAGTAAGGACGCGGCATAGCATTCTCCTCAAGATATTTCTACACCTATGGTTGAACTATGCCGCGAACTAATAGTTTGCGTCTTCACTCGCAAGTTCAGCACGAGAATCCCTCTTCAACACTTAGAATATTTTGAGAAAGAGAAGGACCACCTGGGGGTCCGACTTATCGACCACACGGATATCCTTGATATTTGTGGAAAAATAAAAATGTTCAGTACTCCGTCAAAGCAGCCCCCTTTATTCTAGCATGATACGGAATGAGCCCCATAACTCGCATCTTCGATCCCACGGACACACATGAGAGGTTCTATACTTAGAATTTTTCACCTGGACTAGGGTCATTTGGGGGTCCGACTTATCGACCACACGGATGAATATGGGAATCAGCCACTTTACTTTTCACTCCTCATCTTTTATGACGGGGAACCAGCTCGCAGACCCGTGTCTTCAATCATACAGAAATATGAGACTTCTCTCATACTTAGAATTTCTACATCATGACTGAGTGCACCAAGGAGTCCGACTTATTGACCACACGGATTTCCTTCGCCCTTGAGATATTTTCATATTTCCTTCCATCACATTTCATCCGCCGTGTCCATAAGTCGGACGGTTGAATGCGTAATCTCTATACTTAAAATGATTTTCCTTCCTGGAGGTTCAGTTTAGGGTCCGACTTATCGACTCTCCGGACATATTCGAGTGCTAAAGGACTTGAATAATTATCTGCTCCACCCCTCCCTGGGGGTCTGACTTGTCGACCCACCGGTTGGATGGCTTTGACACTCAAACAAATTTATGACGTTCCTCTCTAATTGGGGGTCCGACTTTTCGACCTTCCGGCTATATTCAAGAATTAACACTTAGAAAAATTTCGCAACATTACCCTTTCAGCTAGGGTCCGACTAATAGACTTCACGGTCATTACTAAACACTTAAGAAAAATCTGTCTTCCCCTTATTGGGAGTCCGACTTATCGACTTCCCAGCTTTCCTCCGGAATTCCACCCTTTCGTTCGAATGCTCAAGTCCCAAGTGAAGCATTTATTGCTGCAATAAATAGGGTAGTTGGAATAGTTCCATTTCACCTAATCTTCATTAACTCCCTCAAATCTTCAAATTGCAAGAAAGAGAAAGTAGAGAGAGACGCTCTGACAATCTTCATCCCTCCTTTAAACTTCTGACAAATCCTTCGAAGATCTTCAAGGTTTCTGACAGATCTTCATCAAGTTTCTGATAAATCTTCAAATTTCTTTTTAAGGTATTCAAACTTTTCCCAGATTTTTCGAATTTCTTCAAGTTATTCTTCAAACTGTTCTTGAATGTTAGCCTAGAACTTTGAATTTGTTTATGAATTTAGTCTCTATTCTTTACAAGTTTCGACTACTACTTTATTATTAACATGGATGTCGCGACTACTCAAGAGACTATAGCTAACTCAGACACCAACCCTACTAACTTGCCGGAAACTCCTTTGATAGTACGTAGGCGTCTTAATAAAAAGGGGTTACCAATGAATGACTCGGATGAAAGTAGTTCGGTGAGAATTACCCCCCATTATGAACCAATAAAAGCTGGGGATGAGTCGTTTGTATCCCTTATATACCCTCCGGAGATTATGAAAACTGCTCCTTGGGAAGTGAGCATTGCTTTCTTTCCAAATTACTTGCCGCGAATAAATCCTGACCTAGAAGGGTTATTATATGTAGATATGGAAAACCTTGAAGGATCAGCCGAGTCTTCTGGAAGGGAGAGTGCAGCGCCAGTTCCTCCTCCGTTCTACATTCCAAACGGCGGGCCCCTAAACTACTTCATTGATTTACAGACCAAAAGAGATCTAGACAATCGTCGGGAGGCCATCTCTCAAAAATGGGGTTTGAAGGACAATATAAACATTATTACCCCGGGGAATTATGACACCGTTAGGTTTCCTCCCCCACATTGTATAGCTGTATACTTTCCTTCTTTTGAATTAGGGCTTAGATTTCCTCTTCACCCGTTTTTTAGGGAGGTGTTAGAGTTTTTGAACATTTCAGTGCCCGAGTTATACCCAAACGCCTGGGGTTGTATGGTGGCCTTTTTGATCTTATGCAAAGTTTTGGCCGTGCCACCAACACTCACAGCTTTTAGATATATATTCAGAGCCCGCCTATGTAATTCGCAATCATACGGCTGTGGCTGGATTACTTTTACACACCGTCGAGGACTGAAGATAGTCCAAGACCTCCCCGATAACCAGAAGGGGTATAGGACGAAATTTGCATTTTTATATAACTCAGAGGGATGGAATATCAAGACCTCTTTTGACATTAAACCCAACCTCGCGGGTTTTAATAATGGGATCCCGCAGTGTTCTTTTAGTGACGCGGTGATCATTGAATATACAAAGATGGACGTTCAATTGGGAAGGAAACCAATGAACGTCCAACTTAATTGGATATCCGGTCGTCCTGAGTTGGAGAACGAGAACCTCCTCTCAGCATTCGGCATCAGCTTGGCTATCGATCGGAGTAAGAGTTGCCGGGTTTCTTCCTTCTCTTTTCTATGACATGTTTAACTGTTTCTAACTCGCGGTTTTACAGGGATAGCCAGGGAGAATCTTCGAGCGAAGAATCCGGAGCTGATGAAGAAATTCAGCGTTCTAAGACTTGCTCAAGGGGCCATCCAGCGACCCGAGGATAAGCCTCTTCCCCTTCCTCCGAAGGTATAACTTCACAAAGTTCTTCGTTATGAAAGACTTCTGTTGATTCTTCCTAACTTTTTCTTTTGTAGGACTCGGCGACTGTAGAGAAGGGTCTGGAGGACGTGCCCTCAGAGCAAGAGGCTCTCCGACTTCTCGAGGAGAGAAAACAAATTCACATCCCCGATGAATTTGAGAGGGTGATTCCTCCACAGACGAGGGGGGTGAAAAAGAGTGGGAAGAAGAAGAGGAAGCGGGATTCTTCTTCCCACAAGGAGAGCTCGGCCAAGAGGCCCTCTGTGGGTACGATCCCTACGGCCGTACCTCTCCGCATAAGGTCGGTTGATGAGGAGGCGTCGCCCCCTTTGGACTCTCCACAGCCAGCTTCAAACAAGGGGAAGGAGAAGGTGGGGGAGTCTTCCGCGGCTCCCTCATCGCAGTTTGCTGAGGTTTATCGTCGTCGGGAAGTTTCCCCTTTTCGACACGAGACACCCTTTCCGGAGTTGGGGCATAAGGGCTTAATTGTTCGTTTTAACAGGGCGACGTCCAACTTAATCAGCAAGGTGGACGTCGACCTACTAGAGTCCATGCCCCCCCGTGATAGGGTGCGTCAGGCACAAGCTTCGGCGGCAGAGGTAATGACTTTTTATGCTTAGTGGTGTGATTACTTGGTTTCCGGATTTCTTTAGTAGCCGTTCCTTTGCAGGCGTTCATACGGTTGGCTTTTGAGCTCGACGCAAACCGTCAAAGTGCCGCAGACCAGGAAACCATGGCCGCCCTTACCTCCCGCTGTGAGGAGTTGAATGACGAATTATCAAAATTACGGGAGGACCTGCCGGGCCTAAAAGAGAAACTGGCCAAGTGTTCTGAGCTGAAAGAACGCTTGGTCAGGACCGAACAATGGCGGGAAAGGGCAAGGAAGCAGCTGGACCAGACCGTCGAGAACTTAGATGCTGCTTCCACCAGGTCTGCGAGCCTCGGCCATGAAGTCGGCTTGCTGATGGATACCCATGCCAAGCTCGTTCATCTGAACCAGCAACTTATGCAGCAAGTATCGACTGATTCTGCCCACTTCAAGATGATCCTATCCGCGGCTAAGGTGTATAAACTGTGCTTAACCAGGAAGGCCCGGATAGCTCGAGACTGGCTTCTTTCGGATGAGCCGGAAGCGTCGAAGTTTCTTGGAGATCTGACGGCGGAGATGGTGAAAGCCGGAACCCTGATCAGTGACGGAAAGTATCGTTTAGCTGCCGCAGAGTTGGGCATGGATTTTACCTCCCTTCAGCAAACTGCTGATCAGAAGGGGAGTGAAGCCTTGTCCAACCTTGCTCCTGTCTTGGACGGGGAGTCGGCGGTACTGGTCGACGCTGTCTGGGATGCGGAAGAAAAGAGAGCCTGGTCCGAAAGGATGGATGCTGAGGCTGAGAGGGAGGCTTTATGTCTCGACTTAGATCAGCTGGCTCTCTCTTCTCCTCCGGCGTCAGATGTCCCGGAAAACTTGACGCTCTCCAACCTGGAGGTTTTGTGCCTTGATCTATCGAATCTTATTATTGACGAAGGTAGGAACCTCCAGGGCTTGTCCCGAGAGCTGTCCGAGATCGGGGTGGAGCCGTTTAACGTTGAAGATTATGTAAGCTTCACCCCCAGTCTTGAAGAGGGAAGGATCGGGTCTCTTCTGCCGCCGGATCAAGACGTCGAGGCTTTTTTGGAAGATGTATAGTCTTGCAATTTTGTAATTTGATTTTTGCAAACATTCAACTCTGTATTTTGAATATTTTGATGTATATATATTCCTGATTATGGAGTTTATTCGTGGTATCCATGCTTTTGTTCGTTGAGCCGTGGCTTCTCTCGTCTGAGGCCGCGGAATATTGCTTAATCGTATTAGCAGAGGGCGTGATTTGTCGATGTCACGCGCAGGCGACATCAAGGAGATTTGTACTTAGAATATTTTCAGCCCTTAGACCCCAGTAAGGGGGGCCGACTTGTCGATGTCCCGGTTGGGGGGTATCTTAGTGGGAGACTTGGGATTTTTTGAACTCAGGGACCCCAAACTGGGGGTCCGACTTATCGATGTCCCGGTTGGGAAACATCATTTAGAATATTTTGAACTTTAGGGACCTCAAACTGGGGGTCCGACTTATCGATGTCCCGGTTGGGAAACATCATTGTGAAAAACTTAGAATATTTTGAACTCTAGGGACCCCAAACTGGGGGTCCGACTTATCGATGCTACGAACGGATGTCAAATACTTCAAGTGATTTTTGGTCTTGGAACCCTATCCTAAGGGTCCGACTTATAGGTATCACAAGTTCGTTAGTGACAGAATAATTTGATAATGGGACCCCTCTCATGGGGTCCGACTTACTGATTTAATAAGATTTGCAAAAGAATTTTACCAATTTATTAATGATTGATAAGGATACAAGCGATGATTGAAGTAATTTTGAATTACAACGCAACTATGTTGCGGAATGACTGTAGTCGCGGATTGGTACTGATGAGTCTGTCACTGATGAGGCTGTTTATGCTGATGCTTACCGATTGCCCCTTGCAAATTTTATTAAATGAAGAATTTTTTCAAATGGTCTCCATTCCATGGTCGGGGTAGTTTTTTCCCTTTCATGTCTTCTAGTTCGAAAGTTCCTGGTTTGATGACGTGGGTGACTTTGAAAGGTCCGTCCCAGTTGGCCCCTAACTTTCCTTTCTCCACAATCTTTCCCGTAGCTTCTATTTTTCGGAGGACCAAATCACCAATTTAAATGCGTCTGGTTTTGACGTGGCGATTGAAGCTACGGATCATCTTTTGTTTTTGTGCTATTGATCTCAGCATTGCGTTTCCTCTTGTCTCTGGCAGCAGATCTAAGTTTGCTCTTTTTCCTTCCTCATTTTCGTCGTGTGAGTAGTAGGTGACCCTTGTAGAGGGTACGCCTATTTCAACTGGGAGCACGGCTTCAGATCCGTATACTAAAGAGAAAGGTGTATGCCCCGTTGCGTCTTTGATGGTTGTTCGACTTGCCCATAAGATGCCTGGTAGTTCTTCATCCCAATTACCTTTGACCCCCTCTATCTTCTTCTTAATGCCATTCAGGATCTCTTTGTTCGCGGACTCTACTTGACCATTAGTTTGCGGCCTGGACACTGAACTGAATCTGATTTGGATGTTAAACTTGTCGCAGTACTCAATGGTGTTCTTGCTGACGAACTGCCTTCCATTATCTGTAATGATCACCCGGGGGATGCCGTACCTTGTGATGATATTCCGTCATATAAACTGACAGACTTGTTTGTCCGTGATTGAGCTAAGGGCTTCCGCTTCTACATATTTTGTGAAATAATCAATGGCCACAATGATGAATTTGCGTTGCCCTTTTGCCGGAGGGAAGGGGCCAAGGAGGTCCATGCCCCACTTGTCGAAAGGCAGGACGGCTTGCATGGCGGTCAAATAATTAGATGGCTTCCTTCCTATCTTTGAGCGGTACTGACATTCAGGACATCTTTTGATCAAATACTCCGCGTCTTCTCGGAGTGAGGGCCAATAATATCCACTTCTAAGGACTTTCCCAATGACAGTTCGTACTCCTTGGTGTATACCGCATCCACCTTCGTGTATTTCGCGGAGGATATAGTTTCCTTCTTCAGGGGATACGCATTTCAGGAGGGGGTGTGTATATGACTTCTTGTAGAGCGTTCCTTCGTGGAGTTCGAACCATCTGGCTTTCTTCCGGAGCATTTTGGCCTGACTTTCATCTTGGGGAAGCGTCTGATTCCGCAAATATTCGATGTATGGCTCCATCCATGTTTCTGATCTGTCGATGGTATCGACCATGAAGTTGATGCTGGGGTTAGGAAGCACTTCCCAGATAATGTCTCGAGCCGCGGATGTTTCTGCTGAGCTGGCAAGCTTCGCTAGGGAATCAGCCTGGGCATTCTGGGATCTTGGAATGTGCTCCAACGTGAACTTGTCGAATTTTTGAACAAATTCCTTTACTTGCTGCAGGTACATTTTCATGCTATCATCTTTAGCTTCGAATTCCCCGTTCACTTGTCCAACAATCAATTGGGAGTCAGAGAAGGCGGACAATTTTTTGGCTCCCGCTTCGTAGCAAATTCTCAGTCCCATCAATAATGCTTCATACTCGGCCTCGTTGTTGGATGCTGCGAACTCGAACCTGACCGCCCTTTCCATACGGACCCCGGCGGAAGACACAATGAGGAGTCCAGCCCCACTTGCTGATTGTGTTGAGGACCCATCTACATACAATTTCCATTCCTGATTGGGTTCAGGATGATAGGGGAGAGTGCTTTCAGCAATGAAGTCAGCCAGAGCTTGGGCTTTGATTACTGTTCGAGGCTCATATTCGATGCCGAAATCCGCTAGCTGGTTTGCCCAATCTGTGACGCGGCTTGACTTGTTTTTCCCTTCCAGAATCTTTTTCAAAGGTTGATCAGTCCGAACGATGACCTGGTGGGATTGAAAGTAGGGCTTCAATTTCCTGCTTGCCATGACGATTGCGAATATGACTTTTTCGACTTCACCGTAGTTTCCCTCCGAGCCACGGAATGCATGACTTACATAGTATATAGGAAGCTGTTTCTTTTCCCTTTCCGCAACCAGTACTCCGGATAACGAATATTCGGAGACAGAGACATATAGGACTAGCTTCTCCCCTTTGATGGGCAAAACTAGTTTTGGCAAGGTGGACAGGTGCTCTTTAAGTTGGCGGAAGGACTCTTCTGCTTCTGCTGTCCACTCGAACTTCTGTTGTTTTATTGTATTAAAGAAGGGTGAACATTTATCCGCGGACTTGGAAAGGAATCTTCCAAGAGCAGCCACGCACCCCGTGAGCTTTTGTACTTCTTTTACTGAGGTGGGGGATCTCATGTTCTGTATAGCCCGGATCTTATCAGGATTTGCTTCAATGCCTCGCTCGTCTACCAGGAAGCCGAGGCACTTTCCTCCGGTAACTCCAAACACACACTTGTCAGGATTGAGTTTCATTTGGTGCTTTCGAAGGGTAAGGAACGTCTCTCGTAAGTCTGCGGCGTGCTGACTTGCTTGTTTGCTTTTTGTGATCATGTCATCTACATATACTTCTAAATTCCGTCCAATCTGAGATTGGAAGACCTTGTTGACCATCCTTTGATAAGTTGCCCCCGCGTTTTTTAATCCGAAGGGCATAACCTTGTAGCAATAGACTCCCATGCTGGTAATGAAGGCCGTGTGAGGTTGGTCTTCAATTGCCAACGGAATCTGATGATAGCCGGCATTGGCATCCATGAAGCTTAATAATGCATGGCCTGCTGTAGAATCCACCAGATGATCTATCTTTGGAAGTGGGTAATCGTCTTTAGGGCACGCCTTATTCAGGTCCGTGAAGTCGACGCACATCCTCCACTTGCCATTCGGTTTTTTCACCAGGACAACGTTGGATAGCCACTCAGAGTATTTGCATTCTTTAATAAATCCGGCTCTCAACAACTTCTCGACTTCCTCCTTGGCGGCCTCAGTCTCTCTTCCTTGATGTCGTAGCTTTTGTTTTATGGGTTTATAGCCTGGTTTGATGTCAAGTTTATGACACGCGACACTGGTAGGGATGCCAGGCATTTCTTCCGTGCAAAAAGCAAAGACGTCGCGGAACTCAGCAATGGTGGCCACTATGTCCTGTTTGACCGTGCTAGGAAGATCTTTCCCTACCTTGATTTGTTTCCCCTCGAACATGTCTACTTCCTCGTATCGTTCTATGGGGCGAGGCCTTTCATGCGTGCTGGGATTTTCCTTGTACACGCTCATGACAGCTGGGACATTGTCTTCCCTTTTTCTTTTTGCAGGTGTCTCGGAAGACCCGCGCTTCAGGGTGTTGACGAGGCATTGGCGAGCCGTCACCTGGTCTCCCTTGAGAATGCCAACTTGTCCATTATCTGTCTCGAATTGCAGCAAGAGTTGATGGGGAAAGATTGCTGCCTTGATCTTATTAATGAGTTGGAGCCCCATGATAGCATTGTAGGGGAAGTTGAGATCTACCACTGTGAACCGTATGGGCATGGTCCGGCTTTCACTTCTCTCCCTTACCCGTACGGGGAGAATGATCGTGCCCAACGGAATGACCTGACTCCCTCCAAACCCAATCAGTGGTTTGTCTAGGGGTTGTAAGTGCTTTTCCTCGAACTTCATCTTTCTCAAGCACTCCATTGTAATAAGATCAGCCGTGCTTCTCGTATCTACCAGCACCCGTCTGACTTTCATTTGCCCGATTTTAAGAGTGACCACCAGAGGGTCGGTATGGGGTTGTTGCAGCGGTTGGGAGGTCGTGGCATCGAACTTCATGACCGGTCCCTTAGATGCGGCCATGGGAGGTCCTTTCAGCAAAGTGTGGACGCTGTTTTTTGCAGCGCGGATAGTGGGATATTCCTCAGTGTATCCCCCAAAAATCATGTTGATAGTTCCTTGAGTGTCGGAACTTTCGCGTCTGGCTTCGTTCCTCTTGGGGGATCTGCGTTTCTGTTGCCATGGCCTCCTTTCCCCTTCTCTTCCAGCATCATAATCCCTCCTGTTGAGGAACCTGGACAGTTTTCCCTCGTCAGCCAATTGATGCAAGATGCGCTTTAGTTCGCGGCATTGTGCCAGAGTATGGCCGTGCTCTTTGTGGTAATCACACCACAGATTATAGTTGCGCCTATCAGAGGGGGTGGTAACAGGAGGTGGAGCTGGCAATTGATCTCGAACAGCGAAGAAAATGTCCCTCCTGTTTCGATTGAATATGGGGTCGTTTCCTCCATCTCCCAGATTCCGCGTCCTAGTTTCTCCTTCTGTAACATACACGTGTCGGGCTCGTGGAGGTCCCATATCAGATGGCGGTGTAGGACGACGCGGCATGTAATTCTTCTCTCTCCTCGAAGAATGCTCCTCCCTGTTTCGTGAGGATTGATGGGAGAGCCCGACATCTTTTTTCTCAAATTTTCGCTTTTTCGGATCATGTGCTTGACATATCTCTGAGGCCGTGACATAACTTTGGCATTGTTTCATGGCCTCTGCGTACGTCTTTACTTGACTTTCAACCAACTGGAACTTCAGCCGTTGGGCCTTCATTCCGTTGATTAGGGCGTTTAGCGCAACCGACTCCTCCAAATCAGTCACTTCCAGCACTGCCTCATGGAACTTCTTAAGATATGAGGATATGGACTCTCCTTCCAATTGAGTGACACTAATCAGGTGGAAGTTTGATTTCTCCTGCCTTCTTGAGGCTATAAAGTGGCCCAAGAACTTGCCCTCTAGTTGGGCAAAGTTGTGGATGCTTCCTCCGGGAAGGGAGGTGTACCACGTCAAAGCTACTCCTGTAAGAGTAGTTGGAAAGAACTTACACCATAACGATGAGTTGGTGGTGTACAACAACATAAGATTCTTATATGCCGTCAGGTGCTCCTGCGGGCATGACGTGCCATCGAAAGCAGCCATGTTTGGTACCTTTATTTTCCCGGGATTGGGAGTATTCAGTATCTCCATGGCCAGGGGAGAGACTAATGATATGGGCTCTTCAGGAAGGACACTCTTGTCGGCCTCATTCCGCGGTATGGAGGTGGGAGTGAGGGGACGGCTAGACCCCGCGAGTTGCGCCTTCTTCCTTTCCTCCCTTCTTTTATCTACCAGGGATTGGACGCTCTCAGACGTCTTTCGTTTTTTGCTCTCTAGGAAGGTTCGGGCTTCTGGAGTGGCGGTTTTGGATTCGCCATCTCGTGTATCTGTCTTGCTATGGTGTGGGTAAGTTCTGGACCTTTCCCGCCTATTTTTATTGCGTCTACTGGAATGGGAAGTCCTCGAGTTCCCATCTTGAGATTCATGGGATTTTGGTATCTCTTGACGGGGCTCGATTCGTTCCTCTAAGTTCTTTATTTGGTTCGCCATGTCTTCCAGTACTCGTTGTTGAGTAGGGGTATTGTTTATGACGGCGCGGAGTTGTTCAGAGAACGCGGCCGTGAGATTTCGCGCTAGCATGTCCAGATCACGGCGAGTCACGGCTTGATTATTAGCGTGACCCGCTGAAGTGTCTGTATCTGTGCTATGCACGGTGGCGATTTGAGTCGGGTTCTTCTTGGGAGCCATGACTTCTTGTATCTTTCCCCACAGACGGCGCCAAACTGTTTCGGTGATGAAACGAGGAAGTGGGATACACTTGAAATACCTGGAGATAAGTAGAAGTGTGATCAAGAGAAGCGACTTATGAGAGGAAGCGACCTGAATTCCTGCAACACAACACGTTAGCCTTGTCCGGGGGGTGATCTCCCGGAAAACCCCTCCTACGCTCAAGTTAGAACGTAGATCGGAAATTAATGAACGACAGATTGTAGAATGAATGCAAGAAGAGTGTGATTGAGATTGCTAAGGTTTATGCTAGGGCTCGGGAAGGCTAAGGAAATAATGTAATCGAGAATACTTAAAAAGCTATTTCCGATGATGCCATCCTGTTTAGTAGCTATCCCTATTTATAATGGTCAGGAAGGGAAGTTGTATCTCAGAGGGAATAAACTATCATGGGAGTAGTGGGAGAGATGGGCAGTTATCAAGCCTGAAACAAGGAGAGCCAAGCATGATTGAAGAGTGGAAGGTGGTGGGCAGTTATTCTCCTTAAAAGGAGGATGGCCAAAGAAGATAGATGACAGGGAAGTTAAGTATTCTGAAGGTAAAAAGCCCATGGGCCCTCCAAGGAAGACGAGAAGTCCAGCAGAAAGCCCATTGACCAAAAGTCAAAGTCAATCCGGAAAGATCAAAGGGCATTTTAGTAACATGATGCTAATTAATAAATAAATAAAATAATTGAGTAAACAATACCATGACAGAGATATTATTTGGATACATTTAAGTGGCGTTACTGTTTTACTTCTAATTGAGGTAAATAATTCTCAATCTAAAGACTATTTGTGTTGGATTGAAATTTTCCTTCTTTTATTTAGGTTATATAAATATGTTCAAAATTTTCAATACATCTTTTGTTGTAGAAACAAAGGGATCGTAGCAAAACCACTTTGGCGTGGACAGTCATGTTTGTTTTAGGTTACTGATGAGCAACTTGCATTCATCAATTATTGACCAGCAACTGAGCCTCATTAGCTCTTGTTTTGATTTTGTTTTTGGTTGTTTATTATCTAAATATGAGATTTTGATTAGACAAAGAAGTAGGTGCAAACAAAGTTGTTAAAATCGAGATTTTACTTGGAATCGTTTAAACTTGTAGAATAGAGATTCTACAATAAACTTAAATTTGCCATCTAGTCATAATTATTCATCTTAAAAGTTTAAGTTTAATAATTAAAGTTTCATTCACGTCATTTTTAAGAATGAAATAGAAAATATTTAATAATTAATTTAAATCTTCATTCCGATGAAGAAATTTATTTTTCAGAAATTATGATGATAGATCGTTAAATCGTAAGAAAAAGTAATAAAAATTAATAAAAATTAAATCGTGTTATGATTCTACCTCTACAAATTTTATTATAATTAGAATCGGACATTCAGTTAATTCCCTATGGACTAAGCGGAACACGACCTCGATTAGGATGTGGTAGATTTTAGAAATTATGTATTTGATGGTGTTGTAGGCTTTTACCTCACATTTATAGATGATGCTTTAGTTACATATATCCAGCTTGTCTACTCCTAACTTTTATAGATGGTGTTGTTGACTTATTAAGTAAGCTTAATGTCTGCCGTTCCACTATTTATGTCAGCTTGCCTGCTCCAGCTTTAGAAATTATGGAATTGAATCTTAATTTGTTGCTCAGGCTGTGAAGTGATTCTTCATCTTTGACCTTGCATTCTCTATGAAGACTTCTGTTAATGGAACTTAGATTAGCCACTTTTTTGGTTTTGACATGCTGTAGTAGTCACTCACTGAATGCCAATTGGTGTCTCTTTTCCCTTTGACCTTATTATATATCATATTTGAGTCCTGCCATCAATTGAATTGGTTAACTAAAAATATGTGTTTGGTTGATATGTTTTAAATCTTGGATTCAAGATCATGTATACCAATAAACAAGTATTGCCTGCTACCTTCTTATTAAGTTCCATAATCGGCTGATTTTATGGGGTGTGTATCGACCATACATCAATGATAACTGATGATTTTCAGTTATTTATAACGTAAAATATTTTTTCACAACAACACATTACTCCATGAAACAAAGTTTCGTATTATGAACTGATGTTCTGTTTCAAAGTGCTCGAACGAGCATAAGCTAAAATACTCTCCAGAAACTTTCTAACGCGAAAATTCTCAAGTGTTCGAACGAGCACCTTAAGTGCTCAAACGAGCAAATGCTCAGACTAACAAACAAAAGCTTTGAAAACAAACTGTTAGCACACAGCAGGTCTGCTCGATCGAGCATGGAAGTGCTTGAACGGGTACCCTTTTGCTCAAACGAGCACCTTGGTCGAGCGGGGTGTTTTGGCTCCGTTGTTACATGTTTGCTTAGTATATGTCTTAGTACATGTCTTAAGCCTTTGGATATGTCCTACATGCTCTAAATACTCAATAAACTCAAGGATCTATGTAATTTTGTTTTGGATTTTTTTTAAAATTTTTATTTATTTTTTAAAATTTTGTACGAGACCTTGTCAAGTATGGTCTAGAATTACTTTTATAAAATTTAAATGTTTATGTTAGTGTTTAGCTTATAACTTTTAAGCTAAGATGATCTGTAACCTGATATTGGGGCTTGGTGATAATTCCCTTATATTAGGGAAAAAGGTTTACATACATTATGTACAAGTGTTATAAAATATAAAGTAATTTACTGATTCAGTTGCAAGCTTTTTATAAGGAACTTAAGATAAAGCAAAATGCTTATGTTAATGTTTAGCTTATAACTTTTGCAACATGATATTCGAGCTTGGTGATAATTCCATTGGGGGAAAAGTTTCACATACAATATGTATATGTGGTATAAAATATGAACTAATTCATTAGCAAGCTAGTTTGTAAGGATTATGTCTAGCGACAATCTAACAATATATATCAAATATATGTAGGATTAATATGGATATATACGTTAATATTGCTTGCTAGAGATTAACGTACATTTTTGGACTAATTAATAAGATTAGACCATATAGAGTTAAATATTTGAAAGTACTCAATATTAAAGTTAAAGTATACAAAATAGATAAAAAGAACCTTAATAAAATTAAAGTATTCAATTGCCCTTAATAGTCAAACATTATAGTGTATTTGAAAATAAATTTTCAATTAAGGTTTTGACCTTTATAAATACGCCTGGTAATCAGATAGAATTAATTGGTTGAAAGAGAAAATAAAAAAAAGTATTTGTTTCTTCATTAATTGTTTTTCCCGGTGCTAGTACACCATTTATCTAGATCTAAGTGTACTAAATGGGGTACTAATTAGAGTTATCTTATTCGATACAATCTCAAAGTCGATAGTACTTTGCAATCTCTATATTGTCGTAGAAGTTATGCATCAAGAGTTGTTAACTTTTATCTTTATATATTATTGTTTCATTTACTATTTCTCCTGGGTTATAGATGTTAAAATTATTACTACCTCTGTCTCACTCAATTATCCTTAACTTATGTGATCATCATGTCTAATACTGAAGCAGAGTATATAGCTATTGTCAAATTATTCAAAGAGGCAAAGTGGCTTAAGGGTTTGATTGGTGAGAGGTGTCCTGAGATGAGCTTGGTGCGTGTACATTATGATACCGAAAGTGTCATGCATTCACTTAGCAAGAAATCAAAACACCTTTCACCGAAGAACCAAGCACATCGACATTAAATACAACTTCATTCGAGATGAAGTTGAGCTCAAGAGAGTGGCCTTAGTGAAGATAAGAACAAATGAAAATCTGGCTAACATGATGTCGAAGCCTTTGCCCACCAACAAGTTCACTTTACGTGTGGACTTGGTTGGGTTGGAACCTTGCTTGAGGTGAAGCTCCTAGGGGGCATTTATGTGGTGTGTTAGTTGTTTAATTGTTTAGTAGTCTGTTAGATGGAGTGTTTAGAAGGAAGTATGACTTGGGTGAACTCAAGTCAAGGTGGAGATTGTTAGAGTTAGTGTGCTTTAATTGCACCATGGAGTGTCAAGAGATGTGATCGGGATGATAGTAAATGCGTGGTTAGTGTGTGTGTAAGTTATGTGCCATGATATGCCTGAGTAGGCATAAGGAGGCTCCAAATTAGTGAATGAAAGTCAGTAGCAAGTACGTGAAGATCAGAAGCTTGCTGCCCTTTCTTCTCGACCAACCTTAGCACCGCTCGACCTGTTCTTGTTTTGCTCGAGTAAGTCAAGCAACCTACAGGATCAGCCCCTGTTTTGTTTTCTACGAGAAGCTGTTGCGGGTCTGTTTTGTAATGGGTCTTTTAGCTACCCACCACCGAGGACGTAGTTTACATTGGGTGAATCTCGAAAATCTTTGTGTCTTTGTTTATTGCATTATTTTTTTGTTGTTTTTTCATCCTAGTTCATAGAAGTGAATTGTTTCTTTACACTTGTCACTTCTACCATTGTTCTTGAATGTTGTAGGGATACAGTTTGAATCTTTATATTCTAGAGTGCTTCTTATTTCAATCATATATATATATATATATATATATATATATATATATATATATATATATATATATATATATATATATATATATATATATATATATATATATATATATATATATATATATATATATATATATATATATATAGGGAGAAGTTCAAATGAAAACCATCTTTATATGAGAACCGTGAGAACCATAAAAAGGTGGTACTTTTAATATAAAAAGGTGTTAATTTTTTCAGAAAAACGTGTTACTTTGGATTTGTATTTTTTTTTCTGACAGTTACTGTTTTTGGTAAAAAGTACCAGATTTTTTTAAAAACAAAAGTAGCACAGTTCTTATGGAAAAGTAGCACGTTTTCTGTAAAAAGGTAACATATTTTTTAATTCTCACGAATCGCATAGAACCGTGGTTTGCACCTGAACGCGACCCTATTATATATATATATATATATATATATATATATATATATATATATATATATATATATATATATGTATATATATATATATATGTATATATATATATATATATATATATATATATATATGTATATATATATATGTATATATATATATATATGTATATATATATATATATGTATATATATATATATATATATATATATATATATATATATATATATATATATATATATATATATGTATATATATATATATATGTATATATATATATATATATGTATATATATATATATATATGTATATATATATATATATACATATATATATATATATATATATGTATACATATATATATATATATATATACATATATATATATATATATATATATATATATATATATATATATATATATATATATATATATATACATATATATATATATATACATATATATATATATACATATATATATATATATACATATATATATATATATATATATATATATATATATATATATATATATATATATATATATATATATTATACTTCGATCACTCATTTGTCATACCAAGGGGAAAGATTATTTTTGCAAGATGACTATATAATTCTCTTATAAACTTTACTTCATGGAAAGTATTTTTATCAAGCACGGTTATTAGAATTATGATATTATAAACGATTTCAAGATCCAAAATTATCACAAATTTTATGAACCTTCAAATAAGAGATGCTCAACCTAAAATGCATACTCCGAAGGACAAATAATATCACAAAGTATATAAACAACTCCTGGTAAAGAAAATTAATACATGTTAAAGATTTGTGGTATTTAGTCTTCATCTTGAAGACAAATGTTGAAATGTTTTAGGTAAAACATTTATTTTCATGAGTTTTTGTTGAATAGAGCACCTGCATCTGCAGCAGAAGGTTTGGGGTTGGATCTTTATTGGGTGCAGGTATTTATTGGGGGGTTTCTTGAATGCGCGCATATCTCTTTACTCTCTTTTTAAGGGAACGGGTATGATTTGTCCGCATCTTTCAGGAAAAAGAAAACCCCATCTGTACCTGCCTTATGTGGGATATTGGGAGTGTAAAAAAAAAAAAGTTTTTGTTGAATACCTTATGTTGATGCTTTTCCATTTTCCATACCATAAATAAGCAAAAATGTATTTATTGTCTTCAAGATGAAGACTAATTACCAGACCACACACACATTTGGAATTTGGAGAATTTGGAGCTAATTTATAAAGTTAAATGTCATTTTTATTCATTTCTTGTCTCAATGCACAGCCTCATACAGTACCTAATTACAGTAATACATAAAATAATTAACCTTTTTACATCAAGTTCACATATATTTTAATCTAGATTCAATATATGAATGCCAATAATGCACATAGAACTATCACTATCTTGCACACTACTTTTATAGTTGTGTATACACAAAAGAATGAACATCATTGAACTGAATTATGTCCTGATCAGAATACACGTACTTCATGCATGCTTTAGTGATAGGCTAAATCATATTCCTTGGTATAAACACGGTGCCTTCGTTCCCGAGCATAGATGACCCAGAAAATCAAGGAAAACATGACAGCAGCCGAGACCAAAACTAGACCAACATAGATCCACTGGGTGTATTTTCTCAGTCCAGGGCAGTAGTTCACACTGAAGTCATTGAATGTGGTTCGCACAAAAGTGCAGTCTTGGAGGTCTACCAAAAATGGTGTGTAATGATACAAAGCAAATCCCACTGACTCAGCAGAATTCATTTGGTTGTATAATGTGGGTGTTAGCCGTCCTGTCGTAGTACATATCTCGTTTCTGTTAGCTTTTCTAGTCTGACACGTATAACTCTTCCATACCTACATTTTATACCCAAGGAGAATTTAATTGGAAATCAAAATGGAAAACTTTATTGTACATTCATAAACATTCTCTACGAAGCATTTAAGTTAAACCACAATAGAAAAAATCACACGTTGAAAATTTACATTTTTCTGAACAAAATTCATTTTAAACGGAAAATATTATTGTATAGATGATGTTTTTTACCATAGGTAAACCGTAATTTTTTTCGTCATCATTATTAAAGATAGAATTGAATATATCTAACCCTCCCACCTAAATATTAGTGAGAGCCATTAATACCATTAGGGAATTAGAATAGAATTGAAAAGCTCGTTAATGAAAAAGCAGTGAAATTTTGTTTTTGATAACAAAAAACATTCCAATATTCAAAATGAAAACTCCCTCTAATTCAACGTTAAATGTGGCTATATTCATCTGCTCTAACAGAGTGGAAATAAGTTGGAACCCAGTTATGTTAAGTGTGTCTTTGTGGACAATGAGGTTAATCAAAAGTATTATCGTTGTTTTGATCCAGTTAACTAAAAGACTTACATCCCGATGGGTTGTAACTTTGTTAAGACCAAATACTACTTCACCACCTTAGATGTTAGAAGGAGAGTGTCATAGACGCTCTAGGTTGGCTATTATATCCCGTTCTGACAACTGATCCTACAAGGCAAGTAGGTAATATCACTGAGACAATCAACCATGAAGAACAAAAGAATCAAGCACCACCCTCTCTTGATCTTTCTGAGGATCCAACTCGAGAAAAGGATATTGTTGATTTTTCTCCAAAAGTACAAAAGAATTAACCACTACACTCTCTTGATCTGTTTGAGGATCCTACTTGGGAAATGGCTGAAGAAATATTTACTCTTGATCAGTTTGAGAATATCACTACTTTTAATAACCCTTACTTCAGCAAGTACAAATTTGTGATCTAGATTTCCAATCTAATCCTAAAGGTGTCAGTATCTCTTCAAACGTTATAGAGATATATTAATTACCTCCCCGAAGCACAAGAAGGATTTCTCCAAAGCGGTATGATACTGAATATGAACCTCAAAGATCAAAGTATTTTGTCAGCAAACCAAAAGAAGGAATATGCCCCAAACGAAAATAACATTCAATACTAACTTGTATTCAACCTAAATTTCTAACACATTTAAAGAATCCTTGAAAGATGAGAAATGGAAGAAAGCCATCTAAGACGAAAACTTAGCACTCTGGAAAAATAAAACATAGAGGAAGTGTAGCCTACCAAAGAGAAATGAGACAGTTTGATGGGTGTTCTCAATCAAATATCAAGCTGATAGAACAATCGAAAGACATAAAGCTCGTCTTGTAGCAAAGAGGTACCCCCAGACATATAGAGTTTACCACTCAGAGACTTTCTCACCGGTGGCAAAAATTGATAAGATACAATTCTTGTTCTTTAATGCTGCTAACAAGGAATGGCCTCTACATCAATTCGATGTCAAAAATGCCTTTCTTGATTGGGAAATAAAGGAAGAGATATACATGGAGGCACTACTGGGTTTCTCCGAAGATTTTAAGAAATGAAAGGATGAAAACTCAGGAAAGCTCAATATGGCTTCAAACAGTCTCCTAAGGCCTGGTGCGGAAGGTTCACTACAACTATAAAGAAGTTAAACTATAAAGAAGTTTGGTTACAGTCGAAGCAACTCATATCACACGCTATAATTGAAAAAGAAGGGATATCAAATTACTTATCTGAAAATCTATGTCAATGACATTAACATTACGGGAAATGATGCATAAGGAACTAATGACCTAAGAAGAAATCGCCTCTTAAGTTCGAGATGAAAGACCTCAAAAATTTTAAATATTTCCTAAGGTGAAGACGGGGAATCTTTATCTGTCAGAGGAATACATCTTGAATCTCCTTGGTGATGCTGATATTCTTGACTATAAGCCTGTTGAGACACCTATTGTGGCCAATCATGTGCTTCAAAATTTTTATAGGTGTGCCATTAGAAAATAGAGTATGATACCAAAAAATTATAGACAAACTTATCTATTTTTCTCATACTAGACTAGACATGGCATATGTCGTTGGGATAGTTAGTAGTTTTATGCATCTTCAACAAGTGAAACACATGGAGATAGTGATAAGAATTTTGAGATATCAAATAAGGATTAGTAGCAAAGACATAATTTTTGAGAAACATAAGTTCTAAGATCTCCTTGCCTACACATATGTAAATTAGGCAAGGCATTAAGATGGTAAAAAAAACAATACTAGGTACTTTACCTTAGTACATGGAATTCTTTTTACATGGAAGAGTAAGAAACATAAAGTAATTGCCTTATCTAGTATTGAAGCTGAATTCATAGGACAAACAAAGCAACCATTAGCATATCAGAAGATCTCGTGCAACATGATAGGACGAAACATGTGATGATTAATCGACACTTCATAAAGAAAAAACTTGAAAGCTATAGCATTAGTCTTTTGTTTGTGAGGTCAAAAGACCAGCTTGTGGTATTCTCACAAAAGACATTGGATTAGAAGCCTTTGAAGATGCATTGTGCAAGTGGGGGTGTTGGAGACTCTACAATCAACTTAACGAGGGAGTGTAGTATAATTAGTTTTAGGCAAATATCATGTAATTATTTTATTTTCATTCTTTTCCTTAAATTAATTATAGGTGTATTTTCAGCATAAATTAAGACAGATAGTATAAAGTCCTAAACACATTTTCTCGTACATTTTATCACAAACAAAATCTTTTTTTTTTTTTGCCTATTTTACCAGCATTTGTACTTTAGATGTAAACTATTCCTAATCATATCACACATTGCTAAGCTAAGAAAACCAAGAAATGAATTGATTATGTGCAAAAGGACAAAACATCATATCAGGTGATTGGCAATTTATTATAGGGAAATTCCATGTGGTAACCCGAGATTTTGGGTTTTCCACATGATAACCAAAACTTTTAAAAAAATCCACGCGGTAATCCTAATGTTAACTAAATTGTTCCACCGTGACCTTTTTGCACATAAGAACGTTAGCAAACGTTAATTACGAAGTTTTAAGGCTGTTGTACGCCTATTTATGCAACTCACCATTTCAAAGGTCATCAGTTTCAACCTTTTCCTCCAAAATATAAATTCTAACTCTACCATCTTTGGATTTGGCGGAAAAAATATAATTTGGATGAAAGACGGTAGAGTTGGGGTTTATGTTTTGCGGGAAAAGGTTGAAACTGATTGCATTTGAAATGGCGAGTCGCATAAGTAGGTGTACAACAACGTTAAAATTTCAAAATTAATGTTTGCAAACGTTTTTATGTGCGAAAAGGTCACGGTGAAACAATTTGGTAAACCTCAGGGTTACCCTGTGGATTTTTTAAAAGTTTTGGTTACCACGTGGAAAACCCAAAACTTCGGGGTTACCACGTGGAATTTTCCTTTATTATATAACTGGTGGTACCTGTGTTGCATTGTCGAAGTCAACTTCACCGGATACACATCTACGATCAGTAAAATTTGAGTAGAATGGGTTGCAAAGATTAGGCACCAATGGACCTGATTGATTGAAGTACAATGGCGGTGGAGTGTTTGGTGGTACATTAGTGTTGGCAATATTTGCAAGAACCAAATTGACCATGTCGACTAGTTGATAAGTTACTTCTTTTGATCTTAACACTGTTTCTTGAGCTGTTGTATTGTCTACACAAGGCAAGATGTCATCCAAGGCTGTATGTGCTGTAGGGTTTTGGACCCATTGGTTCATGGAGATACAAGTGTCCGCAACCACACTGATTTTATCATAGCAAAAATACCAAGTCAAAATTTGAAGTTACTATAACACTAACAAGGGAATTTAGATCTGAGCCTACATGGCCAGGTTGAATAAGTACATTAGATTAAAACTCAATTAACATCTTTTTACATTTTAATAGTTTAAGGGGGGTGGTGTGTGGGGAACTCGTTACATAAAGTGCGATTCATAAATTATATGTTAGAGCCCACTTAGTGTAATGCTTAGAAGAAAAAAAAAGTTTAAAAGTTCATAACCCTGAAAGCTACATCTTAGCCTTGTGTTATCTTAATGCTTTTGCATATGCAAAGAGTTAATAATAAGCATCATGTAAGTGGTAAAGAATCATGTACCAAGAAGGATGAAACTACAAACCCAAACAGAGAACGTGTGGTGCTAGGCTAATAGCCAACAATCTCTTTATTATAGCACAAGGGTAAGGTTGTATAAATCTGACCTCTCTAAGTTCTAACCAACCTATAAGGTGATGCAATAGTGTGGTGTTAGGTTAATAGCTCACAACCTATAACGTGTCAGATATCTATCTAGGCCCCTTTGAACTAAAGACACTAGCATGAAGAAAAAAAAGCATAGAAGACACACTGCAAGCTCAAACTGAGAGTCCTTAATTCTTAAGTTAACAAGTAGAAAACACAACATTGTAATGCAATGCATTCCCAGTAACTACACAAGGAACAAGTCAGAAAGACTTACTTATGGAGGACCAGAAAAACTCCGCATAACACAAATGTTAAAGTCACCAAAAGCCAACCCACGATGACCATTCTGTACACAAGGAACCCAGCAGATCAAACAAGAAACGCAGTTCAGCCATAAGACTAATGGAGATGAATGCAAAATGAACAAGAAGCGCCAAAAATCTAAAAGAAAAGAAATACATACGTGTACACAAGACATTGTACTCCAAAAATCGACAGCACTACATCCGCAAATTAATATTTGTTAGAGGAGAATAAAACAAGAAGAATCAGATGAAGCAATTCCCACGGAGAAGGCATTGAACTCACAAAATCCGACAAATGCCAAGAAGAGCATTACTGCTGCAAGGATAATCAGCGTCATCCTCCTACATTAACTTGCACTCATCAGAATCCACAAAACTTCATCAAAAAATTAAAGCAATTACAGTTAATGTAAGTTTTCTTTTCAAACCTAGTACTCTTCCGACACATTGAGATTTCTACATTACCATTATTTCTGTAAAATTTTTTGAGATTAATGTAACAAATTCAATGGACAGAGTATAAGAAGCAGAGTATGATTGCTGGGATTTAATCATGCATACTTACACGAAATCTAAGGCGCGTCGAATCCTTCTGGAATTTTCCTGGGATTTCTCATCAAGTGTATTAGCAGCAGAATTCATCTTTGTCTGAACGTCATTGATCTTATTCTGGACATTTTCAGGTAGCCTCAACTGTCCCACACCAATGTTTTGTGCCTCATCAAGATACCGTGAGACATTGTTAAGGTTCTCAACCGTATAATCTGCCTGATCCACTACATACCGCAATGTTTTTGTTGTACTAACATGAAACTTTGCCTGACCGGCATAAAGAAATATGCAACCGATTCTGCAGTCAGAAAAGACACAAAATTTCTCATGTATTAGATGTATTGTAAATAACCACAATAACCACATTGCATAGCACTTGCAAGATGAATTATTGAGCTGTAATTTCCGATGACTGAAAAAACAGCACACTTACATAGCAGCAACAGTGAAAAGTATGAGCAAGATGAGTGAAAGAGCATAGCAGACTCGAGAATAACCATATGGAGCTTTTCTACAACAGCAGAAATATAGACAACCGCAGATCAAAGTAAGCCCGAAAATCACAAACCAAACTGCAGCAATGATGAAGAACGGGGCTGCTGTGAAAGCTACAGACTGCAGTGCAACATAAAATAGAAAAGGAATAAGCTTAGAAGTGGAAGGACATAGAGAAGGCATAGGAACTTGACAAATTTAATAATCATGCTTATTCTTTTTCAAAAATCTCATTTTCTTCACAAAATTCATTTTAATGCATTACTAGTAAAAAAAAATGTCGTATAGGCGGTAATGGAAAATTATGAAAAAATTAATGATCAAACTTTCGTTACCATAAAAATGACATAATACATATCATGAAAATTTACACTACAAATAATTCTCATACCCACCATTTAGTAACGATTACTAAACAGGTTGTGATAGTTACAAGGGTTAACCTTAAAACAAGCTTCACTCCTTGAATTCTTTAATTAACCTCATAGTTCAAAATACAATTTCAGTTACGATTGCGGTCACAAAATGGATATTGTGGTCAATACAAATGGTTTTATACAGAAAATACTTCACATGTGAGGAAAATCCCACATCGCTAAAATATTGGTTTATGGACTGCATATAATGCTTGGTGAGTATTCCTCCTAATATCATATGGTTTTGAGAAAGAGTGAAACTCATCAAGTGTTCTATGTAAGTCAACGCTCATTACTTATGGGTTTGTGGGCACGAACGGGTGCCCCATGGATGTAACTACGTAAGTGTGCCCATGGGTGATCATGTGACGAATTGTCACGACGTAACATTTAATGATTAATGTGACCTATATTTCGGTTGTGGTAAACGCAAAAAACCTTTAAAATATGATCATAGTATGATGATAAACCTTGTATTTCATTTTGATTAACCTCAAAGTGTGTTGGATCCTTTACGTCGATATGCCACATGCCACATGCCACATCATTTTTGGCCCAAGTCATGGTAAATTTTCATAAAATAACCATGTTTGTTCAGGATTTTAGTTGAGGGGCTAATTTTAACCCAAGAAATGCGATCAAGGCGTCACTCCAAAAACCGCTATAAAAAAGACTTATTAGAAATGGCAAAATGCCAAAGTCAAGAAAGAACATAGAAAGATCACCAGGAAAGTTTCAAACTTGAAACTTTACACGTTTCACTTCACCAACAAGCCTGTATTTTAATCAAAATTAAAATGCCAGCTATACAGATGATATACTACCACCCACAAGAAACGTGCACAACGCTTACATAGCTATTAGCCAATTACATAAAATATTAAATTGATGTTATAATTAAAATATATCGAAAATGTCAACACTGACTAAACCTCCTCAAATTCATCAAGAATAAGTCCCATAAACCGGTAAACCTTCATAAAGACACAACAAACATTCAAGACAAATACTACACTACACAACATTCTTTTAAAATACCTCACCTCATTAAATTATTTATGTGTAGTAAAAATAAGAGTTAACTGCACACAAATTTAATGACATTTCATCTTAAAAATGTGGTGCAAATTGTGAATACACTTGAAAAATATGCAAAAACATATAACTAAATTAAACACTCAACTTTGCAACTCAAAAACATAATAAAATTTAAGAAAAATACTATTCATCAGTTTGACATACGATCATTTTAATCTGATTTTTTTTTATAATTTTCAAAAATAATTCTAGTCTTAATATTAATAAACATACTCTATAAAAATATAAATATTAAAAATCGAACATCTTATATAAATATATTTTAACTTCTTTGTATTTATGAAAATTCATGTTTAAAATTTTTCTGCACATGTGTGAAATATTTTAGACATAACCAACAATATTGATGGGAGGGAGTAATAATCATTTGTCAAAATGAAAGTCAAAATTATTCGGTATACAAAAAATTAAAAAATTATGAAGAAAATTCTCAAGGAAAAACAAAAAGTAAGTTAATACTCCATATACTTACAGCCCAATAATGACGATTAGTAATATTCCAACCACCAGTGTAACGATTAAAATCATCAAATGGGTCTCTTCTATATGTGTTCTTTGCTGCCAATATCAATGAAGAGTTTCCTTCAGTTTTTTCCGCTATAATTCTTCTATTATTATTTTCCCATTTTTTCATCCCTGCAACAAAAAAACAATATTATTATATTATTACTATATGTACAAAAAAAAGAGAATGAAAGTGAATTAGGAAATAGGTTTTTTTAAGTATATAAACCTTTAAAAGAAGATGAACCCAAAACTGGTAAAGCATTGGCGGATGAAAAGAAGAAAATAGTGAAGAAAGTGAGTGAAAAACAGAAAAATAATTTGCTAAAATATGACATTTTTAATGCAGAGATGTTTTTCTTTGTAAAGGAGAACAGAAGAAAGTCACTGTTATTAACTGAGGCAGAAAACGTGGGTAGTTGTAACAATTGGGGTGTTCAGTGTTCTATCCTATGGTTTACTTAACTACTAGTGCTAATTTTTTTAATGTTGATTGTTGGGAAAGATTAAACAAAAGGATTCTTTTCATATAATTTAGACGTGTTAAGTGGGATTTTTATTGGTTATATTTTATTATTTATGATATGATTATGATATGTTTATTTGGATTATTACCAGGAGAAATCGTCAAATGAAATTTCCATTGACATGAGGAATAATCAACAAACAAAGTACTAGTAGGAATTAATGAAATTGCTATCTTGAAATTACAAAAAAATATAATGTAATTACTAATTCTTAAATGAGATGGCCTAACGGTGATACAATTTCTGTTGGTCTGACCCAATATACACTTTCTGTTTTAAATTGATCACTTATAACGTTAAAGTGATCACTTACAATCTTAATATATTCACTTTTTATAGTTTATGAAAAACTGATTTGGTTTGAATGGTTGCCTTTTTCATTAGGAGTAATGATAATATATACAATAATACAATCTATACTTTAGGAAACTAAATATTTACCTAATATTCTACACAATCATATTGATTATACAAAATGTTCTAGTAATCAAAAGATATTATTCTAACACACCCCCGCAGTCGAATCGAAAGGTTGACAGACGCTGAGACTGGAACGAAAATCATCAAATAATACTTGAGGAAGACGTTTGGTGAAAATGTCAGCAATCTGATAACGAGTTGGAACATGTAGCACCCGAACATCACCACGTTTAACTTTTTCACGAACAAAGTGAATGTCGATCTCAATATGTTTAGTGCGCTGGTGATGCACTGGATAACCAGCCAAATAGATGGCACTAACATTGTCACAATAGACAAGAATAGCTGTAGCAATAGGATAGTGAAGCTCAAGAAGTAAATTGCGAATCCAACAAATTTCAGAAACAGCATTAGCAACATCTCGATATTCAGCCTCAACACTAGATTTGGAAACAGTAGGTTGTCGTTTAGCGGACCAAAACATTAAATTATCACCCAGAAAAACACAGTAACCAGAAGTACAGCGGCGAGTGTCAGGACAACCACCCCAATCAGCATCGGTATAGGACAAAATAGTCGAAAGATTAGAACGATACAATTGCAGACCATAATGAATAGTACCTTTGACATAGCGAAGAATACGGTGAATAGCCGCCATATGTTCAATTCTAGGATCATGCATATAAAAGCAAGCCTGCTGAACAACATATGAAATATCTGGGCGGGTGAAAGTAAGATACTACAAAGCACCAGCCAGACTACGATACAATGTAGGATCATCACAAGAAGAACCAGCATTAGCGCAAAGTTTGCCGGAGGTAACAACATGAGTAGCAACAGGTTTACATTGAGACATGCCAGCCTTTTCAAGAATTTCAGAGGCATACCGCTGTTGAGAGAGAAAGAGGCCCGTAGATGTACGATTAACAGCAATACCCAAAAGTAATTAAGTGGACCCAAATCCTTCAAAGCAAACTCAGAGCTAAGTTTGGACATAAGAGACTCACAGAGTAAATCAAAAGAAGGCGTAAGAATAATATCATCCACATATAAGAGTAGATAAGCAATATCAGAACCATGACAGTAAACAAAAAGAGAATTATCAGAGATGCTGTTAGAAAAACCAATAGTAGTCGCAAAAGTGGCAAACCGGTGGTACCAAGCACGAGGAGCCTGTTTGAGACCATAAAGAGATTTACGAAGAAGAAAAACATGATTAGGACGAGCAGGATCACGAAAACCCAAAGGCTGATGCATGTAAACAGTCTCAGTCAAGTGACCATGAAGAAAAGCATTCTTAACATCTAGTTGATGAATAGACCAAGACCGGAAAAAGGCAATACTTAAAACAATGCAAATAGAGGCAGGTTTCACAACCGGACTAAAATTTTCATCATAGTCAATGCCTTCCCTCTGAGATTTACCATCACCAACAAGACGCGCTTTATAGCGCTCAAAAGAACCATCGGACTTGGTGTTGACATGAAACACCCACAAAGACCAAATGATATTAGCATTAGGAGGACGAGGTACCAGATCCCAAGTGTGATTCTCAATTAAGGCATCAAATTCCTCTTGCATAGCTAACTTCCAGTTTAGGTCACGAAGGACATGAAGGGGAGATTTGGGTAAGGATGAAAAAGAAATAGATAAAGCTTGGGAGTAGTATTTGGGATTGGGTGAGGATGGAGAGTTGGGATTGGAAGAGGAAGAGGAAGAATGAGGTTGGTAATGGATTGGGCTACGTGAGGCAGGCCCAGTAGAGGTGGGTGGGTGAAAGGGAGAAGAGGAAGAGAAGGAAGAAGTGGGCTGGAGTGTAGCTGGGCCGGAAGCAATAAGAGGCCCTGTAGAGAGAATAGGCGGGCAGGGGGAGGTGGGGGCTGCTGTTGAGCCCAGCGAATGATCAGGCCCAGTGGATGGTATAGGCTAGGTAGGGCAGGAAGGGGTAGTGGCTGTTGGGCTTAGAGTAGATGCAGGCCCAGTTTGGGGCAAAGGCTGGGTAGAGGAGTGTCTTTGGGCTGTTTTGAGCAAACGAATGGCAATAGTATCATCTAAGAATTGGTAGTTGCGGGGAGACGGTGAAGGAGATTGAGAAAAAGGAAAAGTGGCCTCATCAAATAGAACATGTCGAGAGATAATTATTTTACGGGATGAGAGATCATAGCACTTGTAACCTCTATGAGAAGACGGGTATCCTAAAAAGATACATGGAGCAGAATGTGGGTGGAGTTTGTGGATAGTAGTAGAAGGAAAGAGAGGGAAACATAAACACCCAAAAACCCGTAGATGAGTACAGGTAGGAGACTTACGATAAAGAAAGTTAGTGGGAGTGAGATTGCCAAGAAGTTTAGAAGGGAGAATATTAAGGAGATAAGTAGCCGTGTTTAAGGCGTGAGGACAAAAAGACGGAGGAAGGGAAACATGACACAAAAGAGTACGAATTATGTTATTGATGGAGCGGATTTTGCGTTCAGATTTGCCATTTTGAGAAGATGTGTAAGGATAAGAAAAACGAAGAGTAATGCCTCGACTAGTACAAAATTGATGAAACATATTGTCAAATTCACCCCGTTATCACATTGGAAAGATTTTTTATTAAGCTCAAATTGGGTATTAACAAAAGTATTGAAATTCACAAACACATCATAAACTTGAGATTTGCGAAATAAAGGAAAAGTCCACAAAAAATTAGTATAATTATCAAGAAAAAGAACGTAATATTTATATCCCGATGGACTAGAAAGAGATGTCCACAAATCACTATGAACAATATCAAAAGGCTTAGAACTCATAGACATAGAATTAACAAAAGGTAATTGAATGTGTTTCCCTAAAGGACATGAATGACAAACAAAATGAGGATCTTTATTACATTGAATTAAACAAGAAGAATACAAGGAATTTAAAACTGCATTGCCCAGATGTCCTAAACGGGAATGCCAAATACTAGAAGAAAAAACGGAAAAAGCTGATGATGTGGAGGAAGTATGAGAAGCTCCATGTGTAGATGGAAAAGGATAAAGATCACCCGTGCTATTAGACCTCAGAACGATGCTCCTCGTGGCCAAATCCTTCACAAAAAATCCAAAAGGATCAAATTCAACGGAAACCATATTATCATGAGTGAATTTACGAACAGAAATAAGGTTTTTAATAAGTTTAGGTTCATGTAAGAAAATTTTGAGGGTAAGAGATTTTCGGGAGTAAGGAAAAGAAATATGCCCGTGACCAAGAATTGGAATCAAATTGCCGTTATCGACAACAACAGCATTATTGAGTTGATGCTTTAAAGGAAATTAAGGAAGTAAAGTACCTTGAGATCGAGTCATGTGGGATGTGGCACCGGTATCCATGTAAAATTGCTCATCCGGAGTAGACAAAGAGAGAGTGTTCATAGCATGATCGATGGCCGTAGGAATATAATTCATAGAAGCACTAGTCCCGGTGTGATAACTTTGTGCCGGTCGCGGACCAAGAAGACCAGCAGAAGGTGCATTGCGTTGAGAAGGAGGATGTAACGGACATTCCTTTTCCAAATATAGGTTTAATGTAATATAATAGTAAGTAATGCTAAGCGGAAGTCTATCGTACCGTGATTATTGCGAAAAACAAATAAGACAAAACAGAATTTTCAATAAAAACAAAGAAAACTTAAATCATTAAAATATAATTTTACGTATTACATCTTTCTTTAATACATAATTATCGTTTTTACATACTCGTAATATAAACTACATATATACTAACATCATATAGACAATACAATAGCTTCTTAATAACTTCATGTAAAATTACCTGCAGCATCTGCTCCCGAAATATGGGAACAGCAGATGGAAATCGGTCAGCTTTAAAAAAAACCGAGTATAAAAACTTACCGCCAATATACAAGTATTGATAGTATAGGCACGACAATAAGTAATAAGCAAAAATAAGTGCATCACAATAAATAATATGCAAGGTATTTTATGTATTATAGGGAATACATTTTTTTTATATTAGATTCATTTATATATATTAAACTTCTGGTCCTTCTGCTTGAGTACCAAGGCGTGATTTACTAACACTTCTGCTTGAGTGTTAGGGCGTGGAATCCGATTACTTATTTAATGAATGCAACACATATGATCTTTGTTTGATATATGTAAGGGCCTGTTAGGGTGAGGTAAACCAAAACCCCTAACTTAGTGGGAGTCGTCACTCCTCCAGTATAATGTTGCTCGAGCCACAGATCAGGTTAAACAACCTTACTGTGTTCGCCGTATTTTACGTGCCGGAAAAGACGTCCCACGTTTTTTTCATGCCGGAAGCATGGTTCGGCATTTCCTTACTATCAAGCCTTTTTATTATCATGTTACTGTTTTCATATAAATGCAATATTACAATAACATACAATAAATTTATAACATCTTGCATATAAATATTCATTTATTATTAAACTAAATCAAAACTAAAATGGGTCTTTAGTATTTATTTATAGATAGATTTCAATTATGCTTTATTATTTTCTTAATAACTTATTTTTAAATTTTGTACATGAATAATTAATTTTGTTAAGATCAAAATCTACACGAAATATTTTAAAATAAATAAATTTTTATTAAATAAGTTGGTATATATTTTTATTCACCAAAATAAATTAATTTTAATTATTATTTCAATTTTCTTTCTTTTTGCCTACAATAACAATTTAATTTATTAATTTATTTCTTTAAAATTTCAATATCACAAAATTTTACAAAAAAAATAATTTAAATGAAATGAAAATACAGTAACACTAAAATAAATTATTTTTTTTTCCAGAATTATTTTTAACCCAAATTTATGAATTTCCTTATTTTATGCGTTTTTTAGCAAAAATTTATAATAATATTTATACTCCACTATAATTCACGAAATTAATACACAACTTATATTTCATATATATATAAGTACAGAAAAATTTTCGTCTAAAAATATTAATGTTTACTATTTTAATTAAAATTATTTCAGATTTTGCGGTTTGTTTTTTTAGAAAAAACTAATAATAATATTTATACTCAATAATATTTCACGAAATTAATACACAATCTATATCTCATATATATATATGTACAGAAAACATTTCGTTTAAAAATATTAATATTTACTATTTTAATTTAAATTATTTCAGATTTTGCGGTTTTTGGCAATTTCAAAGAATAAATCATATAAATTAAATTACAACGAATTAATTCACCAAAATTTGCAGAAAATTAAATTTAAATATAATAAACACATATAAAAATTTATGAGCATAATTTCATGTAAATAAATATATGTAAGAATTTATACCTTTAATAATATCACTATTAATTAATTCCCTTTGTTGTAGAATTTCTAGCCACAAAATTAGCTTTCTCTCCTTGAATTTCTATAATTAACACTAAATACTATTATTAGAAAATTTTTGAGAATTTTTAGGAATTTTTGTAGGGTTTTTTTAGAATTTTTCTTTAGAAATTTGCTTTTAGGAATAAATTTTCTGATTTTTTTTTTTCCTCTCCCATTTTTCCCACGGCACACTTGGTTAATTTATAGGCTATTGATTGCAAAATTATCTATTATTAAATTTTACTTCATGAGCAAGAAATACAAAAAATCCAAGATCTTTATTCTTGGTTTTATGTAATGGATAAGACTAAATTAATTACTTTGGCACCTAGTTTACTTAGTCTTGCCGCCCACTTTTTAGATTTTTAGATTTTTTTTTTTTAATTATTATTATTATATATATATATTTTTTAATATAGGAAATAAAAAGATTAAGTTATTGTAGGTAATTCAGCTAGACTTTATATTTAGATAATTTATTTTAAGAGAAATAAATTTTATATAAAGGAAAATCGAGAACTTAAAAACGATTGGAATAAAATTTCGAAATGGCATTAAAAAGAAAATAATAAAACGAAACGATTATTGAATTTGTCAAAATATTTAAGATTAAGAAAAACGGTCTGTTACAACTCTTCCCCCCTTAACATAGTTTCGTCCCGAAACTTGAACCTAAATGAACAACTGGGGATAGCGTTCTCTCATATCAGTTTTACTTTCCCAAGTTGCTTCTTCGATATGATGGTTCGACCATAGCACTTTAACTTGAGGTATTCTTTTATTCCTCAATTCTTTCACTTGACGATCCAAAATTCTAATTGGTCTTTCTTCATAAGCTAGGTTTTCATCAATTTGGAGGGGTTCGTGAACTAACACATGGGATGGATCGTGGATATACTTTCTCAATTGAGAAACATGGAATACATTATGAACTCTAGCTAAACCCGGGGGTAAAGCTAGTTCGTATGCCACCTCCCCTACTCTTTTCAAAATTTCAAAAGGTCCGATAAATTTAGGGCTTAATTTCCCTTTTATCCCAAAGCGTTGGACTCCTTTCGTTGGTGAAATCTTTAGAAATACTTTGTCACCTTCAGCAAATTGCAAAGCTCTGCGACGGTTGTCTGCATAACTCTTCTGTCTACTTTGTGCTGCCTTCATATTCTCTTGCACTACCCTCAAGCTATCAATAGAGTCTTGGATAAGATCTGGTCCTCCAGGTACATTTCGGTCCATCTGATCCCAACATAACGGCACTCGACATTTTCTCCCGTATAAGGCTTCGTTTGGTGCCATCTTGATGCTGGTTTGATAGCTGTTGTTGTATGAAAACTCTATCAAAGGCAATTTCTGTTCCCATGAACCACCAAATTCAAGAATACAACATCTCAAAAGATCCTCTAATGTCTGGATGGTTCTTTCGGTTTGGCCATCAGTAGCAGGATGAAATGCAGTACTTAAACATAGCTTCGATCCGAATGCTTCTTGCAACTTTTCCCAAAATCGTGACAAAAATTTTGGGTCTCTGTCAGACACAATTGTTCTCGGTACTCCATGTAACCTTATAACTTCTCGAACATAAGCATCAGCCAATTGTTTTACTGACCATGTTCCCTTCATTGGCAGGAATCTTGCAACTTTGGTCAATCTGTCAACTATTACCCAAATTGTGTCATTTCCTCGTTGCGTTCTTGGTAATCCAACTACAAAATCCATGGATATGGAATCCCATTTCCATTCTGGAATTTCTAGTGGTTGAAGTAGTCCAGGACTCTTCTGCCTTTCAAATTTCACCTTCTGGCAAATCAAACACCGGGATACAAATTCAGCTACATCTTTTCTCATACCTTTCCACCAAAATAATTTCCTTAATTCTTCAATCATCTTATCTCTACCAGGGTGTATGTGAAACATTCCTTGGTGTCCTTCTTTCAAAATCTCTTCTTTCAGCTCTGTGTTGTCTGGTATACACAATCCCCCCTTCATTCTTAGTTCACCTTTCTCACCCATTTCGAACGCTTCTGTCTCTTTCCTTTGAACTCGAATGATTAACTCGATTATCTCGGGATCTTCTTGTTGTGCTTCTATAATTCTTTCGAACAAAGTCGGTTGTATACTCATTGCTCCCAAATACTCAACAACATGATAGTGATGAACAATTTCTAGATCTAACTTCTGAATTTCTCGGTATAGTTCCCAAGGTACCGTCATTATAGCATTTACAGATATCCTCGGCCTTCTACTCAATGCATCTGCCACTTTGTTTGCTTTTCCAGGATGATAATTTATGTCAACATCAAAGTCTTTAATGATTTCCAGCCACCGCCTTTGTCGCATATTCAGCTCCTTTTGAGTGAAGACATATTTCAAATTTTTATGATCAGTGAAGATCTTGCATGGTACTCCATAGAGATAATGTCTCCATAATTTCAGGGCAAAAATTACGGCTGCTAGTTCAATATCGTGTACTGGATAATTCAGCTCGTGTGGCCTTAATTGCCTTGACGCATAAGCTACTACTTTGCCTTCTTGCATTAGCACACATCCCAAACCTTCCTTCGATGCATCACAATATACCTCAAATGCTTTCCCACAGTCGGGCATGATCAACACAGGTGCCGTCGTAAGTCTCCTCTTAAGCTCTTCCAGTGATTTACTCTGCTTCTCGCCCCATTGAAACCGAACTCCCTTTTTAAGCAACTCAAACAACGGTCGGGCAATTTTAGAAAAATCTTCCACAAACTTCCTGTAATAGCCTGCCAAGCCTAAGAAACTTCTTACTTCAGTAACACTCTTTGGATTCGGCCATTCCATCACTGCCTTAATCTTTTCAGGGTCAACAGAAATTCCATCCTTCGAAACAACGTGCCCTAAGAAAGATATCTTTTCTAACCAAAATTCACATTTACTAAACTTGCCAAAAAGTTTCTCTTTTCTCAACTTCTCTAAAACTATCCTTAAGTGCTTCTCATGTTGCTCTTCATTCTTCGAATACACCAATATATCATCAATAAACACAACCACAAACTTATCCAGGTAAGGGTTGAAATATCTTTGCATGAGGTCCATAAATGCTGCTGGAGCATTCGTTAGACCAAATGGCATTACTAGAAACTCATATTGCCCGTATCTGGTTCTGAATGCAGTCTTAGGAATATCTTCTTCAGCAATCCTCAATTGATGATAACCAGACCTCAAATCTATCTTCGTAAAGACCCTTGCTCCCCCCAACTGATCAAAAAGGTCGTCTATCCTTGGCAAAGGATAACGATTCTTGATGGTAATCTTATTGATCTCCCTATAATCAATGCATAGCCTCATACTCCCATCTTTCTTTCTGACAAAGAGAACCGGAGCTCCCCATGGTGAAACACTAGGTCGAATGAAACCTTTTTCAAGCAATTCATCTAGCTGCTTCTTCAGCTCAGCCAATTCAGCTGGAGCAAAACGGTAAGGAGTTTTAGAAATAGGGGTAATATCAGGAATAAGGTCAATATGGAAGTCTACTTCTCTTTTTGGAGGTATACCGGGTAATTCTTCAAGAAACACATCAGAATATTCTTGCACGATCGGGGTTTCTTGCAAACCAGGTTTAGGTTTTACTTCTTTAGTAGTAACAAAACATAAGAACCCTTCATCTCCTTGTTTTATCATTTGTGTTGCTTGAATTACAGAAATTGTCTCTAGCTGAGATCTTGAGTTCTTTTGAATGCACTTTATTCCCTCGGGAGTTTTTATTCTAACAACCTTTTCCTTACACAAAATCTCCGCTGAATATCTCTCCAACCAATCCATACCCAAAATGATATCGAAAGTTCCCAAATCGAATTGAATTAAGTCAGCTGGTAAAAGATTCCCACAAATCTCCAATGGAAAATCATAAAAGATACGGTCACACAGGTAAGGTGTACCATCAGGTAAATTGATACACAAATGGGATTTTTGAGGTTTCAAAGAAGTAGAAGACATGCGGAGAAAAGCACTAGAAATAAAAGACCTATCTGCTCCACAATCAAACAAAACATTTGCTGTAAAAGTACCAACAGGAAATTTTCCAGAAATAACTTTACCTTCCACTTCAAACTCCTGTTGTAAACCATCATAATGATCTCTAATTGCATGCAGGCCCACGGATGCTCTAGTCTCATTCCTCTGAGTGCCAAATGCTCTGTTTCCTGCAGCTTCCGATGTTGTTCTGCTCTGATTGAACGTTTCCCCGCAGTTATTAGCCAGATGTCCCTCCTTATGACACTTGTAGCATACAATCTTCCCATTACAGTTTCGGCCTCGATGATCTTTTCCACATAACCTACATTTCCACTGTGTCGGCCTTGCTACAGTCTGAAACGGCTTCTTCCCCTCATTCCTGGCCTTCTTGTACCTACTGCCCCCACTAGATTCAATCTTTCTTTTATTAAACCCGTCTTATTTTTCCAATATACGCTCGTACTCCAACGCTTGATTGTACAAATCATCAAAATCTTGATATCTAGGAGTGCCTTTTTGGATCCTGAGGTTCAGACCTTCGAAAAATCTAATCGCCTTGCCTTGATCAGAGATCACTATTTCGGTAGCGAATCTAGCCAGCTCTCTGAATTTACTTGCGTACTCGATCACTGACATAGTTCCTTGCCTCAGAAACAAGAATTCATTCTCTTTCTTTCTCTGAAGCGAGGGTGGGTAAAATTGATCACGAAGCTTCTTTATAAATTCTTCCCATGTAGAATCTATGGCGGTTTGTTTTACAGTCCTCCACCATAATTCAGCAGTGCCTGTTAAGTAGAATGCGGCTAATTTCACTTTCATCCTTGACGGGCAGTTTATAGCCTCCAACAGTTTCTCCATTTCTGCAATCCAATCCTCAAAACGAACTGGATCAAGTTCTCCATCATATTTTGGAGGTTGATGACTAGACAATCTCTTATAAAATTTCCCCTCATCATCTTCATGGAAACGACTCATCTGCTTCTCCATTAAGTTCAGCAGCCTCTCATTATTCCTTTCCATCATTCTTAACTGATATTCTAGAGCTTGAACTCTTACATCTTGGGTCGTGTCATCAGCAAAATTGTTCCTCGTCTCTTGAGGTTCACTTCTTGCGATACACCCTCTACCACCACCTCTTGGCATCTTTAATAAAGTAGGGAAGTGTTGTGTTAGCTATATTTTAAATCACAAATCACATTTTTTTTAAGCACAGAAAACACATAAAACAAATTTCAGTTAAAATACTAATTTTAATTTTATTTTTTTTTTTCAAAATGTAATTTATCACGGTGTTTCCTAGTATCGGATAAGAAGATCCGACCATTCGAATATCGTTGGCTCTGATACCAAGTGTAACGGACATTCCTTTTCCAAATATAGGTTTAATGTAATATAATAGTAAGTAATGCTAAGCGGAAGTCTATCGTACCGTGATTATTGCGAAAAACAAATAAGACAAAACAGAATTTTCAATAAAAACAAAGAAAACTTAAATCATTAAAATATAATTTTACGTATTACATCTTTCTTTAATACATAATTATCGTTTTTACATACTCGTAATATAAACTACATATATACTAACATCATATAGACAATACAATAGCTTCTTAATAACTTCATGTAAAATTACCTGCAGCATCTGCTCCCGAAATATGGGAACAGCCGATGGAAATCGGTCAGCTTTAAAAAAAACCGAGTATAAAAACTTACCGCAAATATACAAGTATTGATAGTATAGGCACGGCAATAAGTAATAAGCAAAAATAAGTGCATCACAATAAATAATATGCAAGGTATTTTATGTATTATAGGGAATTCATTTTTTTTATATTAGATTCATTTATATATATTAAACTTCTGGTCCTTCTGCTTGAGTACCAGGGCGTGATTTACTAACACTTCTGCTTGAGTGTTAGGGCGTGGAATCCGATTACTTATTTAATGAATGCAACACATATGATCTTTGTTTGATATATGTAAGGGCCTGTTAGGGTGAGGTAAACCAAAACCCCTAACTTAGTGGGAGTCGTCACTCCTCCAGTATAATGTTGCTCGAGCCACAGATCAGGTTAAACAACCTTACTGTGTTCGCCGTATTTTACGTGCCGGAAAAGACGTCCCACGTTTTTTTCATGCCAGAAGCATGGTTCGGCATTTCCTTACTATCAAGCCTTTTTATTATCATGTTACTGTTTTCATATAAATGCAATATTACAATAACATACAATAAATTTATAACATCTTGCATATAAATATTCATTTATTATTAAACTAAATCAAAACTAAAATGGGTCTTTAGTATTTATTTATAGATAGATTTCAATTATGCTTTATTATTTTCTTAATAACTTATTTTTAAATTTTGTACATGAATAATTAATTTTGTTAAGATCAAAATCTACACGAAATATTTTAAAATAAATAAATTTTTATTAAATAAGTTGGTATATATTTTTATTCACCAAAATAAATTAATTTTAATTATTATTTCAATTTTCTTTCTTTTTGCCTACAATAACAATTTAATTTATTAATTTATTTCTTTAAAATTTCAATATCACAAAATTTTACAAAAAAAATAATTTAAATGAAATGAAAATACAGTAACACTAAAATAAATTATTTTTTTTTCCAGAATTATTTTTAACCCAAATTTATGAATTTCCTTATTTTATGCGTTTTTTAGCAAAAATTTATAATAATATTTATACTCCACTATAATTCACGAAATTAATACACAACTTATATTTCATATATATATAAGTACAGAAAAATTTTCGTCTAAAAATATTAATGTTTACTATTTTAATTAAAATTATTTCAGATTTTGCGGTTTGTTTTTTTAGAAAAAACTAATAATAATATTTATACTCAATAATATTTCACGAAATTAATACACAATCTATATCTCATATATATATATGTACAGAAAAAATTTCGTTTAAAAATATTAATATTTACTATTTTAATTTAAATTATTTCAGATTTTGCGGTTTTTGGCAATTTCAAAGAATAAATCATATAAATTAAATTACAACGAATTAATTCACCAAAATTTGCAGAAAATTAAATTTAAATATAATAAACACATATAAAAATTTATGAGCATAATTTCATGTAAATAAATATATGTAAGAATTTATACCTTTAATAATATCACTATTAATTAATTCCCTTTGTTGTAGAATTTCTAGCCACAAAATTAGCTTTCTCTCCTTGAATTTCTATAATTAACACTAAATACTATTATTAGAAAACTTTTGAGAATTTTTAGGAATTTTTCTAGGGTTTTTTTAGAATTTTTCTTTAGAAATTTGCTTTTAGGAATAAATTTTCTGATTTTTTTTTTTTTTTCCTCTCCCATTTTTCCCACGGCACACTTGGTTAATTTATAGGCTATTGATTGCAAAATTATCTATTATTAAATTTTTCTTCATGAGCAAGAAATACAAAAAATCCAAGATCTTTATTCTTGGTTTTATGTAATGGATAAGACTAAATTAATTACTTTGGCACCTAGTTTACTTAGTCTTGCCGCCCACCTTTTAGATTTTTAGTTTTTTTTTTTTTTTTTTTTTAATTATTATTATTATATATATATTTTTTTAATATAGGAAATAAAAAGATTAAGTTATTGTAGGTAATTTAGCTAGACTTTATATTTAGATAATTTATTTTAAGAGAAATAAATTTTATATAAAGGAAAATCGAGAACTTAAAAACGATTGGAATAAAATTTCGAAATGGTATTAAAAAGAAAATAATACAACGAAACGATTATTGAATTTGTCAAAATATTTAAGATTAAGAAAAACGGTCTGTTACAGAGGAGCCTAAGGTGTAGTGGGAAAAGGAGCAGCAGGCTGGGCCCAAGGCTGTCCGGCCTAGTAATGCCAAGAAGGGGAAGAGTAAGAGGGAAAGGATGGTGGGCTAGAAGAGTTTCTGTTGGGCCGAGAAGCAAAAGGAAGGTTGGGCCTGGGATGAGGCTGTTGCCAGTGGCCAGAATTACTGGCGGAGCCAGGGTGGCTCCAACGGTTGGTCTGGCCACCACGGTGGTGGGGAGGGCCGCAATTGTTAAAATGAGCTGAATTTTCTGAAAAAGAAGCTTTGTTTGTGGTAATAAGGGCCGAATCTTGAGCGGGAGAATTGTGTTTATGGTTGGAGCGCTCTTCCAATTCTAACATAGAACGAAGAGTATCAAAAGAGGGAATTATGTTGAACCAAAGACCGAAAAATTTTGTATTCCGAAGTCAAGCCATGAAGAACTTGGAGAGCCAATCGATTATCAGTGATGGAAGTGCCATGATTAGTAAGAGAATTAGGAATAGTTTCAAGTTCATTGCAATAAGATTTCACATTGGGAAAATTGGAGAGAGAAATGTCATTAAATTAAGACTCAAGATGAAGAATTCGAGAAGTCTTATTATTTTGAAAATTATTCTCAAGACGATTCCAAGCATTAAAGGCACAATTATCGGGACGAACTATGGATTGAAGGAAGATGGACTAATAGAGCCATAAATCCATGTGCGAACAATGTCATCAAGACGTTGCCATTCCGAATCTTTAGAAACTAATGCTTTAGAGGAGTCATCAGGAAGAATGTGAGAATCCACAAGGTGAGCTCTACAATGAAGCTTGAATAAAGTGACCCAAGTATGAAAATTGGAGCCATCTTCATCAAGTTGGATAGGCACGCTTGTTTTAATGTTAGTAACCAAAGTGGCGGGATGAATTTTTGTGGGAGAGGCCATGGAGAGAGCAACAAGGAGAGGTGGCGGCAAGGGTGGTGGAGAAGGAAGAAGTAAGAGGCAAGAAAAGTGGCAAGCAAGAAACCTAGGCAAATGATACCATGAAAGAATGATTTGGTTTGAATGGTTGCCTTTCTCATTAAGAGTAATGATAATATATACAATAATACAATCTATACTTTAGGAAACTAAATATTTACCTAATATTCTACACAATCATATTGATTATACAAAATATTCTAGTAATCAAAAGATATTATTCTAACAGTTTAGAGTTATTACATATAACCTTAAAACGGTTACTTACAATCTAAAAGTAATCAATTAAAGAAATAGGCTAATTATGTAGTCCCGTCTCATAGTGAGACGATCTCATGCAAGACGTGCTGTAATATGTTTTATTTTGTAAATTGGTTTTATC
>NC_080058.1:18720980-18733480 GCF_026212465.1 Amaranthus tricolor
TTGCGATTTGTTCTAAGTGTTGTAATTTCCATTTTGATCATTCTTAGTTTATTTAACTCCTGCATTTTGTAATAGGCTTTAAAGTTCAAAGGAGTTAAAATTAGATTTATACGCCAAACTTAAGAATACTTTTTAAAGTGTTCAATTAGATTAAATCTCTATTGTGAGATTTGGGATTTTGCTTTTATTAAAGGGACTTGTAATACGGTTCTTCAAGGGGAAGAACTTGGTGAGAGGAGATAGTGAGATCTTCTTTGTATTCGAGTCGGATTAATAAAAGGCGTTGAAATCCTACGGGTTGATAGAGAACCCATAGGCGGGGAGTAGGTTGGTTAGAACCGAACCTCGTTAACATATCGTGTGTTATATTCTTTAAGTTTATTATTTCCGCACATACGCTATTGTTTACGAATTAGACTCAAAGCTGTTTCAGAAAACAGTTTTGACAAGACTCCTCAAACTCTTGAGACAACTACCAGAAAATTTTAAAAGCCCAAACTCTCTATTCACCCCCCCCCCCCTCTAGAGAGTTCTTAACCACCTATTAACCTTCAATTGGTATCAGAGCTAAGTTACACATAAAAAGATTGACATCTTGTGATGGATCCAATAGGTGAAGGGTTATTTGCTCAAGGTCGTTCGTGTTCAAGACCACCATTGTTTTGCGGTACAAATTTCTCACATTGGAAAACCTTGATGAAAATGTTTGTGATAGATCAAGATATGGAACTTTGGGAAATCATAACTAAAGGACCTAAGATACCCATGAAAAAGGATGTTCATGGAAATGATGTTATAAAATCTGAATCCGAGTATTCACAAACAGATTTGGAATGGGTTTCCAAAAATTATAGGGCAATGAATCAATTATGTTGTGCTCTTAATGGTACTGAGTTCAATCGAGTTTCTTCATGTACAAGTGCTAAAGAAATATGGGACAAGTTGGTTGTGACATACGAAGGAACAAGTCAAGTGAAGGAAACGAAGATCAACATCCTCATGCATCAATACGAAATGTTTAAAATGAAAAAGGATGAGAATATCAATGAAATGTTTACTCGTTTTACGTTGATTACTAACAGTTTGAATTCTCTTGGCAAAACTTTTACTAATGCAGAAAAAGTCCAGAAGGTCTTAAGATGTCTTCCAAGATCTAAATGGGGACCAAAGGTAACCGCCATAGAGGAAGCTCAAGACTTGAGAGTTCTATCGCTTGATGATCTCCTTGGAAAACTCACAACTCATGAACTTACCCTACATGATGATGGAGAAAATGATGTAATACCTTCCATGAAAAATCTTGCACTAAAGGCAAAGAAACATCATGAATCTTCAAGCGAAAATGAAGAAAGCGACGATGAAGAAGATCCATTTGCATTGATCTCAAAAGGTCTTGAAAGAATTATGAAAATGCGAAAAAGATTTAAGAAATTTAAATCAAGAAGTAAAGGTAAGTCTTCTAACTCTAGTTCAAATTTTAAGACTAACAAACTTGCTTGCTTTGAGTGTGGTTCTACAGAACATCTCGTAAAGGATTGTCCAAAGAAGAAAAAGGAATCCTACAAGAAGAACAAAAAGAACAAACAAGCAATGGTTGCAACTTGGAGTGATTCTGAAGAAACATCCGAATCTGAAACTGAAGATGGACAAGCTCATGTATGTCTTATGGCTAATGATAATGATGATGACTTAGATCAAAATCACAAAGAGGTACGTGAATATCTTTACACATGCACTAAAGATGAATTAGTTACAACACTCCTTAATATGTTTCAAATTGAGAAAATATTAAGAGATGAAAAGGACACCTTAGAAGATAGAATTCGACATTATGCTAAAGGCTGTGAAGAAATCATAAATAAAAATAATTCGTTAAAGGCTGAAAAATCAAATCTTGAAAAGACTGTCAAGGTCTTGAAAGAACAGAATCTCAGCCAAACTAAACAGCTCATTGATCTTAAGAATGAGAACAATGATCTTGAAGCCAGGATCAAAACCTTGAAAAATGAGTCTGAGAAAAATCTACAAGCATTAAACAAGCTTAACGAATCTGAATCCAAATTCACTAAAATGCTTACACTACAAAAACCTACTAGTGATAAACGTGGTATTGGTTATAATCATGTTGCACCTAACTATAAGAGTAAAACCACATTTGTGAAAAGTTCATATAAACATAAACGTACACCTACTTGCACCTTTTGTTGCAAAGGAGGACATATGAGATTTGCATGTCCTTACAAACGTAAGGATAAACACATAATCAAGAATTCCTTTCCATTTGAATTACGAGGACAGATTAAGCAAATATGGGTTCCTAAAGGGACAAGACCACCCAACATGGTCTATCCCGAATATGATTCCAAATTTGTCACTTGGATAGCCAAGTAAGGTTGAGAAAGGTTATTTTCTTTTGTTTTGTAGGATAAGCAAAGATGGATTTTAGATAGTGGCTGCTCGAGACATATGAGTGGAAAAAGCTCTTTATTTTCTGAAATTAAAGAAAAGTGTAGTGGCTCAATCACCTTAGGAGATAAAGGTAAATGCAAAATTGTAGGCGTTGGTAAAATTGGTAAGAATCCATCTAAAACCATTGATAATGTTTATTTAGTTGACGGTTTAAAATTTAATTTGCTAAGTGTGTCTCAATTATGTGATAAAGGTAATGAAGTGATTTTTGATAAAGAAAAATGTATTGTTAAAAATCCTAAAACCGGAGATACTCTCATTACTGCTCTTAGAAATGATAATGTTTATGCTTTGAATACTAACGAAATTGAAGTGCAGAATTTCAAGTGTTTGAAAGCTATTACAGATAATCCAAAACTTTGGCATAGACGTCTTGGCCATATTAATACTCACACCATGCAAAAGTTGGTAAGTAAAGATTTAGTTAAGGGACTTCCAGCTCTTGACTATAAACAAAGTTCTATTTGTGACGCATGCATTAAAGGTAAACATGTAAGAAGTTCATTTAAACCGAAGAAAATGGTAAGTACATCTAGACCATGTGAGCTCTTACATATTGATTTATGTGGACCAATGCGTGTACGGAGCATAAGAGGTAAATCTTATATCTTAGTTATAGTTGATGATTATTCTAGATTTACGTGGGTTGATTTTCTAAAGGATAAAAGTGAAGCCTTGAAACCGTTCTCAAGACGTTGTAAAGAGATGCAAACTCAACTAAACCTTCCAATAGTCTCGGTTAGAAGTGACCATGGGAGAGAGTTTGATCAACTAGGCTTTGACTCCTTTTGTGAAAAATATGGTATAACCCATAACTTTTCAGCTCCTAGGACACCCCAACAAAACGGTGTAGTTGAAAGGAAAAATCGAACATTAGAAGAAATGGCAAGAACAATGCTTATTGAAAATGGATTAGCTAAACACTATTGGGCTGAAGCTGTTAACACAGCTAATTATGTCCTAAATAGATGCCTTATAAGACCCATACTTAAGAAAACTCCTTATGAGTTATTCAAAGGAAGAAAACCGAATATAGCATACTTTAGACCATTTGGTTGCAAATGTTTTATTCATAATAATGGTAAAGATAATTTGGGAAAATTTGATGCTAGAAGTGATGAAGGTATATTTCTTGGATACTCGCTTAATAGCAAGGCTTATCGAGTTCTAAACAAACGTACGGGTATTGTTGAAGAAAGTATGCATGTTGTTTTTGATGAATCTGAAATTGAACCATCAAATGATGAGTTTAAAGAGTTAAACCTTAATAAGCATTTTGATGTGTTAAGTAATGATGAACTGGATAATAAAAGTGCTAAGGCAGTTAAAAAGATTAACATGCAGGATACCATACAAAGTATTGAGGATGAAGGAAAACAGGTTGTTAACATTGAAGACTCACAGTCTGATCTTGAGACCCAACCTCAAGATCTTGAGATAGTTCCTGAACATACTGTTTTGGGTACACCAATTAGAAATTCCTCAAACGAAGTAAGTACAAGTTCTTTGAATGAATACACACCATCCATACTACGAAGAAGAACTAGAAAATCATATCAACATCCTCCAGAGAACATCATAAGTGATCCAAACAAAGGTACACAAACTAGATCTTCTCTTAAAAATCTATGTGCATTTTCTGCTTTTGTTTCTCTTGAGGAACCTAAAGATGTTAAAGAAGCATTACAAGAACCAGAGTGGGTCATTGCAATGCAAAATGAGTTAAATGAATTCGAAAGGAACAAAGTTTGGGATCTAGTTGAAAGACCTCAAGATCGTACTTTTATTGGAACTAAATGGGTCTTTCGTAATAAACTTAATGAGGATGGAGATATTGTAAGAAATAAAGCAAGACTGGTAGCTCAAGGATATAATCAAGAAGAAGGTATAGATTATGATGAGACGTTCGCACCAGTTGCAAGGTTAGAATCTATCCGTATTATGCTTGCTTTTGCTTCTTACATGAATATTAAACTATATCAAATGGATGTTAAATGTGCATTCTTAAATGGATACTTGCAAGAGGAAGTATATGTTAAACAACCACCCGGCTTTGAAAATTCTGATCTACCTAATCATGTGTTCAAACTAAATAAAGCGTTATATGGCTTGAAACAAGCTCCAAGAGCTTGGTATGACAGATTTAGCTCACATCTACTTGAAAATGAATTTCAACGAGGTAAAATTGATAGAACTCTTTTCATTAAAACTAAAGGAAAAGATATTTTAGTTGTTCAAGTATATGTTGATGATATATTGTTTGGAGCTACTAATGATTCTTTGTGCAAGGAATTTTCTGAGATTATGTGCAAAGAGTTTGAAATGAGCATGATGGGAGACTTGACATTCTTTCTTGGACTACAAATAAAGCAAAAGAAAGATGGCATATTTATTTGTCAGAGTAAATATGTTAAAGATTTATTAAAGAAGTACAATATGGATCAAAGTAAAGAAGTTAATACACCTATGAGTACAACACTAAGTTTGGACCAAGATATAAATGGTAAGAGTGTTGATCAAAAGACATATAGAGGTATGATTGGTTCATTATTGTATTTAACTGCTAGTCGTCCTGATATCATGTTTAGTGTTTGCTTATGTGCTCGTTTTCAAGCTAACCCAAAAGAATCTCACTTAACAGCAGTTAAGAGAATCTTTAGATATTTACATGGGACTAAAGACTTTGGTCTATGGTACCCTAGTTGTGGAAATTTTGGTTTGGTAGGTTTTTCAGATGCGGATTATGCTGGATACAAGGTTGATAGAAAAAGCACCTCAGGATCGTGTCAATTCTTAGGAAATTCATTGATCTCTTGGTATTCTAAAAAGCAAAATTCAGTTGCTTTATCTACAGCTGAAGCTGAATATATAGCTGCTGGTGCATGTTGCTCTCAAATACTATGGATTGCTCAACAACTTAGAGATCTTGGAATTGATCTCAAGGGCATACCAATAAAATGCGATAATACAAGTGCTATTTGTATTACAAAGAATCCAGTACAACATTCTCGAACAAAACACATTGAGGTACGTCACCATTTTATAAGGGATCATGTTGAAAAAGGTAACATTTCTTTATCTTTTATATCTACTGAAAATCAATTAGCGGATATATTTACAAAACCTTTAAGTGCTGATCGTTTTGCTCATATACGTATGGAACTTGGCATGTTAAATGATCTTGCATGAATTAAGGGGGAGATAATGATAAAGGTATAACACAATAAAAATAAAAGGATTGAGACGTTATTTGTTAAATTAATTCTTGGCATGAATTTAGGGGGAGTATTATATGTTTGCATGAACGATAGATGATTTACGTGTGTGTTTATGCATGTGTTTAAGAATTGAAAATTAATTTCAATTTCTTAAAAAAAAAAAATTATTTGTTATATGAAATGGGATTTATAATTAAATACCTTTAATCAATAAGGGATATTTAATTATTTTTAAAAGCAAAATTATTTGTTTAAAATATTATTGGACATCAACAATATATTGCAATTATGATATTTTTATTTGTAAAAACAAATTAATCTCTTTATTTTAGGACTTTCCCTGTTTCTTTTTGATAAAAGTCAAAAAGGGGGAGAGGTGTAATATTTATTTTGGCATATTTCTGTCTGTTGTTATGACCGTTTGCATTTGCATGTTCATGTTTGCATGTTCATTAAAATGCATTGATACTTGATTTGCTTATTACTGTATTATGTCAAAGATAATTGTATATGTTTTGCATGTTTGCATGTTCATTAAAATGCATTGATACTTGATTTGCTTATTACTGTATTATGTCAAAGATAATTGTATATGTTTTGCATGTTCTGATTTTTGATTATTTGCATAGATGATCTGATTATCATATTGCTAGATGATTAGTCATATTCTCATGATTATAATATTTGCTAATCATAAATGAAATCTGAAAAGTTTTGATGTGATGTTTCACTATAGTAATGATGATTGATTATATTTGCATGTAACTTAATTGGATACTTATTTGCATGTTTGAATGATGATCATAATTGTTTGGAAGTGCAGTATTCACTGAAATCCTGTTGAACATATAAATTGATATTAAAATCTTAAGAAATTATTATCATGTTTTACAATCTATATAAGCTGAGAAATATGATTTAAGTAAATATGGTTTTGACTTTCATCAAGGGGGAGATTGAAGACTCAACTCTCTTAAGTATTAAGGGGAGGTTGAAGACTTAATTCTCTTTGATGATGATAATTCAAAACACATATTAGTCAAACAAATAAATTAAGTAATTACATTTAGTTGTTTAAGTTAAACTAAAATCATATTTGATATGTTTGATGATTGATAATATGTTTAAGTTCAAAGATGCTAGGATGGGCTTAATTTAACTTAAGTTTATTTTAAGATTGTTTTTTAATCTTGAAAGTCGTTTCAAAGTCTTGAAGCAATTGACGAGTTTTATTAAAGTTGATATTGTAATTATATTTGTAATATCTTTACAAGTAAATATTTCTTTAGTTATATTTGAAATATTTTAATAGGTCAAGGTTCATTAAAATTAACATTGGATATTATTTGAATAAAGTTTGAATATTTTGATATACGTTGGTAATTAACGTTTAAATACTTTATATTTTAAACTTGGATTTAAATATGTGATTAAAATTATTTGGTGATTAAATATAGTACAAGGTACACATGTTTGGTTATTAATTGTACACGGCTATATTTAAGCAAAGATCTAGATTTACTATTTTATGGATGAGATTTAATTTATGCTAAAAATAGTAAATAGCGATCCTAAAAAATAGGATCTAATTTAAATGGTTATTTAAATGTTGATAAATCTGGTTTATACTTATTATTCATTATCTTGTGTAAGTACTAACGTGGCAGCACAGCATTGGATAATTATAAATACATTGACGAAATTATTACAAGCTGTCAGTACACGTCAGTTTTGAAGATAACATCAAGGTCTTGAAGTAAGGCGCTGTATGACCAGGTCAACGAAGATTATAACGGAAAGGAGCCTATTGTTTTTAAACCTAAGTGGAGGCGTAGCACTATAAATAGAGAGCATCCTTTCAGAACTAAGAAGACACACGACATACACTTACAACATACATCTTGTGCTTCATTTGCTTTCTCTATTCTTGCGATTTGTTCTAAGTGTTGTAATTTCCATTTTGATCATTCTTAGTTTATTTAACTCCTGCATTTTGTAATAGGCTTTAAAGTTCAAAGGAGTTAAAATTAGATTTATACGCCAAACTTAAGAATACTTTTTAAAGTGTTCAATTAGATTAAATCTCTATTGTGAGATTTGGGATTTTGCTTTTATTAAAGGGACTTGTAATACGGTTCTTCAAGGGGAAGAACTTGGTGAGAGGAGATAGTGAGATCTTCTTTGTATTCGAGTCGGATTAATAAAAGGCGTTGAAATCCTACGGGTTGATAGAGAACCCATAGGCGGGGAGTAGGTTGGTTAGAACCGAACCTCGTTAACATATCGTGTGTTATATTCTTTAAGTTTATTATTTCCGCACATACGCTATTGTTTACGAATTAGACTCAAAGCTGTTTCAGAAAACAGTTTTGACAAGACTCCTCAAACTCTTGAGACAACTACCAGAAAATTTTAAAAGCCCAAACTCTCTATTCACCCCCCCCCCCTCTAGAGAGTTCTTAACCACCTATTAACCTTCAATTGGTATCAGAGCTAAGTTACACATAAAAAGATTGACATCTTGTGATGGATCCAATAGGTGAAGGGTTATTTGCTCAAGGTCGTTCGTGTTCAAGACCACCATTGTTTTGCGGTACAAATTTCTCACATTGGAAAACCTTGATGAAAATGTTTGTGATAGATCAAGATATGGAACTTTGGGAAATCATAACTAAAGGACCTAAGATACCCATGAAAAAGGATGTTCATGGAAATGATGTTATAAAATCTGAATCCGAGTATTCACAAACAGATTTGGAATGGGTTTCCAAAAATTATAGGGCAATGAATCAATTATGTTGTGCTCTTAATGGTACTGAGTTCAATCGAGTTTCTTCATGTACAAGTGCTAAAGAAATATGGGACAAGTTGGTTGTGACATACGAAGGAACAAGTCAAGTGAAGGAAACGAAGATCAACATCCTCATGCATCAATACGAAATGTTTAAAATGAAAAAGGATGAGAATATCAATGAAATGTTTACTCGTTTTACGTTGATTACTAACAGTTTGAATTCTCTTGGCAAAACTTTTACTAATGCAGAAAAAGTCCAGAAGGTCTTAAGATGTCTTCCAAGATCTAAATGGGGACCAAAGGTAACCGCCATAGAGGAAGCTCAAGACTTGAGAGTTCTATCGCTTGATGATCTCCTTGGAAAACTCACAACTCATGAACTTACCCTACATGATGATGGAGAAAATGATGTAATACCTTCCATGAAAAATCTTGCACTAAAGGCAAAGAAACATCATGAATCTTCAAGCGAAAATGAAGAAAGCGACGATGAAGAAGATCCATTTGCATTGATCTCAAAAGGTCTTGAAAGAATTATGAAAATGCGAAAAAGATTTAAGAAATTTAAATCAAGAAGTAAAGGTAAGTCTTCTAACTCTAGTTCAAATTTTAAGACTAACAAACTTGCTTGCTTTGAGTGTGGTTCTACAGAACATCTCGTAAAGGATTGTCCAAAGAAGAAAAAGGAATCCTACAAGAAGAACAAAAAGAACAAACAAGCAATGGTTGCAACTTGGAGTGATTCTGAAGAAACATCCGAATCTGAAACTGAAGATGGACAAGCTCATGTATGTCTTATGGCTAATGATAATGATGATGACTTAGATCAAAATCACAAAGAGGTACGTGAATATCTTTACACATGCACTAAAGATGAATTAGTTACAACACTCCTTAATATGTTTCAAATTGAGAAAATATTAAGAGATGAAAAGGACACCTTAGAAGATAGAATTCGACATTATGCTAAAGGCTGTGAAGAAATCATAAATAAAAATAATTCGTTAAAGGCTGAAAAATCAAATCTTGAAAAGACTGTCAAGGTCTTGAAAGAACAGAATCTCAGCCAAACTAAACAGCTCATTGATCTTAAGAATGAGAACAATGATCTTGAAGCCAGGATCAAAACCTTGAAAAATGAGTCTGAGAAAAATCTACAAGCATTAAACAAGCTTAACGAATCTGAATCCAAATTCACTAAAATGCTTACACTACAAAAACCTACTAGTGATAAACGTGGTATTGGTTATAATCATGTTGCACCTAACTATAAGAGTAAAACCACATTTGTGAAAAGTTCATATAAACATAAACGTACACCTACTTGCACCTTTTGTTGCAAAGGAGGACATATGAGATTTGCATGTCCTTACAAACGTAAGGATAAACACATAATCAAGAATTCCTTTCCATTTGAATTACGAGGACAGATTAAGCAAATATGGGTTCCTAAAGGGACAAGACCACCCAACATGGTCTATCCCGAATATGATTCCAAATTTGTCACTTGGATAGCCAAGTAAGGTTGAGAAAGGTTATTTTCTTTTGTTTTGTAGGATAAGCAAAGATGGATTTTAGATAGTGGCTGCTCGAGACATATGAGTGGAAAAAGCTCTTTATTTTCTGAAATTAAAGAAAAGTGTAGTGGCTCAATCACCTTAGGAGATAAAGGTAAATGCAAAATTGTAGGCGTTGGTAAAATTGGTAAGAATCCATCTAAAACCATTGATAATGTTTATTTAGTTGACGGTTTAAAATTTAATTTGCTAAGTGTGTCTCAATTATGTGATAAAGGTAATGAAGTGATTTTTGATAAAGAAAAATGTATTGTTAAAAATCCTAAAACCGGAGATACTCTCATTACTGCTCTTAGAAATGATAATGTTTATGCTTTGAATACTAACGAAATTGAAGTGCAGAATTTCAAGTGTTTGAAAGCTATTACAGATAATCCAAAACTTTGGCATAGACGTCTTGGCCATATTAATACTCACACCATGCAAAAGTTGGTAAGTAAAGATTTAGTTAAGGGACTTCCAGCTCTTGACTATAAACAAAGTTCTATTTGTGACGCATGCATTAAAGGTAAACATGTAAGAAGTTCATTTAAACCGAAGAAAATGGTAAGTACATCTAGACCATGTGAGCTCTTACATATTGATTTATGTGGACCAATGCGTGTACGGAGCATAAGAGGTAAATCTTATATCTTAGTTATAGTTGATGATTATTCTAGATTTACGTGGGTTGATTTTCTAAAGGATAAAAGTGAAGCCTTGAAACCGTTCTCAAGACGTTGTAAAGAGATGCAAACTCAACTAAACCTTCCAATAGTCTCGGTTAGAAGTGACCATGGGAGAGAGTTTGATCAACTAGGCTTTGACTCCTTTTGTGAAAAATATGGTATAACCCATAACTTTTCAGCTCCTAGGACACCCCAACAAAACGGTGTAGTTGAAAGGAAAAATCGAACATTAGAAGAAATGGCAAGAACAATGCTTATTGAAAATGGATTAGCTAAACACTATTGGGCTGAAGCTGTTAACACAGCTAATTATGTCCTAAATAGATGCCTTATAAGACCCATACTTAAGAAAACTCCTTATGAGTTATTCAAAGGAAGAAAACCGAATATAGCATACTTTAGACCATTTGGTTGCAAATGTTTTATTCATAATAATGGTAAAGATAATTTGGGAAAATTTGATGCTAGAAGTGATGAAGGTATATTTCTTGGATACTCGCTTAATAGCAAGGCTTATCGAGTTCTAAACAAACGTACGGGTATTGTTGAAGAAAGTATACATGTTGTTTTTGATGAATCTGAAATTGAACCATCAAATGATGAGTTTAAAGAGTTAAACCTTAATAAGCATTTTGATGTGTTAAGTAATGATGAACTGGATAATAAAAGTGCTAAGGCAGTTAAAAAGATTAACATGCAGGATACCATACAAAGTATTGAGGATGAAGGAAAACAGGTTGTTAACATTGAAGACTCACAGTCTGATCTTGAGACCCAACCTCAAGATCTTGAGATAGTTCCTGAACATACTGTTTTGGGTACACCAATTAGAAATTCCTCAAACGAAGTAAGTACAAGTTCTTTGAATGAATACACACCATCCATACTACGAAGAAGAACTAGAAAATCATATCAACATCCTCCAGAGAACATCATAAGTGATCCAAACAAAGGTACACAAACTAGATCTTCTCTTAAAAATCTATGTGCATTTTCTGCTTTTGTTTCTCTTGAGGAACCTAAAGATGTTAAAGAAGCATTACAAGAACCAGAGTGGGTCATTGCAATGCAAAATGAGTTAAATGAATTCGAAAGGAACAAAGTTTGGGATCTAGTTGAAAGACCTCAAGATCGTACTTTTATTGGAACTAAATGGGTCTTTCGTAATAAACTTAATGAGGATGGAGATATTGTAAGAAATAAAGCAAGACTGGTAGCTCAAGGATATAATCAAGAAGAAGGTATAGATTATGATGAGACGTTCGCACCAGTTGCAAGGTTAGAATCTATCCGTATTATGCTTGCTTTTGCTTCTTACATGAATATTAAACTATATCAAATGGATGTTAAATGTGCATTCTTAAATGGATACTTGCAAGAGGAAGTATATGTTAAACAACCACCCGGCTTTGAAAATTCTGATCTACCTAATCATGTGTTCAAACTAAATAAAGCGTTATATGGCTTGAAACAAGCTCCAAGAGCTTGGTATGACAGATTTAGCTCACATCTACTTGAAAATGAATTTCAACGAGGTAAAATTGATAGAACTCTTTTCATTAAAACTAAAGGAAAAGATATTTTAGTTGTTCAAGTATATGTTGATGATATATTGTTTGGAGCTACTAATGATTCTTTGTGCAAGGAATTTTCTGAGATTATGTGCAAAGAGTTTGAAATGAGCATGATGGGAGACTTGACATTCTTTCTTGGACTACAAATAAAGCAAAAGAAAGATGGCATATTTATTTGTCAGAGTAAATATGTTAAAGAT
>NC_080058.1:18739298-18781798 GCF_026212465.1 Amaranthus tricolor
ATGGGGGAGTGGTTCATAGTAAGGAATGAGTAATAGACTCCGGTTGCTCATTCCACATTTGTTGTGAGAAAGGAAAATTTACTAAGCTTAGTTATGGGGATTATGGCCTTGTTACTTTACCAAATGATGAAAAGGTGAAAGTAGAAGGTATTGGTGAGGTTATTATTGAGACTCATGGAGGTGTCAAGAGAAGACTTGGTGATGTAAGGTATGTACCTAAGTTTGAGAGGAACCTTATTTCATTAGGTAGACTTGAGAGAAAGGATGCACTTTCAAAGCAAGTGGAGGGGTTTTGAAAGTCATTAGAGGGAGCATGGTGCTCATGAAGGGAGTAAGGAGTCATAGGAACTTGTATGAGCTACAAGTTAATTGTGGTAGCCTAGGCCACAAAAGTGTTGGTGATGGTGTGTTTGGGTCAAAGAGAGTTATTTTTGAGGAGGATAAGAATATTGGACTTGAGGGGGAGATTGTTAAAGCAAGTGCCAATAATCTTAGTGATGACGTTCACTTTAAACATTAGTCGAACATGCTTTGTCTTGTACTTTAGAGATGGTCGATAAAGATGTGTCGAATATGGATGGTTTAAGGTTTGGAACGGTTGATGAGAGTTGTTTGATCAAAGCAACAGGAAGATCAACAGACTACTTTGGATTCTGTTTTGGTCAGAATATGAAGTGACTATGCAATTATGTGGTGCATTACTCTATTGTTTATTGCAATGTTTATTGTCATAGTTAATTAGGATGTTAATTGAGTTGTTAAATGTGAGTTTATGGTGATTTATGAGGGAATACTAAGAGTGATGAATATCTTGGCTATAAATAGGATTCATCACTCATAGTAACAACCACCACAAACACACATATTGTTGAGAGGGCTATTGCATTGTTAGAAACTTGAGAGTGTTCTTACTTTGCTTTAGTATTTGTGATCTTGAGAGGTTGTTCTCAAGATAAGGGAGGTTTATTATATTTGTAATTGTTGAATTCATTATAATAAACTATATTTGAGGGGGAGGTATTCAAGATACCTCATAAACACTTGTGTTCATTTTGCATTATAATTTTCATTTGTTTTTCTTTGTTAAACCTCTTTGAGGCTTGCGCTTTCAATTGGTATCAGAGCGGGAGTGCGTCTTGGGCTATTTGGAGTGTGAAAGTGAGGTTACAAAAATAAGAAAGACACAATGACCGATGGGAAAAGTTTCTCTATTCAATTGTTTGATGGAAGAATCAATTTTTCCATATGGAAGAATTCGGTGGAAGATTTTTTGGTGCAGCAAGGCATCGATGATGCGCTATTGAAGGAGAAACCAAATAATGTAGAAGAAGCAAGATGGACACAAATGAGAAAGAAGGCGGTAAGCACAATCCGGCTTGCCATTGCACTCGAAATCAAGTATCACTACTTGAAAGAGACCGATCCCGGTGAGTTGTTGGAAAAATTACAATCGGTGTATGCTTCCAAATCCCTAACAAATAAACTTTGCTTGAGGTGGGAGTTCTATCAACTCATGAAGGATGAGGATACAACAATGCAAGACCACATTAACACATTTAACAAGTTGGTGTGCCAATTGTTAAATGCCGATGAAAAGTTGACCGATGAAGAACAAGCTCTATTATTTTTGGCTTCACTTCCCAAGGACTATAGAAACATAGTCCAAACATTGCTCATAGGTAGGGATTCTATCACTCTTGATCAAGCATTGGCGGCGTTGAGAGAGAATGATAGGTTCATGGTGAGAAGAGAGGGGGAAGAAAAGAAGGATGTTGGGGATGGTTTGTTTAGTGAGGGTTCTAATGGGGGAAGGACCAAGGAAAAATATCAAGGAAGGGGTAGGTCTCGTGGGAGGGATGATCTTAGTAACAAAGAGTGTTACTATTGTAAGAAAAAGGGGCACATACAAATGATGTGCAAGGAATTTAAGGAAGACCTTAAGAGAATGAGAAACTTAAAGGATAGTGGGAGAATTGAGAATGAGAGTAGCGGGAATGCCGCTCTAGGCTTTATTGATGATGATGATGACTATGATGGGGCTCTACTAGTTGATGGGGGAGTGGTTCATAGTAAGGAATGAGTAATAGACTCCGGTTGCTCATTCCACATTTGTTGTGAGAAAGGAAAATTTACTAAGCTTAGTTATGGGGATTATGGCCTTGTTACTTTACCAAATGATGAAAAGGTGAAAGTAGAAGGTATTGGTGAGGTTATTATTGAGACTCATGGAGGTGTCAAGAGAAGACTTGGTGATGTAAGGTATGTACCTAAGTTTGAGATGAACCTTATTTCATTAGGTAGACTTGAGAGTAAAGGATGCACTTTCAAAGCAAGTGGAGGGGTTTTGAAAGTCATTAGAGGGAGCATGGTGCTCATGAAGGGAGTAAGGAGTCATAGGAACTTGTATGAGCTACAAGTTAATTGTGGTAGCCTAGGCCACAAAAGTGTTGGTGATGGTGTGTTTGGGTCAAAGAGAGTTATTTTTGAGGAGGATAAGAATATTGGACTTGAGGGGGAGATTGTTAAAGCAAGTGCCAATAATCTTAGTGATGACGTTCACTTTAAACATTAGTCGAACATGCTTTGTCTTGTACTTTAGAGATGGTCGATAAAGATGTGTCGAATATGGATGGTTTAAGGTTTGGAACGGTTGATGAGAGTTGTTTGATCAAAGCAACAGGAAGATCAACAGACTACTTTGGATTCTGTTTTGGTCAGAATATGAAGTGACTATGCAATTATGTGGTGCATTACTCTATTGTTTATTGCAATGTTTATTGTCATAGTTAATTAGGATGTTAATTGAGTTGTTAAATGTGAGTTTATGGTGATTTATGAGGGAATACTAAGAGTGATGAATATCTTGGCTATAAATAGGATTCATCACTCATAGTAACAACCACCACAAACACACATATTGTTGAGAGGGCTATTGCATTGTTAGAAACTTGAGAGTGTTCTTACTTTGCTTTAGTATTTGTGATCTTGAGAGGTTGTTCTCAAGATAAGGGAGGTTTATTATATTTGTAATTGTTGAATTCATTATAATAAACTATATTTGAGGGGGAGGTATTCAAGATACCTCATAAACACTTGTGTTCATTTTGCATTATAATTTTCATTTGTTTTTCTTTGTTAAACCTCTTTGAGGCTTGCGCTTTCAATTGGTATCAGAGCGGGAGTGCGTCTTGGGCTATTTGGAGTGTGAAAGTGAGGTTACAAAAATAAGAAAGACACAATGACCGATGGGAAAAGTTTCTCTATTCAATTGTTTGATGGAAGAATCAATTTTTCCATATGGAAGAATTCGGTGGAAGATTTTTTGGTGCAGCAAGGCATCGATGATGCGCTATTGAAGGAGAAACCAAATAATGTAGAAGAAGCAAGATGGACACAAATGAGAAAGAAGGCGGTAAGCACAATCCGGCTTGCCATTGCACTCGAAATCAAGTATCACTACTTGAAAGAGACCGATCCCGGTGAGTTGTTGGAAAAATTACAATCGGTGTATGCTTCCAAATCCCTAACAAATAAACTTTGCTTGAGGTGGGAGTTCTATCAACTCATGAAGGATGAGGATACAACAATGCAAGACCACATTAACACATTTAACAAGTTGGTGTGCCAATTGTTAAATGCCGATGAAAAGTTGACCGATGAAGAACAAGCTCTATTATTTTTGGCTTCACTTCCCAAGGACTATAGAAACATAGTCCAAACATTGCTCATAGGTAGGGATTCTATCACTCTTGATCAAGCATTGGCGGCGTTGAGAGAGAATGATAGGTTCATGGTGAGAAGAGAGGGGGAAGAAAAGAAGGATGTTGGGGATGGTTTGTTTAGTAAGGGTTCTAATGGGGGAAGGACCAAGGAAAAATATCAAGGAAGGGGTAGGTCTCGTGGGAGGGATGATCTTAGTAACAAAGAGTGTTACTATTGTAAGAAAAAGGGGCACATACAAATGATGTGCAAGGAATTTAAGGAAGACCTTAAGAGAATGAGAAACTTAAAGGATAGTGGGAGAATTGAGAATGAGAGTAGCGGGAATGCCGCTCTAGGCTTTATTGATGATGATGATGACTATGATGGGGCTCTACTAGTTGATGGGGGAGTGGTTCATAGTAAGGAATGAGTAATAGACTCCGGTTGCTCATTCCACATTTGTTGTGAGAAAGGAAAATTTACTAAGCTTAGTTATGGGGATTATGGCCTTGTTACTTTACCAAATGATGAAAAGGTGAAAGTAGAAGGTATTGGTGAGGTTATTATTGAGACTCATGGAGGTGTCAAGAGAAGACTTGGTGATGTAAGGTATGTACCTAAGTTTGAGATGAACCTTATTTCATTAGGTAGACTTGAGAGTAAAGGATGCACTTTCAAAGCAAGTGGAGGGGTTTTGAAAGTCATTAGAGGGAGCATGGTGCTCATGAAGGGAGTAAGGAGTCATAGGAACTTGTATGAGCTACAAGTTAATTGTGGTAGCCTAGGCCACAAAAGTGTTGGTGATGGTGTGTTTGGGTCAAAGAGAGTTATTTTTGAGGAGGATAAGAATATTGGACTTGAGGGGGAGATTGTTAAAGCAAGTGCCAATAATCTTAGTGATGACGTTCACTTTAAACATTAGTCGAACATGCTTTGTCTTGTACTTTAGAGATGGTCGATAAAGATGTGTCGAATATGGATGGTTTAAGGTTTGGAACGGTTGATGAGAGTTGTTTGATCAAAGCAACAGGAAGATCAACAGACTACTTTGGATTCTGTTTTGGTCAGAATATGAAGTGACTATGCAATTATGTGGTGCATTACTCTATTGTTTATTGCAATGTTTATTGTCATAGTTAATTAGGATGTTAATTGAGTTGTTAAATGTGAGTTTATGGTGATTTATGAGGGAATACTAAGAGTGATGAATATCTTGGCTATAAATAGGATTCATCACTCATAGTAACAACCACCACAAACACACATATTGTTGAGAGGGCTATTGCATTGTTAGAAACTTGAGAGTGTTCTTACTTTGCTTTAGTATTTGTGATCTTGAGAGGTTGTTCTCAAGATAAGGGAGGTTTATTATATTTGTAATTGTTGAATTCATTATAATAAACTATATTTGAGGGGGAGGTATTCAAGATACCTCATAAACACTTGTGTTCATTTTGCATTATAATTTTCATTTGTTTTTCTTTGTTAAACCTCTTTGAGGCTTGCGCTTTCAATTGGTATCAGAGCGGGAGTGCGTCTTGGGCTATTTGGAGTGTGAAAGTGAGGTTACAAAAATAAGAAAGACACAATGACCGATGGGAAAAGTTTCTCTATTCAATTGTTTGATGGAAGAATCAATTTTTCCATATGGAAGAATTCGGTGGAAGATTTTTTGGTGCAGCAAGGCATCGATGATGCGCTATTGAAGGAGAAACCAAATAATGTAGAAGAAGCAAGATGGACACAAATGAGAAAGAAGGCGGTAAGCACAATCCGGCTTGCCATTGCACTCGAAATCAAGTATCACTACTTGAAAGAGACCGATCCCGGTGAGTTGTTGGAAAAATTACAATCGGTGTATGCTTCCAAATCCCTAACAAATAAACTTTGCTTGAGGTGGGAGTTCTATCAACTCATGAAGGATGAGGATACAACAATGCAAGACCACATTAACACATTTAACAAGTTGGTGTGCCAATTGTTAAATGCCGATGAAAAGTTGACCGATGAAGAACAAGCTCTATTATTTTTGGCTTCACTTCCCAAGGACTATAGAAACATAGTCCAAACATTGCTCATAGGTAGGGATTCTATCACTCTTGATCAAGCATTGGCGGCGTTGAGAGAGAATGATAGGTTCATGGTGAGAAGAGAGGGGGAAGAAAAGAAGGATGTTGGGGATGGTTTGTTTAGTGAGGGTTCTAATGGGGGAAGGACCAAGGAAAAATATCAAGGAAGGGGTAGGTCTCGTGGGAGGGATGATCTTAGTAACAAAGAGTGTTACTATTGTAAGAAAAAGGGGCACATACAAATGATGTGCAAGGAATTTAAGGAAGACCTTAAGAGAATGAGAAACTTAAAGGATAGTGGGAGAATTGAGAATGAGAGTAGCGGGAATGCCGCTCTAGGCTTTATTGATGATGATGATGACTATGATGGGGCTCTACTAGTTGATGGGGGAGTGGTTCATAGTAAGGAATGAGTAATAGACTCCGGTTGCTCATTCCACATTTGTTGTGAGAAAGGAAAATTTACTAAGCTTAGTTATGGGGATTATGGCCTTGTTACTTTACCAAATGATGAAAAGGTGAAAGTAGAAGGTATTGGTGAGGTTATTATTGAGACTCATGGAGGTGTCAAGAGAAGACTTGGTGATGTAAGGTATGTACCTAAGTTTGAGAGGAACCTTATTTCATTAGGTAGACTTGAGAGTAAAGGATGCACTTTCAAAGCAAGTGGAGGGGTTTTGAAAGTCATTAGAGGGAGCATGGTGCTCATGAAGGGAGTAAGGAGTCATAGGAACTTGTATGAGCTACAAGTTAATTGTGGTAGCCTAGGCCACAAAAGTGTTGGTGATGGTGTGTTTGGGTCAAAGAGAGTTATTTTTGAGGAGGATAAGAATATTGGACTTGAGGGGGAGATTGTTAAAGCAAGTGCCAATAATCTTAGTGATGACGTTCACTTTAAACATTAGTCGAACATGCTTTGTCTTGTACTTTAGAGATGGTCGATAAAGATGTGTCGAATATGGATGGTTTAAGGTTTGGAACGGTTGATGAGAGTTGTTTGATCAAAGCAACAGGAAGATCAACAGACTACTTTGGATTCTGTTTTGGTCAGAATATGAAGTGACTATGCAATTATGTGGTGCATTACTCTATTGTTTATTGCAATGTTTATTGTCATAGTTAATTAGGATGTTAATTGAGTTGTTAAATGTGAGTTTATGGTGATTTATGAGGGAATACTAAGAGTGATGAATATCTTGGCTATAAATAGGATTCATCACTCATAGTAACAACCACCACAAACACACATATTGTTGAGAGGGCTATTGCATTGTTAGAAACTTGAGAGTGTTCTTACTTTGCTTTAGTATTTGTGATCTTGAGAGGTTGTTCTCAAGATAAGGGAGGTTTATTATATTTGTAATTGTTGAATTCATTATAATAAACTATATTTGAGGGGGAGGTATTCAAGATACCTCATAAACACTTGTGTTCATTTTGCATTATAATTTTCATTTGTTTTTCTTTGTTAAACCTCTTTGAGGCTTGCGCTTTCAATTGGTATCAGAGCGGGAGTGCGTCTTGGGCTATTTGGAGTGTGAAAGTGAGGTTACAAAAATAAGAAAGACACAATGACCGATGGGAAAAGTTTCTCTATTCAATTGTTTGATGGAAGAATCAATTTTTCCATATGGAAGAATTCGGTGGAAGATTTTTTGGTGCAGCAAGGCATCGATGATGCGCTATTGAAGGAGAAACCAAATAATGTAGAAGAAGCAAGATGGACACAAATGAGAAAGAAGGCGGTAAGCACAATCCGGCTTGCCATTGCACTCGAAATCAAGTATCACTACTTGAAAGAGACCGATCCCGGTGAGTTGTTGGAAAAATTACAATCGGTGTATGCTTCCAAATCCCTAACAAATAAACTTTGCTTGAGGTGGGAGTTCTATCAACTCATGAAGGATGAGGATACAACAATGCAAGACCACATTAACACATTTAACAAGTTGGTGTGCCAATTGTTAAATGCCGATGAAAAGTTGACCGATGAAGAACAAGCTCTATTATTTTTGGCTTCACTTCCCAAGGACTATAGAAACATAGTCCAAACATTGCTCATAGGTAGGGATTCTATCACTCTTGATCAAGCATTGGCGGCGTTGAGAGAGAATGATAGGTTCATGGTGAGAAGAGAGGGGGAAGAAAAGAAGGATGTTGGGGATGGTTTGTTTAGTGAGGGTTCTAATGGGGGAAGGACCAAGGAAAAATATCAAGGAAGGGGTAGGTCTCGTGGGAGGGATGATCTTAGTAACAAAGAGTGTTACTATTGTAAGAAAAAGGGGCACATACAAATGATGTGCAAGGAATTTAAGGAAGACCTTAAGAGAATGAGAAACTTAAAGGATAGTGGGAGAATTGAGAATGAGAGTAGCGGGAATGCCGCTCTAGGCTTTATTGATGATGATGATGACTATGATGGGGCTCTACTAGTTGATGGGGGAGTGGTTCATAGTAAGGAATGAGTAATAGACTCCGGTTGCTCATTCCACATTTGTTGTGAGAAAGGAAAATTTACTAAGCTTAGTTATGGGGATTATGGCCTTGTTACTTTACCAAATGATGAAAAGGTGAAAGTAGAAGGTATTGGTGAGGTTATTATTGAGACTCATGGAGGTGTCAAGAGAAGACTTGGTGATGTAAGGTATGTACCTAAGTTTGAGAGGAACCTTATTTCATTAGGTAGACTTGAGAGTAAAGGATGCACTTTCAAAGCAAGTGGAGGGGTTTTGAAAGTCATTAGAGGGAGCATGGTGCTCATGAAGGGAGTAAGGAGTCATAGGAACTTGTATGAGCTACAAGTTAATTGTGGTAGCCTAGGCCACAAAAGTGTTGGTGATGGTGTGTTTGGGTCAAAGAGAGTTATTTTTGAGGAGGATAAGAATATTGGACTTGAGGGGGAGATTGTTAAAGCAAGTGCCAATAATCTTAGTGATGACGTTCACTTTAAACATTAGTCGAACATGCTTTGTCTTGTACTTTAGAGATGGTCGATAAAGATGTGTCGAATATGGATGGTTTAAGGTTTGGAACGGTTGATGAGAGTTGTTTGATCAAAGCAACAGGAAGATCAACAGACTACTTTGGATTCTGTTTTGGTCAGAATATGAAGTGACTATGCAATTATGTGGTGCATTACTCTATTGTTTATTGCAATGTTTATTGTCATAGTTAATTAGGATGTTAATTGAGTTGTTAAATGTGAGTTTATGGTGATTTATGAGGGAATACTAAGAGTGATGAATATCTTGGCTATAAATAGGATTCATCACTCATAGTAACAACCACCACAAACACACATATTGTTGAGAGGGCTATTGCATTGTTAGAAACTTGAGAGTGTTCTTACTTTGCTTTAGTATTTGTGATCTTGAGAGGTTGTTCTCAAGATAAGGGAGGTTTATTATATTTGTAATTGTTGAATTCATTATAATAAACTATATTTGAGGGGGAGGTATTCAAGATACCTCATAAACACTTGTGTTCATTTTGCATTATAATTTTCATTTGTTTTTCTTTGTTAAACCTCTTTGAGGCTTGCGCTTTCAATTGGTATCAGAGCGGGAGTGCGTCTTGGGCTATTTGGAGTGTGAAAGTGAGGTTACAAAAATAAGAAAGACACAATGACCGATGGGAAAAGTTTCTCTATTCAATTGTTTGATGGAAGAATCAATTTTTCCATATGGAAGAATTCGGTGGAAGATTTTTTGGTGCAGCAAGGCATCGATGATGCGCTATTGAAGGAGAAACCAAATAATGTAGAAGAAGCAAGATGGACACAAATGAGAAAGAAGGCGGTAAGCACAATCCGGCTTGCCATTGCACTCGAAATCAAGTATCACTACTTGAAAGAGACCGATCCCGGTGAGTTGTTGGAAAAATTACAATCGGTGTATGCTTCCAAATCCCTAACAAATAAACTTTGCTTGAGGTGGGAGTTCTATCAACTCATGAAGGATGAGGATACAACAATGCAAGACCACATTAACACATTTAACAAGTTGGTGTGCCAATTGTTAAATGCCGATGAAAAGTTGACCGATGAAGAACAAGCTCTATTATTTTTGGCTTCACTTCCCAAGGACTATAGAAACATAGTCCAAACATTGCTCATAGGTAGGGATTCTATCACTCTTGATCAAGCATTGGCGGCGTTGAGAGAGAATGATAGGTTCATGGTGAGAAGAGAGGGGGAAGAAAAGAAGGATGTTGGGGATGGTTTGTTTAGTAAGGGTTCTAATGGGGGAAGGACCAAGGAAAAATATCAAGGAAGGGGTAGGTCTCGTGGGAGGGATGATCTTAGTAACAAAGAGTGTTACTATTGTAAGAAAAAGGGGCACATACAAATGATGTGCAAGGAATTTAAGGAAGACCTTAAGAGAATGAGAAACTTAAAGGATAGTGGGAGAATTGAGAATGAGAGTAGCGGGAATGCCGCTCTAGGCTTTATTGATGATGATGATGACTATGATGGGGCTCTACTAGTTGATGGGGGAGTGGTTCATAGTAAGGAATGAGTAATAGACTCCGGTTGCTCATTCCACATTTGTTGTGAGAAAGGAAAATTTACTAAGCTTAGTTATGGGGATTATGGCCTTGTTACTTTACCAAATGATGAAAAGGTGAAAGTAGAAGGTATTGGTGAGGTTATTATTGAGACTCATGGAGGTGTCAAGAGAAGACTTGGTGATGTAAGGTATGTACCTAAGTTTGAGATGAACCTTATTTCATTAGGTAGACTTGAGAGTAAAGGATGCACTTTCAAAGCAAGTGGAGGGGTTTTGAAAGTCATTAGAGGGAGCATGGTGCTCATGAAGGGAGTAAGGAGTCATAGGAACTTGTATGAGCTACAAGTTAATTGTGGTAGCCTAGGCCACAAAAGTGTTGGTGATGTTGTGTTTGGGTCAAAGAGAGTTATTTTTGAGGAGGATAAGAATATTGGACTTGAGGGGGAGATTGTTAAAGCAAGTGCCAATAATCTTAGTGATGACGTTCACTTTAAACATTAGTCGAACATGCTTTGTCTTGTACTTTAGAGATGGTCGATAAAGATGTGTCGAATATGGATGGTTTAAGGTTTGGAACGGTTGATGAGAGTTGTTTGATCAAAGCAACAGGAAGATCAACAGACTACTTTGGATTCTGTTTTGGTCAGAATATGAAGTGACTATGCAATTATGTGGTGCATTACTCTATTGTTTATTGCAATGTTTATTGTCATAGTTAATTAGGATGTTAATTGAGTTGTTAAATGTGAGTTTATGGTGATTTATGAGGGAATACTAAGAGTGATGAATATCTTGGCTATAAATAGGATTCATCACTCATAGTAACAACCACCACAAACACACATATTGTTGAGAGGGCTATTGCATTGTTAGAAACTTGAGAGTGTTCTTACTTTGCTTTAGTATTTGTGATCTTGAGAGGTTGTTCTCAAGATAAGGGAGGTTTATTATATTTGTAATTGTTGAATTCATTATAATAAACTATATTTGAGGGGGAGGTATTCAAGATACCTCATAAACACTTGTGTTCATTTTGCATTATAATTTTCATTTGTTTTTCTTTGTTAAACCTCTTTGAGGCTTGCGCTTTCAATTGGTATCAGAGCGGGAGTGCGTCTTGGGCTATTTGGAGTGTGAAAGTGAGGTTACAAAAATAAGAAAGACACAATGACCGATGGGAAAAGTTTCTCTATTCAATTGTTTGATGGAAGAATCAATTTTTCCATATGGAAGAATTCGGTGGAAGATTTTTTGGTGCAGCAAGGCATCGATGATGCGCTATTGAAGGAGAAACCAAATAATGTAGAAGAAGCAAGATGGACACAAATGAGAAAGAAGGCGGTAAGCACAATCCGGCTTGCCATTGCACTCGAAATCAAGTATCACTACTTGAAAGAGACCGATCCCGGTGAGTTGTTGGAAAAATTACAATCGGTGTATGCTTCCAAATCCCTAACAAATAAACTTTGCTTGAGGTGGGAGTTCTATCAACTCATGAAGGATGAGGATACAACAATGCAAGACCACATTAACACATTTAACAAGTTGGTGTGCCAATTGTTAAATGCCGATGAAAAGTTGACCGATGAAGAACAAGCTCTATTATTTTTGGCTTCACTTCCCAAGGACTATAGAAACATAGTCCAAACATTGCTCATAGGTAGGGATTCTATCACTCTTGATCAAGCATTGGCGGCGTTGAGAGAGAATGATAGGTTCATGGTGAGAAGAGAGGGGGAAGAAAAGAAGGATGTTGGGGATGGTTTGTTTAGTGAGGGTTCTAATGGGGGAAGGACCAAGGAAAAATATCAAGGAAGGGGTAGGTCTCGTGGGAGGGATGATCTTAGTAACAAAGAGTGTTACTATTGTAAGAAAAAGGGGCACATACAAATGATGTGCAAGGAATTTAAGGAAGACCTTAAGAGAATGAGAAACTTAAAGGATAGTGGGAGAATTGAGAATGAGAGTAGCGGGAATGCCGCTCTAGGCTTTATTGATGATGATGATGACTATGATGGGGCTCTACTAGTTGATGGGGGAGTGGTTCATAGTAAGGAATGAGTAATAGACTCCGGTTGCTCATTCCACATTTGTTGTGAGAAAGGAAAATTTACTAAGCTTAGTTATGGGGATTATGGCCTTGTTACTTTACCAAATGATGAAAAGGTGAAAGTAGAAGGTATTGGTGAGGTTATTATTGAGACTCATGGAGGTGTCAAGAGAAGACTTGGTGATGTAAGGTATGTACCTAAGTTTGAGAGGAACCTTATTTCATTAGGTAGACTTGAGAGTAAAGGATGCACTTTCAAAGCAAGTGGAGGGGTTTTGAAAGTCATTAGAGGGAGCATGGTGCTCATGAAGGGAGTAAGGAGTCATAGGAACTTGTATGAGCTACAAGTTAATTGTGGTAGCCTAGGCCACAAAAGTGTTGGTGATGGTGTGTTTGGGTCAAAGAGAGTTATTTTTGAGGAGGATAAGAATATTGGACTTGAGGGGGAGATTGTTAAAGCAAGTGCCAATAATCTTAGTGATGACGTTCACTTTAAACATTAGTCGAACATGCTTTGTCTTGTACTTTAGAGATGGTCGATAAAGATGTGTCGAATATGGATGGTTTAAGGTTTGGAACGGTTGATGAGAGTTGTTTGATCAAAGCAACAGGAAGATCAACAGACTACTTTGGATTCTGTTTTGGTCAGAATATGAAGTGACTATGCAATTATGTGGTGCATTACTCTATTGTTTATTGCAATGTTTATTGTCATAGTTAATTAGGATGTTAATTGAGTTGTTAAATGTGAGTTTATGGTGATTTATGAGGGAATACTAAGAGTGATGAATATCTTGGCTATAAATAGGATTCATCACTCATAGTAACAACCACCACAAACACACATATTGTTGAGAGGGCTATTGCATTGTTAGAAACTTGAGAGTGTTCTTACTTTGCTTTAGTATTTGTGATCTTGAGAGGTTGTTCTCAAGATAAGGGAGGTTTATTATATTTGTAATTGTTGAATTCATTATAATAAACTATATTTGAGGGGGAGGTATTCAAGATACCTCATAAACACTTGTGTTCATTTTGCATTATAATTTTCATTTGTTTTTCTTTGTTAAACCTCTTTGAGGCTTGCGCTTTCAATTGGTATCAGAGCGGGAGTGCGTCTTGGGCTATTTGGAGTGTGAAAGTGAGGTTACAAAAATAAGAAAGACACAATGACCGATGGGAAAAGTTTCTCTATTCAATTGTTTGATGGAAGAATCAATTTTTCCATATGGAAGAATTCGGTGGAAGATTTTTTGGTGCAGCAAGGCATCGATGATGCGCTATTGAAGGAGAAACCAAATAATGTAGAAGAAGCAAGATGGACACAAATGAGAAAGAAGGCGGTAAGCACAATCCGGCTTGCCATTGCACTCGAAATCAAGTATCACTACTTGAAAGAGACCGATCCCGGTGAGTTGTTGGAAAAATTACAATCGGTGTATGCTTCCAAATCCCTAACAAATAAACTTTGCTTGAGGTGGGAGTTCTATCAACTCATGAAGGATGAGGATACAACAATGCAAGACCACATTAACACATTTAACAAGTTGGTGTGCCAATTGTTAAATGCCGATGAAAAGTTGACCGATGAAGAACAAGCTCTATTATTTTTGGCTTCACTTCCCAAGGACTATAGAAACATAGTCCAAACATTGCTCATAGGTAGGGATTCTATCACTCTTGATCAAGCATTGGCGGCGTTGAGAGAGAATGATAGGTTCATGGTGAGAAGAGAGGGGGAAGAAAAGAAGGATGTTGGGGATGGTTTGTTTAGTGAGGGTTCTAATGGGGGAAGGACCAAGGAAAAATATCAAGGAAGGGGTAGGTCTCGTGGGAGGGATGATCTTAGTAACAAAGAGTGTTACTATTGTAAGAAAAAGGGGCACATACAAATGATGTGCAAGGAATTTAAGGAAGACCTTAAGAGAATGAGAAACTTAAAGGATAGTGGGAGAATTGAGAATGAGAGTAGCGGGAATGCCGCTCTAGGCTTTATTGATGATGATGATGACTATGATGGGGCTCTACTAGTTGATGGGGGAGTGGTTCATAGTAAGGAATGAGTAATAGACTCCGGTTGCTCATTCCACATTTGTTGTGAGAAAGGAAAATTTACTAAGCTTAGTTATGGGGATTATGGCCTTGTTACTTTACCAAATGATGAAAAGGTGAAAGTAGAAGGTATTGGTGAGGTTATTATTGAGACTCATGGAGGTGTCAAGAGAAGACTTGGTGATGTAAGGTATGTACCTAAGTTTGAGAGGAACCTTATTTCATTAGGTAGACTTGAGAGTAAAGGATGCACTTTCAAAGCAAGTGGAGGGGTTTTGAAAGTCATTAGAGGGAGCATGGTGCTCATGAAGGGAGTAAGGAGTCATAGGAACTTGTATGAGCTACAAGTTAATTGTGGTAGCCTAGGCCACAAAAGTGTTGGTGATGGTGTGTTTGGGTCAAAGAGAGTTATTTTTGAGGAGGATAAGAATATTGGACTTGAGGGGGAGATTGTTAAAGCAAGTGCCAATAATCTTAGTGATGACGTTCACTTTAAACATTAGTCGAACATGCTTTGTCTTGTACTTTAGAGATGGTCGATAAAGATGTGTCGAATATGGATGGTTTAAGGTTTGGAACGGTTGATGAGAGTTGTTTGATCAAAGCAACAGGAAGATCAACAGACTACTTTGGATTCTGTTTTGGTCAGAATATGAAGTGACTATGCAATTATGTGGTGCATTACTCTATTGTTTATTGCAATGTTTATTGTCATAGTTAATTAGGATGTTAATTGAGTTGTTAAATGTGAGTTTATGGTGATTTATGAGGGAATACTAAGAGTGATGAATATCTTGGCTATAAATAGGATTCATCACTCATAGTAACAACCACCACAAACACACATATTGTTGAGAGGGCTATTGCATTGTTAGAAACTTGAGAGTGTTCTTACTTTGCTTTAGTATTTGTGATCTTGAGAGGTTGTTCTCAAGATAAGGGAGGTTTATTATATTTGTAATTGTTGAATTCATTATAATAAACTATATTTGAGGGGGAGGTATTCAAGATACCTCATAAACACTTGTGTTCATTTTGCATTATAATTTTCATTTGTTTTTCTTTGTTAAACCTCTTTGAGGCTTGCGCTTTCAATTGGTATCAGAGCGGGAGTGCGTCTTGGGCTATTTGGAGTGTGAAAGTGAGGTTACAAAAATAAGAAAGACACAATGACCGATGGGAAAAGTTTCTCTATTCAATTGTTTGATGGAAGAATCAATTTTTCCATATGGAAGAATTCGGTGGAAGATTTTTTGGTGCAGCAAGGCATCGATGATGCGCTATTGAAGGAGAAACCAAATAATGTAGAAGAAGCAAGATGGACACAAATGAGAAAGAAGGCGGTAAGCACAATCCGGCTTGCCATTGCACTCGAAATCAAGTATCACTACTTGAAAGAGACCGATCCCGGTGAGTTGTTGGAAAAATTACAATCGGTGTATGCTTCCAAATCCCTAACAAATAAACTTTGCTTGAGGTGGGAGTTCTATCAACTCATGAAGGATGAGGATACAACAATGCAAGACCACATTAACACATTTAACAAGTTGGTGTGCCAATTGTTAAATGCCGATGAAAAGTTGACCGATGAAGAACAAGCTCTATTATTTTTGGCTTCACTTCCCAAGGACTATAGAAACATAGTCCAAACATTGCTCATAGGTAGGGATTCTATCACTCTTGATCAAGCATTGGCGGCGTTGAGAGAGAATGATAGGTTCATGGTGAGAAGAGAGGGGGAAGAAAAGAAGGATGTTGGGGATGGTTTGTTTAGTGAGGGTTCTAATGGGGGAAGGACCAAGGAAAAATATCAAGGAAGGGGTAGGTCTCGTGGGAGGGATGATCTTAGTAACAAAGAGTGTTACTATTGTAAGAAAAAGGGGCACATACAAATGATGTGCAAGGAATTTAAGGAAGACCTTAAGAGAATGAGAAACTTAAAGGATAGTGGGAGAATTGAGAATGAGAGTAGCGGGAATGCCGCTCTAGGCTTTATTGATGATGATGATGACTATGATGGGGCTCTACTAGTTGATGGGGGAGTGGTTCATAGTAAGGAATGAGTAATAGACTCCGGTTGCTCATTCCACATTTGTTGTGAGAAAGGAAAATTTACTAAGCTTAGTTATGGGGATTATGGCCTTGTTACTTTACCAAATGATGAAAAGGTGAAAGTAGAAGGTATTGGTGAGGTTATTATTGAGACTCATGGAGGTGTCAAGAGAAGACTTGGTGATGTAAGGTATGTACCTAAGTTTGAGAGGAACCTTATTTCATTAGGTAGACTTGAGAGTAAAGGATGCACTTTCAAAGCAAGTGGAGGGGTTTTGAAAGTCATTAGAGGGAGCATGGTGCTCATGAAGGGAGTAAGGAGTCATAGGAACTTGTATGAGCTACAAGTTAATTGTGGTAGCCTAGGCCACAAAAGTGTTGGTGATGGTGTGTTTGGGTCAAAGAGAGTTATTTTTGAGGAGGATAAGAATATTGGACTTGAGGGGGAGATTGTTAAAGCAAGTGCCAATAATCTTAGTGATGACGTTCACTTTAAACATTAGTCGAACATGCTTTGTCTTGTACTTTAGAGATGGTCGATAAAGATGTGTCGAATATGGATGGTTTAAGGTTTGGAACGGTTGATGAGAGTTGTTTGATCAAAGCAACAGGAAGATCAACAGACTACTTTGGATTCTGTTTTGGTCAGAATATGAAGTGACTATGCAATTATGTGGTGCATTACTCTATTGTTTATTGCAATGTTTATTGTCATAGTTAATTAGGATGTTAATTGAGTTGTTAAATGTGAGTTTATGGTGATTTATGAGGGAATACTAAGAGTGATGAATATCTTGGCTATAAATAGAATTCATCACTCATAGTAACAACCACCACAAACACACATATTGTTGAGAGGGCTATTGCATTGTTAGAAACTTGAGAGTGTTCTTACTTTGCTTTAGTATTTGTGATCTTGAGAGGTTGTTCTCAAGATAAGGGAGGTTTATTATATTTGTAATTGTTGAATTCATTATAATAAACTATATTTGAGGGGGAGGTATTCAAGATACCTCATAAACACTTGTGTTCATTTTGCATTATAATTTTCATTTGTTTTTCTTTGTTAAACCTCTTTGAGGCTTGCGCTTTCAATTGGTATCAGAGCGGGAGTGCGTCTTGGGCTATTTGGAGTGTGAAAGTGAGGTTACAAAAATAAGAAAGACACAATGACCGATGGGAAAAGTTTCTCTATTCAATTGTTTGATGGAAGAATCAATTTTTCCATATGGAAGAATTCGGTGGAAGATTTTTTGGTGCAGCAAGGCATCGATGATGCGCTATTGAAGGAGAAACCAAATAATGTAGAAGAAGCAAGATGGACACAAATGAGAAAGAAGGCGGTAAGCACAATCCGGCTTGCCATTGCACTCGAAATCAAGTATCACTACTTGAAAGAGACCGATCCCGGTGAGTTGTTGGAAAAATTACAATCGGTGTATGCTTCCAAATCCCTAACAAATAAACTTTGCTTGAGGTGGGAGTTCTATCAACTCATGAAGGATGAGGATACAACAATGCAAGACCACATTAACACATTTAACAAGTTGGTGTGCCAATTGTTAAATGCCGATGAAAAGTTGACCGATGAAGAACAAGCTCTATTATTTTTGGCTTCACTTCCCAAGGACTATAGAAACATAGTCCAAACATTGCTCATAGGTAGGGATTCTATCACTCTTGATCAAGCATTGGCGGCGTTGAGAGATAATGATAGGTTCATGGTGAGAAGAGAGGGGGAAGAAAAGAAGGATGTTGGGGATGGTTTGTTTAGTGAGGGTTCTAATGGGGGAAGGACCAAGGAAAAATATCAAGGAAGGGGTAGGTCTCGTGGGAGGGATGATCTTAGTAACAAAGAGTGTTACTATTGTAAGAAAAAGGGGCACATACAAATGATGTGCAAGGAATTTAAGGAAGACCTTAAGAGAATGAGAAACTTAAAGGATAGTGGGAGAATTGAGAATGAGAGTAGCGGGAATGCCGCTCTAGGCTTTATTGATGATGATGATGACTATGATGGGGCTCTACTAGTTGATGGGGGAGTGGTTCATAGTAAGGAATGAGTAATAGACTCCGGTTGCTCATTCCACATTTGTTGTGAGAAAGGAAAATTTACTAAGCTTAGTTATGGGGATTATGGCCTTGTTACTTTACCAAATGATGAAAAGGTGAAAGTAGAAGGTATTGGTGAGGTTATTATTGAGACTCATGGAGGTGTCAAGAGAAGACTTGGTGATGTAAGGTATGTACCTAAGTTTGAGAGGAACCTTATTTCATTAGGTAGACTTGAGAGTAAAGGATGCACTTTCAAAGCAAGTGGAGGGGTTTTGAAAGTCATTAGAGGGAGCATGGTGCTCATGAAGGGAGTAAGGAGTCATAGGAACTTGTATGAGCTACAAGTTAATTGTGGTAGCCTAGGCCACAAAAGTGTTGGTGATGGTGTGTTTGGGTCAAAGAGAGTTATTTTTGAGGAGGATAAGAATATTGGACTTGAGGGGGAGATTGTTAAAGCAAGTGCCAATAATCTTAGTGATGACGTTCACTTTAAACATTAGTCGAACATGCTTTGTCTTGTACTTTAGAGATGGTCGATAAAGATGTGTCGAATATGGATGGTTTAAGGTTTGGAACGGTTGATGAGAGTTGTTTGATCAAAGCAACAGGAAGATCAACAGACTACTTTGGATTCTGTTTTGGTCAGAATATGAAGTGACTATGCAATTATGTGGTGCATTACTCTATTGTTTATTGCAATGTTTATTGTCATAGTTAATTAGGATGTTAATTGAGTTGTTAAATGTGAGTTTATGGTGATTTATGAGGGAATACTAAGAGTGATGAATATCTTGGCTATAAATAGGATTCATCACTCATAGTAACAACCACCACAAACACACATATTGTTGAGAGGGCTATTGCATTGTTAGAAACTTGAGAGTGTTCTTACTTTGCTTTAGTATTTGTGATCTTGAGAGGTTGTTCTCAAGATAAGGGAGGTTTATTATATTTGTAATTGTTGAATTCATTATAATAAACTATATTTGAGGGGGAGGTATTCAAGATACCTCATAAACACTTGTGTTCATTTTGCATTATAATTTTCATTTGTTTTTCTTTGTTAAACCTCTTTGAGGCTTGCGCTTTCAATTGGTATCAGAGCGGGAGTGCGTCTTGGGCTATTTGGAGTGTGAAAGTGAGGTTACAAAAATAAGAAAGACACAATGACTGATGGGAAAAGTTTCTCTATTCAATTGTTTGATGGAAGAATCAATTTTTCCATATGGAAGAATTCGGTGGAAGATTTTTTGGTGCAGCAAGGCATCGATGATGCGCTATTGAAGGAGAAACCAAATAATGTAGAAGAAGCAAGATGGACACAAATGAGAAAGAAGGCGGTAAGCACAATCCGGCTTGCCATTGCACTCGAAATCAAGTATCACTACTTGAAAGAGACCGATCCCGGTGAGTTGTTGGAAAAATTACAATCGGTGTATGCTTCCAAATCCCTAACAAATAAACTTTGCTTGAGGTGGGAGTTCTATCAACTCATGAAGGATGAGGATACAACAATGCAAGACCACATTAACACATTTAACAAGTTGGTGAGCCAATTGTTAAATGCCGATGAAAAGTTGACCGATGAAGAACAAGCTCTATTATTTTTGGCTTCACTTCCCAAGGACTATAGAAACATAGTCCAAACATTGCTCATAGGTAGGGATTCTATCACTCTTGATCAAGCATTGGCGGCGTTGAGAGAGAATTATTAATAGTTAAAGAATATAAATGGTAATAGCAATTGTAGTGGTGAATTGAAAAAAATAAGAGATGTCAAAATAAGTAAAATATGCTTATTAGATTTTGATTTCTAGTCACATAAGTAGAAGACAATGCACCAACCAATTTATTTAGAATATGTTTATATGACATATTTCGATTTTATTTTGAATTTAAGTGATGTCAACTAATCTCAACGACATCATCCTAGATCTGCTACTGATAGTACTCTTATTATGTGTTATGCTTTGCTTAGTATGAAGATCACAAAACGAATTATTTATTTTAAAGCAAATTCAATTTAAATTCGTACAATTCAGCATAGCTAACAATTAGAGATGTTCAATTTGGCGGTCGACCCAACGGGTCAAGGGTCGGATCACATTTAAACGGATCATTAGTGGGTCGGGTCAATAACGGGGTGGGTCATTAACGGGCCTTGGTGTAAATGGTCGAGACGGGTCGGATCAGCTAATTATAAGAATTAATTGCAAAAGAAATTTACCACTTTTTTTAATATTTTTAAGTGATATTATTATATGCATTAGTAGGTCGATCCAATGGGCTATAAAGTATAATAAAAAAAACTATTTTATGAACTTTTAAAAATGGGGTCAAAGTGGGTCTAATTTAAATAGGCTTTGACCCACCCCGACCCATTTAACATTTAACATGACCCGGTCCGACCCTGTCAATTTATTTTTTGATTTGACCCGGCCCGTTGATCACCTCTAGTAACAATTTACAAAACTTAGAGAGGTGACAATTGAAATGAAACTAGGAATAACAACTCAGTCCGAATTGACTTAGTCTGACTCAATATGATATAAATAATCCAATTCAAATACTATTAAAAAGAAACTACCTCAACTATGAATCCAATTATATACTCCGATTCAAAGTCGATTGAAATCAGATCTCATAAAAAATCTGACAATTCGACTTGACTCCGACTCAAACTCCGGCTCTGCTACAATATGATACCCGACTTCTACTTTGTTTTGCAAATATTTATATTTCTAGTTTATTTTAAGCAAATTTGTATTATTTGGATTGATAAAATCATATAAATGGCTTATTTCAAATGTTATTTTTGGGTTAATCATCGTGGTAAAGTTTTAAACCCAGAAGAGTTTTCCCCAAGACTTCTACATTGTAAAATGTGCCTATCACATAGAGAGATATTATTGTTATCATTTTGTTTTTTGTTATAGTGTAGAATTGGGACAAATTGTAGCATACTATGAGATTATTTAGTTGAACTGATTGAACTATATTATTTATTTATTATCTAGATTTTGGGCATAAAATTGTCTATTCAAAAAAATATTATTATTGCGCGTTTAGGTAATATTAGAAGGATTTTATTCTTAGAAAAAAAAAATTATAATCAGACTCCGTTATAGGTCACAGAGTCATTGTTGGAGCAAACTCGAAGTATATAAAATTTAAATCTACGTGTAAGGTGGAGTGAAAAATATTGAGTTTTATTGGGAACATAGTTAAATGTGTGAAATGCTATTTGGGTCCAACTCATTGACATCCTAAAGTGAAAAAATTATCAATAAAAAAACGTTAATGGTTGTCATTACCTCTCACCAATCACTTATTAACGAACACAACTCACTCTTTTGGTTCCCTTTCAAAAATGAGCTTAACAAACTCCGCCTTAGTATTTTTTTTGTAACAAAAAAAGGTTTCCATTGCACCAAACAGAGACAATATAAACACCAACTGAGGAAATCACCACCTCCTTGTCGATGCACTAGTATGAAGGAGATCCCACCTTCTAGAAAGGGTTGGGTCAACTCACTCTTCATGTGCAAAGGAGAAGAGACAATCCACACAAGAACGGAAAAAGATACAAGCACAACTAATACAGTTTCCTAAACCAGCTCTGAGTAGTAGACTCTAGAGGGTAAAGGACATGAAATCTAAGCCTAATCTCATTTTTAACATGATGCATAATAGCCTGAATGGAACTAACACTGTGATGCCAAACGAGCTCCCCTTAGTATTTACTTACGAGTTCCCCTTAGTATTTACTTACGTTAAATTTATAATTTAGTTATATACTATATTTATCCTTTTGAGTTTACTATACTTTTCTATTTAGTCTGTATCATTAAAATTGCTGTAATTACATTTTTGAAAATGATCTCACACTCTCATAATTAGTCATCATCTACTTTTTTGTTTTATTTATGTCATCGACACATTTTTTGTTTATATATTTTTAAAACCAAATCGAATTATTAAATGTCAAACAAAAAATAAATATATTATGATCTAAATAGCAATATATGCGAAGAAATTTTTACTACGATCTAAATAACATTATATGCAAAAAATTTTTTACTAGTGTTCTCGCTATCCCATAAAATTTCCATAAAATTTTATCTACGCTTACACAACATACTAGTATAGAAACTCGTGCAATGCACAAAATTATTAGTATAAAAGTATATATAAATATAAATTTTAAATAGAGATTAATTATTGTTATTAGTATAAAATTATAATATTTTTCATAAAATTGATAGAGAATTTTAGAATTAATATATAGCGCTTTTAATGAAAAAAAATCTGATTGTTACTTTCAATATTAATTAAAGTTCTCATACTTTTTAAGACAAATCTGGGTAATCTTGTTGCAAATCAAAGTCTACTGATATTTCAAAATTGGGAGGAAATTTTATTCATGGCTTGTATTATCAGAAGACATCAACAACATCATACAAGGGCAGCTTTCGTGTGGATTATATCACGCCATCACTCAATCTTATTTGCAATTGTTGGCGCCACACCCTCATGTAACAAGCAATCATTTAATCCACCTTTCAAAAATCATACGTAATCAAGTTTCACCTCATACAAATCTGAACTTTAATGTTTAAGTTTTTATTTCATGTTTTATTTTATGTTATTTAGGGTCGGTCTATCTATGTTTTAGTATTTTATTTTTATCAAGAAAAACAAACAAAAATATGTCATGTATTTAAGTGATGTCAAGGAAGAGATCAAGGACGAAAATCAAAAGTCGAAGCACGAAGAGTTATTTAGATCAAGAGGAAATGAAAGACGGATTTTAAGTCCAAAGCACGGAAGTTACAAGCAGCAAAATGATGCCACTAGTGTGTGTGAAAGGCCATCTCCTTGAAGTCTTTTTAGTCCAAGTAGCTAGGTAGTTATTTCCATGTAATCAAACAAAAAAATCAAAAAAATAGGCAGTTATTTTCGGTTTTCAAAATAGGTGTTTTAGGAATTATTTTCTGAATTAAATTAGAAAGTCAAGGGAAGTTATTAGTCGATTTTTAAGTAGTTTATTTCTGAATTATTAGGTGGTTATTAGTCGGTTTTTAAGTTAGTTTCTTTCGTTTTGCTTTCTTTATAAATAGCTTAGCATGTAATGTAATTTTCAGAGTTGATTAATGACAAAGAAAAACCCAAAACGTTTGTTTTAAATCCCCGTTGTTTGTATGATTCTTGGATTAGAGTTGTATTTGCAAAAGTTCTTATGGTTGGTGTATTTGGCGCATGCACCTATGCCTTAAGAGCGTCGTTACTTGCTACGTGGATTCATAGTGAGTTTCGATTTTAGCCATCACTATCATTTGCTTGTTGTTTCGAAAATCAAACAAAAAACATCAAAAAAAATCAGTCCATTTCATTCGCCCTTCACCATCATCATTTCCCTCATCGTTCTTTCATCGTTCTTTCTTTCGATCCGTGATCAAAACTTGTAAGAACCCCTAAGGATTAGGCGATCTTACAACAATCTTCCAACAATATTATCATACTGATTCTTTATCATTCTCGAAATAATTTTTTTGATTATCATGTATCTTTTGCTTCTTGATGAAATGTTTTAGAAATTAAAATTTTAATGAAGAAACTTCATTATCTAACAAATACGTCAACTAGAAAAAAAATAAGAAAATATAAGTTCCAAGAAAACATAAAATAAAATATTTAATTGTGATATGCTGCTTATATATTAAGAAATAGTCGATTTTAACTTTGGTAATAATTACTTTTATATTGCAAATCTCTATTAGAATATCATATAAAATTTTAGAGTCTTTGTATTAGATTATCTGAGTTTACATTTTTGCTCTTTTTGTGATAAACTCGATAATTTGTTTTCTTAAATTCTTTATCTTTTTAATCTCTTTCACATATATTTGTACAACTCACTTATACCTTGTCATATTTACCAATTACAATTTAGTATTTACACATAAATCATGAATTGCAAATTAAACAGGATGAATGTCCCTCTGTTCATTTTTACTTGTATCATTTTGACTTTTTATGTAATCTAATATGTTATTTTGATTACTTATATCTTGATTTATGTATAACTAAAATTACACCTCCTCTATTTTATTATATTTCATATATTTAACTTTTTACGTATTATAATGCGTTATTTTGATCATTTAAATTTTAAATTACGCTATTTAAAAATTAAAAAAAGTAAGGTTATAAAGTATGAGATTTGACAATTCAACAAAGATCTCATTTAACTATAATTTTTACACATTAACCGTAACATATAATACTTCCTCTGTTCTGATATTGTTGCTAAATTTACTCTTGGCACAGAAATTAAGAAAATAAAACCTACCTTTTTAAAGACTAATGCACCCTTCATTTTCATTCTAATTAAAACTGAACAAAATCTTGATAAAGTGATTAAAACTTGATAATACCAAAACAAAATCAGAATCAAGTGATTTTGTTTTTTTGAGGGAAGAATCAAGTGATTAAAACTGAACAAAATCAGAGAAAGTGATTAAAACTTAACAAAATCAAAAATAAATCGGGAAAAATGCAAGCAATAAATAAAAAAACATAACAGATGAGTAAATCGAAAAATTAACTTTAAACTAGATTAAAAAAATCATAACACAATAGATCAAACCCAAATCAGAACAAAAAATAACATTAGAATAGATGATGATTAAACTCAAATAAGAACAAAAATTAACTTCAAGATAGATCAAAAATTTCATAACAAGATCTTAACAAACCAAAGCAAATCAAAAGACCCAGATCTCAATTGTAAACCAGGAGATGATGAAGGTTTCTAAGCAAAGATGAGAGTGAGAAAGATAGAGAAATGGTAAGGGTTGATTTTTCACAGATGATCGATGAGGGTGGGTTTTCTAGGGGGGGATGTGGTTTTAGAGATGATGATGGATGAGAGGATGAGGGTGGTTTATTAAAAGGTGTATTATTAATTTTAATTAGGAATATGTAAGTAATAAATAATGGTAAAAATAAAAGTTAATGAGGTATAGTGTAGTATAAAAATATGGGTAATGTAGACATTTAATTGGTTGTTTTATTACTAAAAATAGAAATATAGCAAGTAATATGAAATTGCCAAAAATGAAAAATGTAGCAAGTAATATGGAACGAAAAAAGTATAACTTTAAAAGATATATAATATCAATAACGTAATTACTTCATAATTTAAAACACGAAAAGTAAAAAATAATACTATATTTATATTTTAAATTTAAACATTTAAACAAATAAAATAAAGTTTTAATTCACTAAATTATTACTTACATGTCGGAAGTTAGAACTTAGAACCAATGAAGTATATGAAATAAGGATGGATGATTAACAATAAAAGCACTACAAAAGCACAGATTTATAATGATGGTACTTGGCGTCGCCCTTGAGACGCTACATGGCTTGAGGAAGGGGTTTTTACGTGTCGTTAAAAAAGCAAACGCTAAGCTTCTACTTTTTTCGCTTTAATTTACTTGTAATATTGGAAATAATTATATCATTCATCTATTTCTTTTAATTTGTAATTAACTTTTAATCTATAAAATAAAACATAGTCAAGTGAGATCTTGTTTGATTCGTCTCGATTCAAAGATTATTAATGTCAAATTTTTATAATTTTTTAGTATACATAAATAGATATATTACGGACTGAATAGTGCATTGAAAAACGTAAAATAACAAATATTGCACGTATTTTGGAACAGAAGCGGCTGATGTGATGAAGTATGTGCACGTAAAATTCGTGTATGACGCGTGTCAGCAGTAGTCCTATAGAAGTATTTACTTTACGCGTCCAATCCCATCAGTGATTACAGTGTTGGATAATAGCGATATGATTGCTAACACGCAGCGGGACGGCATTATACACTACACACTACACACTCCACACTACACACTCCACACTACACACAACCATTATAAAGATAAATTAGTTTTTTACTCGTTTAAGCATATACAGCATATCATGCAAGTTTTTTTTCTTTTTTTTTTAATTACATGGCCATTATTATCATTTAACTTAGCTTGACATTGAAATATCACTACTACATTTGGATTTTTTTTTTTTTCTAAATTTCATGATATGTGAGATTTTGTGTGGATGATAGAAGAATTATTAAACGGATCACGAACAGAACAATAGTGAAACATTAATCAACTATAAAGAGAGAAAAAATATTGCGGGATTCAATAAATATCAAAGTGATAGTTATGTCCACACTACAAAAAAAAAAAAAAAAAAAAAAAAAAAAAAAAAAAAAAAACTCAATTTGGAGATAAAATTTATTTAGGAGAAGAAATTTAGCTAAAAAATTAGCTTCAAAAATGCTTTTGTTACTAGCTAGCTACAAAGCTTTTTGTAGCTAATTTCGTTGCCAAAGTTGGCCACAAACAATTTTTGTAGCTAACTTTGCTGCCAACTTTGTGGGTGTGATTTTCAAATTTCAAAGTAAACTTTACCTAAGACAGTGGATAGCAGTTTCAGCAGGAAAGGCAGTCTGAATTGTGCTTTGTAGCAAAAGAATTCTGGCTCCTATGCTGATGCAAAACCAGGGCTGGTTAAGGCCTTGATCATGCAAGGGTGAATGATTAGCGGAAGCCTTGATTGATTACACACACAAAACTACAAAATGACAAAGAAAAGATCCCTCAACACACACAACCAGAGCCAAGAAATCCTTTCTTGGTTTTCTGATGATGTTGGTCAGTGGCTATTTCAACGCCCTTCTAACAATGATAAACGTACAATGTCTTACAAACTATGCACACACGGTTTTCCTTGCAGTGCCAATGATTGTTCCACAATCCTTGAACCCACAAAGATCAAAGGATACTCCGTATACCTTTGATGAAGTCACCGTCAACTTCGAAAAAAGGAGAACAGAAACAACTTTCTGAAATACCTCTATGTATTGAATCAAATGAAACTGAATGCTTGAACGTTTATTACATGGGGGAAGGCTCTCCTTATATAGAGCACTCAACTACCTTAACGGCTAAAACTAATCACACGCTTAATTAAAGAACACGTGCTAAATACAAGGCGCTTTAAAAACAGAAACAGAAGACAAAATACTTAAGTACATTCTGATCTGGAGAATCTGTCAGACAGCCCTCCTTTCACTCAACCTCTAGGATGCCACGTGGTCTATCAGTGAGATCCTGGGACCTAGATGGTTTGGCCCATGTGCAAAGGTGACACCCCAACCTTGATCAGGGTTTGGGTGATACAGGTCTGCGTTCAGGGGACTCAGCAAGGTCTACTGGTCGACAGGAAATGCTTTGGTTTGGGATCTGCTGTCTGTTCCCATTTCCAAGTGTATGCTGTTGTTCCTTGTTGTAGTCTTGGCTTCCTTGTTCCCAACATAGTATCTTGAGGTCATGCTTAGTCCTTGGCAAGCATCCTTGACCCAGTTCTGCTCTTCATGCACCATTGGCGTAGGTGACAAGTTAGGAACATTGCCTTGTACTTGTGAACTATTTGCAAAGTCATGGTCCCTTGATGCATTTGCATCATATGCTTCTCAGCTTTACCTAATAATTTCTTCACCCTAGACCTCCTATCCTGGCTTTTTGTCAACCTCAGTTCTCTTTCCTCTTGTAACTCTATCCCTTGGCCTACTTGGTTTAGTTTTGTGCTTTAGACGTTATGGACCAATCGAAATGTTGGCTCTCTTAGATTTTGATGATGACTACACTAATATAAACAAGTGTATATCTTTTAGAGATTGTGTGCAGCTCAATGTCCGGTCTCGATAAGGATCATTGATAGTACCTGTGACTTAGTCTATGAACGTTGTACTTGTCAAATGTATCCAAGGAAGTTAGATAAGGAAGATCGCTTAGGATGTCAAATGTAGACATGAGGTCTACTATTCCCAAGTTTGATGATCTGACGATACTTGTTGATGGTGACAGTGCTCTGTTCCCAAGACTGAAGTCTAGAGAATCTACGTCAGCTGGAAAATTCTGTAGAATATATTTTTTCGGTTTTTAGTCGATGTATTGGTTAAAATTAATTTGTTGCATTATTTATTTAATAAGTTAATTGGCAAAATATTTTTTAAAAGAAAAATAACCATTCCTTTTAAAGTGGAGAAAATTTCTCCTTATTTTTCTCCACATAAATAGGCTTGCAATATGGGTTTAATTAAGAAAAACTACCTTACCTATTTTAGAAAATAACCGTGGCTTTTTCATGCAAATCAAGATTCACTTACTCCTCCTTAATCATAAGAATAAGGATGTAGTGAGAAAATAACCGTGTGTGTTTTTTCTTAAGATTCAAGATTCACTTAATTCTCCTTAATCTTAGGAATAAGGATGTAGTGGGTAGTTATTTCTTTTTACTAGCTATATAAACTCCTATATAAATAGCACTTGTTTTTCAACCAAATAAAAGATTTGGAGAATCCATACGTGAGAGATTAAAATTAATTAGAAATATTTTTGCTCCAAAAATTGCCAATTAATTTATAATATTTTCTTGTGCAACTCTTTAATTTTATACTTAAAAATTTATCCTTTGTAAAGGGTTTCTGAGAGAAATATTATAACTAGACTTGGGTAAGTCTAGGGAGGAGTGAAGCTTCGAGTGAAGCAAGAGAAGAAGAAAGAGAAGGAGAAGGAGAAAGAGGAGTTGACCCAGTTTTGTTATTTATTTAATGTTAACTAATTGCCTAAAACATATTGGAGAATTTTGAATTCCCGAGGGGTTGTGATTTTTCCTTCTATTTAGGCCTATAAGGTTTTCACGTAAACTTGTGTTCTCTCCTTTTACTTTTTCGCATTAAGTTTAAGTTTTAATTCCACAATTTAATTTCTCTAAAACAGGGCAAAAGTACTTAAACTTATAAAACAACAATTCACCCCCACTCTTGTTGTTGTTCACCATCTCTAACTGTTTCTACAATTGGTATCTGAGCCCTGTTCCTCATTTGATCAGGAAACCCTGAGAGCAATATCTAGGTTTTTAGAGATGTCAAATATGAATGAACGAATGGAAGAAGGGTACTCTACTCAAAGGCCACCTATGTTCAATGGAAAATTCTTACGTATTAGAAGAATAGGATGGAAATCTTCATCAAAGCCGAAAACTATCAGGTTTGGAGAGTTATCGAAATTGGAGATTTTGAGGTAACTACTAATAACTACAATAACGAAATCATTCCTAAACCTATAACCGAATATGAAAAGGAAGATTTTCAGAAAATGGAGATGAACGCTCTTGCCATCAAATTACTTCACTGTGGTCTTGGACCAAACCAACATAACCGCATTATGGGTTGCAAATCTGCCAAGCAAATTTGGGATCTGCTGGAAGTTACCCACGTGTTACAAGTGAAGTAAAGCGCTCCAAGATAGACTTGTTAATGTATCGGTTCATTATGGAACAAAGAGAAATCATCCAAGAGATGTTTACCAGGTTCATAAACATCACAAATGAACTTGTCTCTCTTGGAAGACATATTCCTGCTGATGAACAGGTCAGGAAAATTCTACAAAGTCTCCCTCAAGATGAACACTGGAGAGCCAGAGTCCCAGCCATCCAAGAATCCAAAGATTTCACAAAATTCAATCTGGAAGAACTGGTTGGTTCCCTTATGACTCACGAATTGCATTTGGAAACAGCTGACAGTTCCAGAAATAAAGGCTTGACTCTGACAGTAACTGATCAAGAAGAGTCAAAATGTGATGAAGAGGAGGTTGCTATGTTGGTACAAAAATTCAAGAAATTTTTCAGGAACAACGGATACGCCAATCAAAGAAACAATAAGGAAAAAAGATCTGCAAATTTAAAGCTCGACTATGAATGCCACAAATGTGGAAGTACTGATCACTTTATGAAAGATTGCCCAACATGGAAAAATGAAAAGGGCATGGGAAAGGCAAGGGAAATTGGTAGACTACCGACAAAAGGAAATCTCAACAAAACTGACTTTCACAAAGCCATGATTGCGGCATGGGGAGAATCCGAGAGTGAAGCTGAGATAGAGATCCCCGAAGAGGAAGAAATAGCCAATTTATGTCTCACGGCTTCACACGACAGCAAGAATGAGAAGTCCAAAGGAAAAGAAGTAATGTGTTCTAATTCATTTCCTAACCACCTCTTTAATTTGGATAAATGTAAATTAATTGAGTTACTTATGGAGACACAAGAAAAATTGGAAGAAAGTAATGTTAAAACATATTTTTGGTCGAGAATTTAAAACATAATTTACTAAGTATTTCTCAATTCTGTGACAAAGGTAACTCTGTAAACTTCACTTCTGAAAAATGTATTATTTCTAGGAGTGATACAGGCGACACTATTCTGGAAGAAATCCGTAAGGGGAACACTTATGTTGTCGACATCAACACTGTTCCCAAATCGAGTCTGACTTGTCTTAGTGTCATAGAAGAAGACCCTCTTCTTTGGCACAAACGTCTAGGTCATGCTAGCTTTTCTTTGATTAATCATCCATATGGATCTTTGTGGACCTATGAGAATTCAAAGCCGTAGTGGCAAACGATATGTATTTGTTATTGTTGATGATTATAGTAGATTTACTTGGATTATCTTTTTAGTTAGCAAAGATGAGGCTTTTAATGAGTTTGTTTCTTTTGCTAATAAAATACAAAAATGTAGTAATAATCAAATTTATGGATTATTGCAATGAGCATGGCATAAGTCATAACTTTTACGCACCTAGAACACCACAACAAAATGGTGTGGTAGAAAGAAAAATAGAACATTAGAGGAAATGGCTAGAATCATGTTAATTGCTAGTGGTCTTCTTAGGAAGTTTTGGGACGATGCTGTTAATACTGCATGCTATATTTAAAATCGTGTACTAATCAGACCTATCACTTCTAAGACACCGTAAGAATTGCTTAAAGGTGTAAAACCGAATATTTCCTATTTTCATGTGTTTAGATGTAGATGCTTTGTTCATGTTAATGGAAAAAGAAACATAGGAAAGTTTGATGACAGAAGTGATGAAGCAGTATTTCTTGGCTATTCAACTCATAGTAAAGTTTATAGAGTTTACAATAAGAGAACTATGTGTGTAGCAGAATCTGTTCCCATTATTTTTGATGAGACTAACTTTATGGCAAGTGAACATGATACAAATAATTTTAAAATAGGTCTTGCAAATTTGGAAGATGATGAAGATGTAACTAAAGAGCAAGATCAAAGAGCAATTGGAGAACAACTGATTCAAGAAGAAACCGAAGTACCTGACCAAGAAGAACAACCGGCAAATGAGGACCAGCAAGGTGTTCCCAGTCCAACTGTTACTAGAAATGAACAAAATGATCAGGTAGAAGCTGAGCAGAATATCAATCAAGTTAGTGACCCTGTTTCCACAACTGTTCCTACAAGAGAATTTGTGCCCAAACCGTGGAAATATCAAAAATGTCATCCACTTGACTTGATCATCGGTGATTTAAATAAGGGCACACAAACCAGATCCCAAATGAGAAATTTTTGTGCACAGTTTGCGTTCCTCTCAACATTGGAACCAAAAAATCATGAAGAGGCTTTAAAAGATTCAGAATAGGTTGTTGCCAAGCAAGATGAATTAAATGAATTTGAAAGAAATAAAGTGTGGCATTTAGAACCGAAACCAAAACACAAGAAGGTGATTGGACTAAAATGGGCATTTAGAAACAAATTGGATGAACATGGAACATAGTAAGAAATAAAGCGAGGCTCGTGGTTAAAGATTACAATCAACAAGAAGGGATCGACTATGCAGAGACATTTGCTCTAGTAGCCAGGTTAGAGGCTATAAGAATTCTAATTTCTTTTGCTGCTTTTATGAATTTTAAGTTATATCAAATGGATGTGAAATGTACTTGAATGGTTTTCTTGATGAAGAAGTCTTTGTGGAACAACCCTCTAGCTTTGAAAATCCTTCTTTTCTTGATCATGTCTATAAGCTTGATAAAGCTCTTTATGGGCTAAAACAAGTTCCTAGGCAATGGTATGAAAAATTATCAAAGTTTGTGATTGAAAATGATTTTGTTGGAGGTAAAATTGATAAAAACTTGTTTCTCAAGAATAGAGGTTCTGATATTTTGGTTGTACAAATTTATGTTGATGATATTATTTTTGGTGCCACCAATGAATTGATATGTAAAGAATTTGCTAACTTTATGAGTGCTAAATTCGAAATGAGTATGATGGGAGAATTAAATTTCTTCCTTGATTTGCAAATTAAACAGATGGCTAATGGAATTTTTATTCATCAAACCAAAAATATATAAAAGAACTTCTTAAGAAATATGGTTTAAATAATGCTAAAATAAACCACACATCGATGGCTACAAACATTAGATTAGATGAAGATACGAATGGTATTAATGTTGATCAAACTATGTATAGAGGCATGATTGGATCTTTGTTAAATCTAACCGCAAGTAGATCCGATATTGCGTTTAGTGTTGGTTTGTATGCTAGATTTCAATCAAATCCCAAAGAATCACATCATTCAGTAGTAAAAAGAATGTTGAGATATTTGAAGGGAGCAGATGACTTGTCCCTATTTTATCAAAAAAGTGATGTCTATGATTTGCAAGGTTATAGTGATGTAGAATATGCAAGAGATCTTGTAAACAGAAAAAACACTTCAGGTATGGTACAATTCCTTGGTGCTTGTTTAGTTCATGGTGTTCCAAGAAACAAAACGCCGTTGCATTATTCACCGCGGAAGCAGAATATGTGGCAGCAGCAGCTTGTTGTTCCCAAATGCTTTGGATCAAACAACAGCTAAGAGACTTTGGTATTAAGTTTGAATGTGTTCCTAATGCCTACTTACAATATCTTTATGTCTACTTACAATATACTTAATTTCCGCTGAGTAAGTACTTAAGTACTTACAATATGCTAAATGCCTACTTATAATATTCATGCCTACCGAAAAACTTACTCTATATTTTCCTTTTCTGGCCAGTCCAATTAGAGATGGTCTCTCAAAGAGACCGTCTCTCACAAGAATCTATGTTATTTTAACTCGATTTCCATCCAGACCCTTTTATCTAAAGAAAGGCACAAATGGAAGAAGAACCAAACTGCAATCGTTGCTTCTCCGTAATATTTTCCCTAAATAGCCCTAGAAGGCTCGAACGAGCACCTAGAAGGCTCAAATGATTTTGACTATTTTTGCTTACTTTTATGTTCCCATATTATTTGCCCTAAATAACCCTATAAATACACTACACCTAGATCAAATATGTGTGCAAAAAGTCTTATTTTCTAAGCTACCTTTCTCATTTATTTCTTTCTAATATTAGCCGCTCTAACTTAATCAAGTACATTAATATAATTCCTTCAAGTTGGTAGTTTTTGTCCTTTAAATACATTATTGATTACAAATCCAACTAGGATCATAAATGTAGCCTAAATATTGTGAACTTTCTTAAAATTTTTGTTCTATTGTATTTTGTGTTTTGTTTACTTTTTCATTTATTTATCATATCCTTGCATTAAGATTTAAGTCATTACTTGAAACTTCAAACATTATTCTTCCTCAACTGTCCGTTATTTGTTAAAGAAAAGTAGATGCATGTTTAACTAAGTTTGTTTTTTTTATCTTATTGAAATCATGGGTGTTGAGTGCTTCTTATCCTTCTTATTTTGAACACCCTTCTTATTGGATCCCTCACATATATATAGGCCTGTCAAACAGATAACGTTGGATCGGGTTCGAGTTCGAATCATATATAAACAGGTCAGAAAACCCTTTAACAAACCCAGCCCATTTAGTTAATTGGGTCAGATAACCTTGACCCGACCTGCAACAGATCAGGTTGACCTGATTTCTACCCACTTAACTCGTTTATAATTTTTTTGTTTTCGCATTAAGGTTTTAACGTTGATTAAATCTAATTTTTTAGGCTTTAATTTTAACTTAATGTTTTTTATTGTTTATTTTGTATTTACTGTGAAAAATAAGAAAATATTAAATGAACTAAGTTTAGTTTGTACTTATTGATTTAACTCGAAATTAACACATTTAATTAAATGAGTTATACATGTTTTTTTTCAGGTTTAAAATTTTGACCTGAACCTGGCCCATTTAATAAACAGATCAGGTCGAATTGACCCATTTATTTAATTGGGTCAAAAGTCTCAACCCAAAACTACTTATTTCGGGTTACGTTTCAGTCGGGTTAGCTTTTGATATATATATATATATATATATATATATATATATATATATATATATATATATATATATATATATATATATATATATATATATATATATATATATGTATATTGCTGCCTAAGTTTAGATTAAATGCTATAAGCTTCCTCTTCCAAACAATACAATGCTACCTCTATATCATTCATTATTGCACTTGACTACAGAATATTCGTGGATAGATTCAGTCAATGGACATGATAAATTCAACTCTTGCAACTATTTCATAAAGAATATATGTAGGTACTAGGTAAGCAAGAGCCAAAAAAGAATGGTTCATATAATTTTTTCTAAAAATTTATTAAACGTACGTGAACAAGTCTAAATTCGTCACGTCTATAATTACTAGTATACAATATTTCTCCATGAAATTCTTACTGCACTTTTATTCGTTTCGTTCTGTATTTTACTTTTTACTTAATTTAATAAATAATTTTAATTATTTATATTTTAAACTATGTTTAACTAAAACTTATAAAAATTTAATATTATGAAATTATATATTTAGATGGTTCAAATAAAAATCTCACTTATAATTTTTTTTACACATTAACTGCTATATAAAATAAAGCTGAAAGATAAATAGTACCATTTAGTCTAATGTAGGGAGTATCTGGGAACCAAGGAAATATTAATCTAAACGTGATGAAATGTATTAGTTTGACATGTAAGTGTAGTTTTAGTTTGACTTGTATGGTTTGTATTAAACGAAATCCTAACCTAACATGTTAGGTTATAGACAGGCAATGAGTCTTCAAGAAATGATTACATTTGAGGTTGGTTTCTTCATGAGTTGAAAGTTTTTTTTGATTAATTGTAATACCTAATTAAAAATTACAAGCCACATATTCCATACTACATCTCTACCCTTAAAATGACCTCTTTTTATTTTTTAGTAGTTGAAAATGACAAAACATATGTAGATAAAAGTATCGACAGATCTAGCTGGCTCTTGCACACGCAATTAAGGGTACTCATTTGAAAAAAATACATAAGTTTGTAGCAAGTAAATGCTGAGGATTGAACCAGAGACCCAAGGCTTTAATAAGTTGTGCTCTGACTAACCATTGAACATGCATTTGTTGATAAATACTCGCTACTAACTGCTAAATATGTATTTGTTAATTGTTTGGAACTTTTATAAAGATTGATGTATTTTGTAGTATTCCTATTGATCTTATTTCTTGTCGGTTTCAATATATAAAAACTCGTTGACATATGTGATAGAATTTTATTTTATAGGATCTCTCTGTTTCGATTACATGTTTTAGTGGCTTTTGTTTGTTTTGTGTATTGAAGACTTGCGTTCTAGTAACCTTTATTCGCATTTCTTGCTTCCTTTTTTGTTTTGTGATTTTCAAGTATTAGTTTTGTACCGTTTGTATGACATTATTAGTTTTTATCATTTTTTGCATATGGTGACATAGGTAGTGTCTTGGTTTTTAGTCTTATGTGTGTTGTTTTTGCACTCTTTATTCATTTATTCATTTTTATTTATTTATTTATTTGTGGTTTTTTTCTCTACCTTTTGTGGTATTTGCTTGATCGTTCTCAGGAAAAAAAATTGTTTTAGACCCAGATCCAAAACTCAAGACTTATCAGACCCTAAGATATGGGTTCGGGTCTAAAATTTTCAAATCGTATGAATTTGGGTCCGTCTTTGGGCCCAATAAAAAAATTAAGGTCTGGATCTGGGTTGGACCCGACCAAAATCCAACCCATGCCCATCCCTATCTCACATTTTTTAAATTATGATTTTCAACATTATGTGGACTTTTTTTTTGTTCTTTTTTTCCTTTTTGTCATTCATAAATTTAAAGGTAACTTTTTTCATCAAGATCTCAAATAAAATATTTTCTCTTATCTTTCAATCCTTTTTCCCAAAAAGAAAAAAACATACCTTCCTAAAATAAACCCAGAAATTAAAGGCGCTTGAATGGTGGGGTAACAATAGCACTTAGGTAAAGAGAAGAGGAGGTGCAATGTGTGCACCTGAGGTTCATAATCTTCATGTCCAGTTACTATCCTTTACCTTCAACATCAAAAATCTAACAATGTAAATTATATTAGAATTTGTATGTTGGAGATTCGCTCCCTTTTTCGTTTTTTTTTTTTAATAAAATAATTTCTGTAAATTTCAATCTATAACAAATCTTCCACAAACAATAACATCAAAATCATCTTTATCAAACCTTCCATTTATTGATTCTTCTAAATCCTAACAAAAAAGAAATGTTTAATTTATGTAGCCTAACTACAAAACCACTCCGAGCTTAATAGTCACATTTGCAATTTAAATGACAAAAAATTACTTAAAAATTGTTCATGTTGTAAACTTCACATAATTAATTAAGGGCTAAGTCAGAATTGCCCAAGTGTTTGTCTTAAGAAATATTATATTCTTGCTATCTATCTTTTCTTGTAATAAGATCATCTAGATGCCTTTCTCCTGCACACGTAACAGGGGTTAAGAGGCCCATAGTAGTTTTGTGGGGACCTTCTCTGTCGCACAAGTTCTTAAAAGTTCCAAATGAGTGCCTAATACAATGTCTCTTAGATTGGAGAGTTAATATTAGAGCTTTTTTTGTGGCATGAGGCCTAAGTTATGTAATTAAATTCCTTTTGTTTTACAAAATAAATATGTTCCTCCACTAAAAATGATTGAAAATCATAAATGCAGTTCTTTCTCAATAAATTCTATTTATAGATAATTAAATATTTAATAGTAAATGCTTGCACAATTAAAGATCAGATACCTGGAAAATGAAGTAGTTATGAGGTATTATATCTTATTATTTTATGTACCTAGCTAGAAATTTTTTATATGTCCTTCAAAATGTGTCGTTATCAATTCCTAAGCATTGTCCTTGTAGAGTTAGTTACGAACCATGAAGTGACGACTTTTTAGTGGTAGCCTAGTGGTATATTAAATACAACGAACAATTTTTCCTTCTTTTGGGGCCAATGCATGGTCTAATCTAAAAAAGGTGTTTCTTAAACTCGCCTGTTGAGTGCCTTGGTACTATAGCTATATTATTTTGCTCAACTTTGTAATTAATACACCATTATTATTATTATTATTATTATTATTATTATTATTATTATTATTATTAAAGACCTTTCCTAATTTTTGACCATTAATCTTGATCTTGCATTAAGTATTTGGGTTCTAAATTGATTATCCTAATTCAAACACATACAAAAGTACTCCTATTATATTATTACATTATCAGCTAGATTAATTTGTAAAAATATGAATTCTCTCAAATGAAAAATACACATTTTTGAACTTTTATTTTGTTAGAAAGTATTTAACTTTTGTACATCATTGAGGAACTCTAGAAAGTGGAACGTGTACCTTTAAAATATTAACATTACCATTTATAATTATGAAATTTACTAGTTAAAAATATTTCTTACAACTAATAACTAAAATTTCTTACTATAACATATATCCATTATAAATAAAAAGAGTTTAAGGCTTCTTCACTATTCACATTTTGGAAATGAATAGTGTTTTTACCTAGTTATCTTCATTTGGGGTTACACATGTTCATTTGGGGTTATGTGGTGGATTGCATGTAGGTTTCTTTTGCATGTATATTAGTGTTTTTGCATGTATGTTAGTGCTTTTGCTAAGATATATGTCATGGAGTGCTTGTTGTATGCTTTTTTGTATTGTGTTTTCGTATGTCGGTTGCTTATATAATGCACTAAATCAATTATGGCCAAAATCTGAATTTTGATTCTAATTCTTGTTGATTCTAATTCTTGTTAGTTATATTAAATACAATCACTCATTCTCCTTTCTAAGGCATTCATATCAGACGTTTTCATGCTTGCTTGCCTTAGCAATATGCTAGATCTATACAATGGGATATGTGTATTTATTTTGGATACACCATAGTGGTCTTCATTTGTTTCAAATCAACTGATTAATTGTGAATTTCAATTCACTGGTATGCTCTAAAACCTGATCATGCTTTGCACTGTGCTTTTGTTTGATCATGTTTCCACTGTGATTTTGTTTGATTTCTTTCATGCATTTTTTTGGTTATGTTTTAGTTTTGTTTGGTTAAGTTGATAGTGCTATAGTAGCTAAAGTGTAGTAATCTTGTCTTCTTTGTTCCTTTTTGTTACCAATGATCTTGCTTTGATCCTTTTGGCTACAGTTATTGCATGCCTTTTTTCAGGGTTTCATTTGGTTTTGTTCTATTGTGTTTTTGATGCTTGCCTTTCGTTTGTCTTTGTGTGTTTTTTATGTGCTATTTTTAGTGATGTTGAATAATGTCATAATATTTTTATATTTTTTGTGTCCTTTTGCGTTGATGATGAAAGTTTATCCAACTATTCTACATTATTTGCGTATTCTTAATGTTTATAGGCCTCAAGTTTTGAAACTTACCAACGATGCTTCTAACAGTGATAGGTGTTAATTGATGCAAAAGTTACTTCTAGGAAAATCAGGAGAGAAATACTGAGTAAACTTGTAAAGGTTCACAAGGCATATTTGGGAAAATGCATTACAACAGATGATGATAATAAGATGACTAAAGAGGCAAAGTGTGTTTAAAAATTCTGTCGGATATATGTTGCAATTTTCATCAATCGCTGCGTCAAAGATTTTATAGCAATAAGCATTTCCACAAAAGCGTTGAGTGAGCTTTGAAATTAATCAGATCAATATCATGCTGGAAATTCAGTAGAGAAATACTGAGTAAACTTATAAAGGTTCACAAGGTTTATTTGAGGAAGTGCATTCCAGCATATGATGGTAATAATATGACTAAAGGGGCAAAAGGTAGGACATATGATGATGTATACTTGACCATATATTGATATTTGAATTCTTTAAAATGGCAATGAATTATAGAAGAAAAGTAGTATTGTTATAAATCTAGCATTGGCTGAAACATACTACTATGGTTTTCGGATAAATTTAGTTTTACTATGTATTTTATTGCCAGGGACATTCAAAAAAATTCAGGAAACCATCAAATTTGCTACTAAAATTGATGCGCATAATCCTCAAGAGTATATTTTTGGTAGGAGATCATAGTCTCTGCAAGATGCTATACAAGTTCTTGACATTGTCGTTCGTGCTACTAAGCCACTAGAGTAATCATCTATAATTCCATGCTCTTAACTTGCCTAATTATGTATTGTTGGTTGTCTTGTTGATTATGTTGATGCTTCGCTTGTGTAGGTATGCTGTGATTGGAAGATCACTCTTTTCTGTGAATTTGGGTATAGGGAATCTTGAAAAAGGTTTAGAATGTTGGAGGGGTTACTATCAAAGTATTTGACTGACGAGTGTGTTTCCCTTACGGTTGTTGTGTCTCTAATTCCTCCATTGATGCACTTCCTCCTCCCCGAAAGAAACATAGATTGCACTGGCTTCATTCAACTTATTAAGCTTTCTTCTGATTTTCCTGCTTTGTTTAGAAGGAGGGAGGGAGGTCGATGATTTAATCTATTATGGTGTTTTAGTAGCATGAAGGACAATGTCAAGAACTTGTATAGCATATTGCGGAGACTATGATCTCCGACCAAATATATACTCTTGAAGATTATGCGTATCAAACTTAGCAGTAAATTTAATGGTTTCCTGCATTTTTTGAATGTTCCTGGCAATAGATTGCATAGCAAAACAAAATGTATCCAATATTTTTTTATCTTTTAAGAATTATGTTTTGTATTAGACTGTGTACTGTGAAATGTATAATGATAACACTCTTTTGTAATTATTGTTGACCTATTATGGCTTATATTGTTATGCTTATTGCTATCGGCTTAATAAAATTTGGTTCTTTTTGGATTACAATATGTAATTTGCTTGTGTTTTTGCTTAAATGTTGTACAACTTTAGTGCTTTATGTTGTTTGATTGTAGGTGGTTTGTTGTAGAGCATTCCATGGAGAGTCGTAAATTGTGCAGTAGTCTTACCTCTTTGCCGTTTACTTTGTCATGGTTTAAAGTATGAATGACTCTGATGCTTGTGAGTTTTATGGTTTACAACATGATCATACTTTCCATGAACGAGGTTGTCTGAATTTTTTTTTGCTGTTTTACTATGTTGCATGTTCTTGACGTTATTTTTTTTCCTGCTAGACAACTTGGAAGTGGAACTAAAATATGGCAGTTGTCAATGCAAAAAGTTCAATGTACTAAACTGAGTGAATGATATCTCTGAGAAACTATTTATCCCTTTTTAGAAACTTTTAATTCTCAGATGGAATCTGCTCTAAATATCTTGTTCTGAGCTTTTGATACTTTGAGGACTCTCATCCTTGTTTACAGCATTTTGGCACGTATATGTGTGATTCGTTATGAAAACCATATCTTAGGAAAGCATGATGGAACACGTTGATGCAAGAATTTTATTACTTTTGTGTGAACGCCTTATGTTGAGATTAACCTTGAAATATTAATTGGCAGTAGAGTGCGTCTCTTAATGAAACCTCACTGCTTCATAATATTGCTTAGATATTCATCATTTAGTTTATTGTTCAGATGAGAATATGTAGGTTGTGGAGGATTTTGTGGAAGCGCAGGGATCAGATTTGGAAATGGCTTTGGTGAATATAGATACTCACATTTTAACAGCACCTATCTCAGCATTTGAGCATAACACTAAAATTGTGCAACTGCATACACCTCAGTTTCACTTAGGATTAGGTAAAGCTAATGGGTTTAGTGAAGAGGATGTGAAGGTTACTGTGACTGAGACTACATGGGGTTTTCATTACCTTAGTGATCTAGAGGTGTCTTCCATTAAACGGGTTCTACCATTGCACCTTTTGAAAATAACAACGCTGCTTTCTAATAGTGTTAGAATTGAACATACTTGTGAACATCAAGAAAGTGATGGGAAACATATCCAACTTTAAGAAGTACGCTGTGGTGAAGAAACTAACAAAAAATATGAGGTAGAATCGTGTGAAGAAAATGGAGAACTTACTCATTGGGAGATTAGACATTCAGTAATATGTGTGTTCTATGAGCATCATAGAGTTTGGGTTTTATACATTTATGGTGCTTGCGTTTTTATGGTAGCGAAAGAAGGAGGAATTACATATTTTAAAATTGGTAGAGAATCTATGAACCTTATTATCTCGGAAGAATCGGCTGTTGCGCATTGTTTCCATGCAATGGTTGCGGATTTTGGCTTCTATGTTGCACATATTAAATAATATTACTAAATGCAACTCTTGTGATTACACAAATACAACAAAAATTCAAAAGGAGAGAAAGGATCATTTTGTACTATTTGCATCTAAAAAAAAAGCTATAAATATGGAAGAACTTAGACAAAAGATTGGATTTTAAAGTGGAAATTTTCATTAAAGAATCTACCTAAGTGCTGCTTCATAACAATACTCCACAACATTATCAAGAATACAAACAACGATTCTTCTTTCTTCTGTTGTTTTATCCTTGCCTGGCATGTAATTAACACCTCACGTGAGACTAAGCAAAAATGAAAACCGGAGAGCATACTGGTACAGGAGCTATAGGAAATACTTTCACACTTATTCATAATTTATCGGTTTTCATTTTACAACGATAAGCTAAGCGCACTAAATCAGCCGGTCAAAACTGATAGATTAAGTATTGGGATAAATATTGTTGCAATCATATCAAATAAAACTGAAGATCCTGAACAATGGTCTGGCAGTTCACCCAAGAGGATTAAAACAAATCTCAACTTGAATAAGGCATATGTTCCCAAAGAAAGATTCTTATATTGTTTTCTTATTGTTTTATCAGGTCTTCTTCAATGCTGCATAAA